>NC_134361.1:3182114-3553989 GCF_048569485.1 Anomaloglossus baeobatrachus
GTTTTATTCTTGTATATAGGAGCAGTATTATAGTAGTTATATTCTTGTATATAGGGGGCAGTATTATAGTAGTTATATTCTTGTACATAGGGGCAGTATTCTAGCAGTTTTATTCTTGCACATAGGAGGCAGTATTATAGTAGTTATATTCTTGTATATAGGGGGCAGTATTATAGTAGTTATATTCTTGTACATAGGAGCAGTATTATAGTAGTTATATTCTTGTACATAGGAGCAGTATTATAGTAGTTATTTTCTTGCACATAGGGGACAGTATTATAGTAGTTATATTCTTGTACATAGGGGCAGTATTATAGTAGTTATATTCTTGTACATAGGGGCAGTATTATAGCAGTTATATTCTTGTACATAGGGGCAGTATTATAGTAGTTATATTCCTGTACATAGGGGGCAGTATTATAGTAGTTACATTCTTGTACATAGGGGCAGTATTATAGTAGTTATATTCTTGTACATAGGTGGCAGTATTATAGTAGTTATATTCCTTTACATAGGGGGCAGTATTATAGTAGATATATTCTTGTATATAGGGGGCAGTATTATAGCAGTTATACTCTTGTACATAGGGGCAGTATTATAGTAGTTATATTCTTGTACATAGGGGACAGTATTATAGTAGTTATATTCTTGTACATAGGGGCAGTATTATAGTAGTTATATTCTTGTACATAGGGGCAGTATTATAGTAGTTATATTCTTGTACATAGGGGCAGTATTATAGTAGTTATATTCTTGTACATAGGGGACAGTATTATAGTAGTTATATTCTTGCACATAGGGGACAGTATTATAGTAGTTATATTCTTGTACATAGGGGCAGTATTATAGTAGTTATATTCTTGTACATAGGGGCAGTATTATAGCAGTTATATTCTTGTACATAGGGGCAGTATTATAGTAGTTATATTCCTGTACATAGGGGGCAGTATTATAGTAGTTACATTCTTGTACATAGGGGCAGTATTATAGTAGTTATATTCTTGTACATAGGGGGCAGTATTATAGTAGTTATATTCCTTTACATAGGGGGCAGTATTATAGTAGATATATTCTTGTATATAGGGGGCAGTATTATAGCAGTTATACTCTTGTACATAGGGGCAGTATTATAGTAGTTATATTCTTGTACATAGGGGACAGTATTATAGTAGTTATATTCTTGTACATAGGGGCAGTATTATAGTAGTTATATTCTTGTACATAGGGGCAGTATTATAGTAGTTATATTCTTGTACATAGGGGACAGTATTATAGTAGTTATATTCTTGTACATAGGAGCAGTATTATAGTAGTTATATTCTTGTACATAGGGACAGTATTATAGCAGTTATATTCTTGTATATAGGGACAGTATTATAGCAGTTATATTCTTGTACATAGGGGCAGTATTATAGTAGTTATATTCCTGTACATAGGGACAGTATTATAGCAGTTATATTCTTGTATATAGGGGCAGTATTATAGTAGTTATATTCTTGTATATAGGGGCAGTATTATAGTAGTTATATTCTTGTACATAGGGGACAGTATTATAGTAGAAAATATTCTTGTACATAGGGGCAGTATTATAATAGTTATATTCCTGTACATAGGGGCAGTATTATAATAGTTATATTCCTGTACATAGGGGCAGTATTATAGCAGTTATATTCCTGTACATAGGGGACAGTATTATAGTAGTTATATTCTTGTACATAGGGGCAGTATTATAGTAGTTATATTCTTGTACATAGGGACAGTATTATAGTAGTTATATTCTTGTACATAGGGGCAGTATTATAGTAGTTATATTCCTGTATATAGGGGCAGTATTATAGTAGTTATATTCTTGTACATAGGGGACAGTATTATAGTAGTTATATTCTTGTACATAGGGGCAGTATTATAATAGTTATATTCTTGTACATAGGGACAGTATTATAGTAGTTATATTCTTGTACATAGGGGCAGTATTATAGTAGTTATATTCTTGTACATAGGAGGCAGTATTATAGTAGTTATATTCTTGTACATAGGGGCAGTATTATAGTAGGTATATTCTTGTACATAGGGGGCAGTATTATAGTAGTTATATTCCTGTATATAGGGGCAGTATTATAGTAGTTATATTCTTTTACATAGGGGCAGTATTATAGTAGTTATATTCTTGTATATAGGGGCAGTATTATAGTAGTTATATTCTTGTACATAGGGGCAGTATTATAGTAGTTATATTCTTGTACATAGGGGCAGTATTATAGTAGTTATATTCTTGTACATAGGGACAGTATTATAGTAGTTATATTCTTGTACATAGGGGCAGTATTATAGCAGTTATATTCTTGTACATAGGAGGCAGTATTATAGTAGTTATATTCTTGTACATTGTTGGCAGTATTATAGCAGTTTTTTCTTGTATATATTCTCCTGTACACCTTCGTCCTCCCCTCTTCTTCCTCTGGTAGCTGGTACGTGTGCTGCTGCTGTCTGTATGTTTCCACACTCCGTCCCTTTATCCCTCGCTCTTGTAGCAGGTGACACTTTTCGGTGCACACGTATGTGCGTTTCTTTCATTGGCTTGTGATGTAAGTGCTATTATGTTGTTTCTTGGGTTCACACCTCAGAGTTCAGGTATTGATCTCACTGGACTTAGTAATCTGCCTCTAGGAGACGCGTTTCGGTTCTGCTACTTACATGTGTCGTCAGCTATTTACTGACACATTAAAAGCCTTGCACAGCAGTCCCGTGTAAAAGCGGTGCGACAGCTCCATTGTGTGACTGGAGTAAATACCTGGATAATGGAGGCTTTTTAATCTGCCGCCTTCATGTTCTGTCATTGGAAGGCGGCCAGCAGCTCGGCAGGAGCGGCTATTGTCTGTACTAAATTACGAGCATTAGTCGGTATTATTCATATCAGGATTGTGCGTTTTCTTTGTTTCCAGATCGTGTCTGGATATCCTCTGTCTGGTGATCTCACGCCTCCTCAGCATTATACACATGATGTCACCGCTGCCTTATGACGTCATTCTTTCCCTCATGGTCTCGCTGTTATTTCTTTGGTGTTTGTAGGTGACCGCGGTGCATGATGTCACAGCCTGGTGACCTCATTAATTAAATCCAGAGGTCACGGTATTTTGCATCAGTGAATTCTGCACAGTTTGTACAAGGTTTTCACCTTGGATTTGCACAGAATAGCGGCTGCGCTTCCACCCCGTCCCCTTCTTTGTGCAGGAGAGTGGCTGCGCTTCCACCCCGTCCCCTTCTTTGTGCAGCAGAGCGGCTGTGCTTCCACCCCGTCCCCTTCTTTGTGCAGGAGAGTGGCTGCGCTTCCACCCCGTCCCCTTCTTTGTGCAGCAGAGCGGCTGTGCCTCTACCCCGTCCCCTTCTTTGTGCAGCGGAGCGGCTGTGCCTCCTCCCCATCCCCTTCTTTGTGCAGGAGAGTGGCTGTGCCTCCACCCCGTCCCCTTCTTTGTGCAGCAGAGTGGCTGTGCCTCCGCCTCCACCCCGTCCCCTTCTTTGTGCAGCAGAGCGGCTGTGCCTCCACCCCGTCCCCTTCTTTGTGCAGGAGAGTGGCTGTGCCTCCACCCCGTCCCCTTCTTTGTGCAGGAGAGTGGCTGTGCCTCCACCCCGTCCCCTTCTTTGTGCAGGAGAGTGGCTGTGCCTCCACCCCGTCCCCTTCTTTGTGCAGGAGAGTGGCTGCGCTTCCACCCCGTCCCCTTCTTTGTGCAGGAGAGTGGCTGTGCCTCCACCCCGTCCCCTTCTTTGTGCAGCAGAGTGGCTGTGCCTCCACCCCGTCCCCTTCTTTGTGCAGGAGAGCGACTGTGCCTCCACCCTGTCCCCTTCTTTGTGCAGGAGAGTGGCTGTGCCTCCACCCCGTCCCCTTCTTTGTGCAGGAGAGTGGCTGTGCCTCCACCCCGTCCCCTTCTTTGTGCAGCAGAGCGGCTGTGCCTCCACCCCGTCCCCTTCTTTGTGCAGGAGAGCGACTGTGCCTCCACCCCGTTCCCTTCTTTGTGCAGGAGAGCGGCTGTGCCTCCACCCCGTCCCCTTCTTTGTGCAGGAGAGTGGCTGTGCCTCCACCCCGTCACCTTCTTTGTGCAGGAGAGTGGCTGTGCCTCCACCCCGTTCCCTTCTTTGTGCAGCAGAGTGGCTGTACCTCCACCCCATCTCCTTTTTTGTGCAGGAGAGTGGCTGTGCCTCCACCCCGTCCCCTTCTTTGTGCAGGAGAGTGGCTGTGCCTCCACCCCGTCCCCTTCTTTGTGCAGCAGAGTGGCTGTGCCTCCACCCCGTCCCCTTCTTTGTGCAGCAGAGTGGCTGTGCCTCCACCCCGTCCCCTTCTTTGTGCAGGAGAGTGGCTGTGCCTCCACCCCGTCCCCTTCTTTGTGCAGGAGAGCTGCTGTGCCTCCACCCCGTCCCCTTCTTTGTGCAGGAGAGCGACTGTGCCTCCACCCCGTCCCCTTCTTTGTGCAGAAGAGCTGCTGTGCCTCCACCCCGTCCCCTTCTTTGTGCAGGAGAGCGACTGTGCCTCCACCCCGTCCCCTTCTTTGTGCAGCAGAGCGGCTGTGCCTCCACCCCGTCCCCTTCTTTGTGCAGGAGAGCGACTGTGCCTCCACCCCGTCCCCTTCTTTGTGCAGGAGAGCGACTGTGCCTCCACCCCGTCCCCTTCTTTGTGCAGCAGAGCGGCTGTGCCTCCACCCCGTCCCCTTCTTTGTGCAGGAGAGCGACTGTGCCTCCACCCCGTTCCCTTCTTTGTGCAGGAGAGTGGCTGTGCCTCCACCCCGTCCCCTTCTTTGTGCAGGAGAGCGGCTGTGCCTCCACCCCGTCCCCTTCTTTGTGCAGGAGAGTGGCTGTGCCTCCACCCCGTCCCCTTCTTTGTGCAGGAGAGTGGCTGTGCCTCCACCCCGTCCCCTTCTTTGTGCAGGAGAGTGGCTGTGCCTCCACCCCGTCCCCTTCTTTGTGCAGGAGAGTGGCTGTGCCTCCACCCCGTCCCCTTCTTTGTGCAGCAGAGCGGCTGTGCCTCCACCCCGTCCCCTTCTTTGTGCAGAAGAGCTGCTGTGCCTCCACTCCGTCCCCTTCTTTGTGCAGCAGAGCGGCTGTGCCTCCACCCCGTCCCCTTCTTTGTGCAGCAGAGCGGCTGTGCCTCCACCCCGTTTCCTTCTTTGTGCAGCAGAGCGGCTGTGCCTCCACCCCGTCCCCTTCTTTGTGCAGCAGAGCGGCTGTGTCTCCACCCCGTTCCCTTCTTTGTGCAGGAGAGTGGCTGTGCCTCCACCCCGTTCCCTTCTTTGTGCAGCAGAGCGGCTGTGCCTCCACGCGGTCCCCTTCTTTGTGCAGCAGAGTGGCTGTGCCTCCACGCGGTCCCCTTCTTTGTGCAGAAGAGTTGCTGTGCCTCCACCCCGTCCCCTTCTTTGTGCAGCAGAGCGGCTGTGCTTCCACCCCGTCCCCTTCTTTGTGCAGCAGAGCGGCTGTGCCTCCACCCCGTCCCCTTCTTTGTGCAGCAGAGCGGCTGTGCCTCCACCCCGTTCCCTTCTTTGTGCAGCAGAGCGGCTGTGCCTCCACCCCGTCCCCTTCTTTGTGCAGCAGAGCGGCTGTGTCTCCACCCCGTTCCCTTCTTTGTGCAGGAGAGTTGCTGTGCCTCCACCCCGTCCCCTTCTTTGTGCAGCAGAGCGGCTGTGCCTCCACCCCGTCCCCTTCTTTGTGCAGCAGAGCGGCTGTGCTTCCACCCCGTCCCCTTCTTTGTGCAGCAGAGCGGCTGTGCCTCCACCCCGTCCCCTTCTTTGTGCAGCAGAGCGGCTGTGCCTCCACCCCGTCCCCTTCTTTGTACAGGAGAGCGGCTGTGCCTCCACGCGGTCCCCTTCTTTGTGCAGAAGAGTTGCTGTGCCTCCACCCCGTCCCCTTCTTTGTGCAGCAGAGCGGCTGTGCTTCCACCCCGTCCCCTTCTTTGTGCAGCAGAGCGGCTGTGCCTCCACCCCGTCCCCTTCTTTGTGCAGCAGAGCGGCTGTGCCTCCACCCCGTCCCCTTCTTTGTGCAGCAGAGCGGCTGTGCCTCCACCCCGTCCCCTTCTTTGTGCAGCAGAGCGGCTGTGCTTCCACCCCGTCCCCTTCTTTGTGCAGCAGAGCGGCTGTGCCTCCACCCCGTCCCCTTCTTTGTGCAGCAGAGCGGCTGTGCCTCCACCCCGTCCCCTTCTTTGTGCAGCAGAGCGGCTGTGCCTCCACCCAGTCCCCTTCTTTGTGCAGCAGAGCGGCTGTGCCTCCACCCCGTCCCCTTCTTTGTGCAGGAGAGCAGCTGTGCCTCCACCCCGTCCCCTTCTTTGTGCAGGAGAGCGGCTGTGCCTCCACCCCGTCCCCTTCTTTGTGCAGGAGAGCGGCTGTGCCTCCAACCCTTCCCCTTCTTTGTGCAGCAGAGGGGCTGTGCCTCCACCCCGTCCCCTTCTTTGTGCAGCAGAGCGGCTGTGCCTCCACCCCGTCCCCTTCTTTGTGCAGCAGAGCGGCTGTGCCTCCACCCCGTCCCCTTCTTTGTGCAGCAGAGCGGCTGTGCCTCCACCCCGTCCCCTTCTTTGTGCAGCAGAGCGGCTGTGCCTCCACCCCGTCCCCTTCTTTGTACAGGAGAGCAGCTGTGCCTCCACGCGGTCCCCTTCTTTGTGCAGAAGAGTTGCTGTGCCTCCACCCCGTCCCCTTCTTTGTGCAGCAGAGCGGCTGTGCTTCCACCCCGTCCCCTTCTTTGTGCAGCAGAGCGGCTGTGCCTCCACCCCGTCCCCTTCTTTGTGCAGCAGAGCGGCTGTGCCTCCACCCCGTCCCCTTCTTTGTGCAGCAGAGCGGCTGTGCCTCCACCCCGTCCCCTTCTTTGTGCAGCAGAGGGGCTGTGCCTCCACCCCGTCCCCTTCTTTGTTCAGCAGAGCGGCTGTGCCTCCACCCCGTTCCCTTCTTTGTGCAGCAGAGGGACTGTGCTTCCACCCCGTCCCCTTCTTTGTGCAGCAGAGTGGCTGTGCTTCCACCCCGTCCCCTTCTTTGTGCAGCAGAGCGGCTGTGCCTCCACCCCGTCCCCTTCTTTGTGCAGCAGAGCGGCTGTGCCTCCACCCCGTCCCCTTCTTTGTGCAGCAGAGGGGCTGTGCTTCCACCCTGTCCCCTTCTTTGTGCAGCAGAGCGGCTGTGCCTCCACCCCGTCCCCTTCTTTGTGCAGCAGAGCGGCTGTGCCTCCACCCCGTCCCCTTCTTTGTGCAGCAGAGCGGCTGTGCCTCCACTCCGTCCCCTTCTTTGTGCAGCAGAGCGGCTGTGCCTCCACCCCGTCCCCTTCTTTGTGCAGGAGAGCGGCTGTGCCTCCACCCCGTCCCCTTCTTTGTGCAGGAGAGCGGCTGTGTCTCCACCCCGTCCCCTTCTTTGTGCAGGAGAGCGGCTGTGCCTCCACCCCGTCCCCTTCTTTTTGCAGCAGAGTGGCTGTGCCTCCACCCCGTCCCCTTCTTTGTGCAGCAGAGCGGCTGTGCCTCCACCCCGTCCCCTTCTTTGTGCAGGAGAGCGGCTGTGCCTCCACCCCGTCCCCTTCTTTGTGCAGGAGAGCGGCTGTGTCTCCACCCCGTCCCCTTCTTTGTGCAGGAGAGCGGCTGTGCCTCCACCCCGTCCCCTTCTTTTTGCAGCAGAGTGGCTGTGCCTCCACCCCGTCCCCTTCTTTGTGCAGCAGAGCGGCTGTGCCTCCACCCCGTCCCCTTCTTTGTGCAGCAGAGCGGCTGTGCCTCCACCCCGTCCCCTTCTTTGTGCAGCGGAGCGGCTGTGCCTCCACCCCGTCCCCTTCTTTGTGCAGCAGAGCGGCTGTGCCTCCACCCCGTCCCCTTCTTTGTGCAGGAGAGCGGCTGTGCCTCCACCCCGTTCCCTTCTTTGTGCAGGAGAGCGGCTGTGCCTCCACCCCGTCCCCTTCTTTGTGCAGCAGAGCGGCTGTGCCTCCACCCCGTCCCCTTCTTTGTGCAGGAGAGCGGCTGTGCCTCCACCCCGTCCCCTTCTTTGTGCAGGAGAGCGGCTGTGCCTCCACCCCGTCCCCTTCTTTGTGCAGGAGAGCGGCTGTGCCTCCACCCCGTCCCCTTCTTTGTGCAGCAGAGGGGCTGTGCCTCCACCCCGTCCCCTTCTTTGTGCAGCAGAGCGGCTGTGCCTCCACCCCGTCCCCTTCTTTGTGCAGCAGAGCGGCTGTGCCTCCACCCCGTCCCCTTCTTTGTGCAGGAGAGCGGCTGTGCCTCCACCCCGTCCCCTTCTTTGTGCAGGAGAGCGACTGTGCCTCCACCCCGTCCCCTTCTTTGTGCAGCAGAGCGGCTGTGCCTCCACCCCGTCCCCTTCTTTGTGCAGCAGAGCGGCTGTGCCTCCACCCCGTCCCCTTCTTTGTGCAGGAGAGCGGCTGTGCCTCCACCCCGTCCCCTTCTTTGTGCAGCAGAGCGGCTGTGCCTCCACCCCGTCCCCTTCTTTGTGCAGGAGAGCGGCTGTGCCTCCACCCCGTCCCCTTCTTTGTGCAGCAGAGGGGCTGTGCCTCCACCCCGTCCCCTTCTTTGTGCAGGAGAGTGGCTGTGCCTCCACCCCGTCCCCTTCTTTGTGCAGCAGAGGGGCTGTGCCTCCACCCCGTCCCCTTCTTTGTGCAGGAGAGCGGCTGTGCCTCCACCCCGTCCCCTTCTTTGTGCAGCAGAGCGGCTGTGCCTCCACCCCGTCCCCTTCTTTGTGCAGCAGAGCGGCTGTGCCTCCACCCTGTCCCCTTCTTTGTGCAGCAGAGCGGCTGTGCCTCCACCCCGTCCCCTCCGACCTATTAGAATATGAATAGATTCATTATGTTCCTAATGATCGGAATGCTGACGCGGCCGCTTTCCTTTTTGCTCGTTATGGAATCAATCAGAAGTGTTTAATAATCAGAAATAAATAAATGGAGCAACGATTGCATCATGATGAGAAATGGTTACAATTGTTCCTGCCGGATTCTGGAGGTTTATTACAGGAGTAAAACGCTGGAAATCAGAAGGAATTTGTGCTGCAGTCAGAGATGAAGTCTGTGGTGTCTGACGAGCCTCGCTGCTCCAGCAGATCCCCGATCCTGACGATTCTTCCCGGATCCTGACGATTCTTCCCGGATCCTGACGATTCCTCCCAGATCCTGACGATTTCTCCCGAATCCTGATGATTACTCACGGATCCTGACGATTCCTCACGGATCCTGACGATTCCTCACGAATCCTGACGATCCCTCTCGGAACCTGACAATACCTCCCAGATCCTGACGATTCCTCACGAACCCTGATGATTCCTCCCGAATCCTGACATTTCCTCCTGGATCCTAACAGCCCCTCCCGGATCCTGACGATTGCTCATGGATCCTGGCGATTCCTCATGAATCCTGACGAATCCTGACGATTACTCCCGGATCCTGACGATTAATCCTAGATCCTGATGATTAATCCCGAATCCTGACAATTCCTCCCAGATCCTGGCGGTCCCTCCCGAATCCTGACAATTCCTCCCAGATCCTGGCGGTCCGTCCCGGATCCTGACGATTCCTCCTGGATCCTGACAATTCCTTCCAGGTCTTGAAGATTCCTCACGAATCCTGACGATTCCTCACAGATCCTGATGATCCCTCCCGGATTCTGACAATTTCTTCCAGGTTTTGACCATTCCTCACGGATCCTGACAGTTCCTCGCAGATCCTGACGATTCCTCGCGAATCCTGATGATCCCTCCCGGATCCTGACAATTTCTTCCAGGTCTTGACGATTCCTCACGAATCCTGACGATTCCTCACGGATCCTGATGATCCCTCCCGGATCCTGACTATTCCTTCCAGGTCTTGACGATTCCTCATGGATCCTGACAGTTCCTCGCAGATCCTGACGATTCCTCACGAATCCTGATGATTCCTCGTGAATCCTGATGATTCCTCCCGGATCCTGACAATTCCTTCCAGGCCTTGACAATTCCTCACGAATCCTGACGATTCCTCCCGGATCCTGACAATTCCTTCCAGGTCTTGATGATTCCTCACGAATCCTGACGAATCCTCACGGATCCTGATAATCCCTCCCTGATCCTGACGATTCCTCATGAATCCTGATGATCCCTCCCGGATCCTGACAATTCCTTCCAAGTCTTGACGATTCCTCACGAATACTGACTATTCTTTACGGATCCTGACGATTCCTCCCAGATCCTGATGATTCCTTACAGATCCTGACGGGAGGCGTGTCTCAGACTACTGCAGATCCCAGTGGGGACTGTAGATGTTCTGTAATTACAGATCATGTTCTACCCTAATGGAGCTAATGAACAGCTCGGGGGCAAAGACGGAGGACCCCACAGAGCGGGTGACCAGCCCGTGTAAGTGGCCACTCACACACTAGTGTGCGCAGGACATGCCCTTTAATGCTTGTTATATAAGGTCTCTTACATTTAACCAGGTCTTGGAATAAGTGTGACCTTACCCGCCCCTGACGTCTGAGGTGATGTGGAGATTTTGGGAGCAGCTGATTGGTCCAAGGAGCTAATTAGGTGGAGGTCCCAATCTTTAATAGAAATTGATTAGTGCATCACTGATCGCTCGTTCCAGAGAATCCTCTCATTGCTGACATTTTCAGCTTGCGTTGGGGGAAGTGAGGATGTGTGTGGGGGAGGCGGGTGTGGGGGGAACGAGGATGTGTGCAGGGAGCAAGGATGTGTGGGGGGAGGCGGGGGTGGGGGGAGCGACGATGTGTGGGGAAGAGGCGGTTGTGGGGGGAGCGAAGATGTGTGGGGGAGAGGTGGTTGTAGGGGGAGTGAGATTGTGTAGGGGAGAGGTGGTTGTGGGGGCAGCAAGGATGTGTGGGGAGGGGATGGGTGTGGGGGGAGCAAGGATGTGTGGGGGGAGGAGAGAGTGTGGGAGGATGCAGGTGTGTGGGGGCGAGGCGGGTGTAAGGGGAGCGAGGATGTGTGGGGGAGAGGTGGTTGTGGGGGGAGCGAGGGTGTGGGGGAGAGGTGGTTGTGAGGGGAGTGAGGATGTGTGGGGAGGAGGCGGTTGTGGGGCGAGCGAGGATGTGGGGAGGAGGCGGTTGTGGGGGGAGCGAGGATGTGGGGGGGAGGCGGTTGTGGGGGGAGCAAGGATGTATGGGGAGGAGATGGTTATGGGGGCAGTGAGGATGTGTGGGGTGGAGGTTGTGGGGGGAGCGAGGATTTGTGGGAGGAGGTGGTTGTGGGGGGAGCGAGGATGTGTGGGGGGAGGAGAGTGTGGGGGGAGGCAGGTGTGTGGGGATGAGGTGGGTGTGTGGGGGCGAGGCCGGTGTAAGGGGAGAGAACATATGTGGGGAGGAGCAAGGATGTGGGGGGGAGGCGGGTGTGTCGGGGTGAGGTGGGTGTGGGGGGAGCGAGGATGTGTGGGGGGAGCAAGAATGTGTGGGGGAATGAGGCTGTGTGTGGGGGAGCGAGGATGTGTAGGGGGCAGGTGAGTGTGGGGGGAAGCGGGTGTGTGGGGGCGAGGTGGGTGTGGGGGAACGAGGTTGTGTGTGGGGGAGCAAGGATGTGGGGGGGTGAGTGTGGGAGGAGGCGATTGTGGGGGGAGGCGGGTGTGTGGGGACGAGGCAGTTGTGGGGGGAGGAGGGATCTGTGGGGGGAAGGGGGATGTGTTGGGGGAGGGGGGGTTCAGACAGAAATGTTATACTGAAGGATTTGCAAAATTTATCAAACATTTTGTTGTATTTTGACAAAGATGGTGAAAATTCAGCTACAAAAAAAAAAGACTTTCCAAATGCCCCTGCCAGGACGAGCCCCCATTCTGTGGAAAGGCAGGGCAGATCTGTACGTGGAGGGTGTGGGTACATCATTAGTGGCCACCAGGCGGATTGTCCTGAGGAGACGACCCCCAGGCTTGGACAGATGTCCTGGATTTTCCACCATTGACCGATATTCAGGCTGAAGACGCTTCGCTAATTCAACCTTTAATAAGAGACAAATAAACCCTTTGCAATGACAGAGTGGAAGCGTGGCGTGAGCCGGCAATGCGCCTTCCTTCATAGTGAGCTGCTACGTGGCGGCCGTCCATCATGCATTATGTATACATGTCACATTGCGGTGCACATTCTGCGGCTTTGAGGTTGGGGAGCCGGAGTCGGGAGGCCTTTCATTGGAAGTAGTTCACAGACCTACTACTGTTCCTTTCTGTGCTACAATTGAGTCTTCTTTCAATAGCGCAGGTGAATTAGGGTTGTCATATTCTTGCCCTTACATCGTCTTGATCTCTTACCGCGGCTCCTTTTTCATCCCGCTTTCTGCCGAAGTTCAGTTTTTTTATTTTAGATTTTGTATTCCAGGAAGGTTTGAGGAGCGAGGAGCCTCCATTATAATATTCTTTCTGGAGAAGTTTTGTTTCTCTTTATTATTTGCAGCAGATATTAGATGAGAAGTTTCCAGCTTTCTCTTGGGCTTTCTGATGGAGCAGTTGGACTCACAAGTAAAGGGGCTTCAGAACCGAGGAAAACTTTACATTACAGTACCTTCAGAATAATCCATCCGGTGAGAAGAAAGGAAACCTAGCTCGATATCTGACCGCTATATGACTTCCTCCATGTTCACCAGTCTCCCCTGCCGACTCTGCCTGTGATTTACTGTCCACTATGAGCTTCTGGGAGGAGACCGGCTGCCATGACGTCTCCAATACACAGCTCAGCCCATAGAGGTAGACATTGTACAGCAGGACTGAGGTGTCACCGTATGAATCCGGCTCTGGGTGAGGTAAAAGACTTGTTAGACAGCTCAGCCCATAGAAGTAGACATTGTACAGCAGGACTGAGAGGTCACCGTATGAATCCAGCTCTAGGTGAGGTAAAAGACTTGTTAGACAGCTCAGCCCATAGAGGTAGACATTGTACAGCAGGACTGAGAGGTCACCGTAGGAATCCAGCTCTGGGTGAGGTAAAAGACTTGTTAGACAGCTCAGCCCATAGAGGTAGACATTGTACAGCAGGACTGAGAGGTCACCGTATGAATCCAGCTCTGGGTGAGGTAAAAGACTTGCTCCATGTTCACCAGTCTCCCCTGCCGACTCTACCTGTGATTTACTGTCCACTATGAGCTTCTGGGAGGAGACCGGCTGCCATGACGTCTCCAATACACAGCTCAGCCCATAGAGGTAGACATTGTACAGCAGGACTGAGTGGTCACCGTATGAATCTGGCTCTGGGTGAGGTAAAAGACTTGTTAGACAGCTCAGCCCATAGAAGTAGACATTGTACAGCAGGACTGAGAGGTCACCGTATGAATCCAGCTCTAGGTGAGGTAAAAGACTTGTTAGACAGCTCAGCCCATAGAGGTAGACATTGTACAGCAGGACTGAGAGGTCACCGTAGGAATCCAGCTCTGGGTGAGGTAAAAGACTTGTTAGACAGCTCAGCCCATAGAGGTAGACATTGTACAGCAGGACTGAGAGGTCACCGTATGAATCCAGCTCTGGGTGAGGTAAAAGACTTGTTAGACAGCTCAGCCCATAGAGGTAGATATTGTACAGCACAAATGAGAGGTCACTGTAGGAAACCAGCTCTGGGTGAGGTAAAAGACTTGTTAGACAGCTCAGCCCATAGAGGTAGACATTGTACAGCAGGACTGAGAGGTCACCATATGAATCCAGCTCTGGGTGAGGTAAAAGACTTGTTAGACAGCTCAGCCCATAGAGGTAGACTCCAGACCATCATGGCTTAGCACACAGACAAGCAGGAGGGGGGGGGAGACAGAAGAGGCTCATAAGTGGAGAAAGAATTGTAATACGAAATGTTACACACTTCCTTATAGTCACAAGTATAATTGATTTGTGCAAAAGATTGCTGAAAGTCCAATGCCCTATGTATATTCTTCAGCTCATACAATAAGCAACTTTTTACAATAATTTAGGCTCTTCTAGGTGAATACATTGGATAAAGGACTTCAGAGCATTTCTTTTTTCTGGTGCCTCATATTCCTAATGGTAACCTCACCATATTGTTCTCTGCAGGGTGGAGATGTACAATCCTGATGACGGGCCACCATCGGGAGGTCCATGGTGGAGTTGGATCAGATGAGGTCTTCTTCATTACTGTTGCTTGTTATCTACTGAAGTCGGTTGAAATTTGTCCCAGATCAGAACGAGAATTTTCAATGTATAAATTAAGGAGGATTGAAAGGGATTTTGTAAATTGTTTGTAGCCAAGATCAGATCCCCTCGACAGGTGACTGGTGACACGTCTTTTGTGGTCTCCGTAGAACTCAAGAACAGAACATAAAATGGGATTTTTTTATAAGCATATAAGATGTATATACGATCCCTTATATGTCTCCGTATATGATAAGATCCTAGTGGTGCCATGTGGTGGACGACTGCTCATACGGTGGATAACTACCTCTCTCGACTCCTGCAGAGAGGTGAACTCCAAGTTCAGCAAAGCGTTCCAAAACTCTCTGCGGGAGGATAGAGAAAGCTGATGCCAGGCTCAGCCGGCAGAGTCTTATCTGGTGGAAAAGCGCCCTATCCTTATCTCCTCCAGCATTATACTATTCTCATAAAGTTAGGGCAATTTGGCTTTCTGGTGAAATTTCAGGATGCTCTTGCTAAAACCTCTGACCTTCTCAACTGACCTTAATATGACCTTCTCTGACCTTGATGCTCAGGTCCAACTGTTCAATGTTTCAGGTCTTTTTGCACAACGTGGTATTCTCTAACAAGGAGCTTAATGGAAAATTCACAGCAGGTGATTAATCCATGAATCATCTAATAAATTTCGAGGTTAAATTAAAATTGATATTAAACCGTCCTCCTCATCACGCTGTTCACATTTTATCATCATGAGACCAAGACGACAATTAACAATTGATCAGCAGCACTGCGGCATTGCGGGAAATCAAGAAGGATGTTCTCAGACGAAAGTGGCCACTGAGCTTAGAGCATCACAGAGTGTCACCACCAGGTTATACAGAGACACAGAGAGACTGGAAGAGCCACAGAAAGGTAGAGAAGTGGCCACTGAGCTTACAGTTTCACAGAGTGTCACCACAAGGTTGTACAGAGGCACAGAGAGACTGGAAGAGCCACAGAAAGGTAGAGAAGTGGCCACTGAGCTTACAGTTTCACATAGTGTCACCACAAGGTTGTACAGAGGCACAGAGAGACTGGAAAAATCACAGGAAAGAAGAGAAGTGACCACTTAGCTTAGAGCATCACAGAGTGTCACCACCAGGTTATACAGAGACACACAGAGACTGGAAGAGCCACAGAAAGGTAGAGAAGTGGCCACTGAGCTTACAGTTTCACAGAGTGTCACCACAAGGTTGTACAGAGGCACAGAGAGACTGGAAGAGCCACAGAAAGGTAGAGAAGTGGCCACTGAGCTTACAGTTTCACATAGTGTCACCACAAGGTTGTACAGAGGCACAGAGAGACTGGAAAAAACACAGGAAAGAAGAGAAGTGACCACTTAGCTTAGAGCATCACAGAGTGTCACCAGCAGGTTATACAGAGACACACAGAGACTGGAAGAGTCACAGAAAGGCAGAGAAGTGGCCACTGAGCTTACAGCATCACAGAGTGTCACCACAAGGTTATACAGAGACACACAGAGACTGGAAGAGCCACAGAAAAGCAGAAAAGTTACCACTGAGCTTACAGTTTCACAGAGTGTCACCACAAGGTTGTACAGAGGCACAGAGAGACTGGAAAAATCACAGGAAAGAAGAGAAGTGACCACTTAGCTTAGAGCATCACAGAGTGTCACCAGCAGGTTGTACAGAGACACTGAGAGACTGGAAGAGTCACAGAAAGGCAGAGAAGTGGCCACTGAGCTTAGAGTGTCACAGAGTGTCACCAGCAGGTTGTACAGAGACCCAGAGAGACTGGAAGAGTCAGAGAAAAGCAGAGAAGTGGCCACTGAGCTTAGAGTGTCACAGAGTGTCACCAGCAGGTTGTACAGAGATACAGAGAGACTGGAAGAGTCACAGAAAGGCAGATTAGTGAATGTCCTCTGGCCATATCCCACACTGATTACTGCTTCGTTGTGAGCAATGGCTTTCAAAACAGGATGATTAATGCCACACAAATCTAGGCACATTTAAAGGACATGAGAAGCCCCCAAATGTCACGTCAGACCATTCAAAACCATTTACATCAGCATGGTCTGCATGGTAAAAGACCTGCAAGATACCTGACCGCACCATCAGGCACAGGCATCATCTACTCTGGCCAAGGGACCAGTGGCCTCAGTGCTAATCACTGATGAAAGTCGATTAATGCTGATCAGAAATGATGGCCGCCAATGATGGAGACATCATTGCATCAACCATTGCTGTCACCAGATGAGCCTTTGGTGGTGGTGATGTTACAGGGTGGGCCAGTGTTTCTGGTCCGTACAGATTGGCCCTACATTGTATGACTGGTACAGTGACAACCCGTAGTACTGAAATAACATCATTAATCCAGTCATTGCACCTCTGTATGAACAGCACCGACCGTATTTCATCTTCATGGAGGACAATGCTCCAGCTCCTTGAGGTCACGTCATTAGAGAACAGCTGCTGGATACTGGAGGACCTCAAATGGAGCGGCCGACACTTTCTCCAGACCTGAATCCAATAGAAAACCTCTGGGATCAGCTGAGTCTTCGTGTACAGGTCGTAACTCTGCACCCCAGAACCTCAATGACCTCAGGCCGCCCTTCAGGAAGAGTGGGATGCTGCCTTTGCAGACAATAACTCCACTGGTGACCAGCAGGAGGCACCATTGTCAGCTGGAATTGATGCTCAAGGCCACATGACAAGTTATTGAGACAGTGCCATTTTGGGGGTGGGGATTGGGGGGGTATACCCACCACTAGTTTGGCTTTTATGTCAATAAATAGTTTGAGATGAGGAAATCTCCATTGCATCCTCCATGTAAATTCCTGACTTTCACGATAAATTATCACTGAATTGTAAACATTTTAGTTTTTCGATGAATTTCACCTGAAGCCGATTATCCCTATTTCTTGTGCGTCTTGTGTGCCGGGGGATGCGGGAGGCATGGTCGTCCCATTGAAGCCCTTACATTGTGCCCCTGTACCTTCGTTGTAGGACCCTTACACGTTTTGGCGCTATCACTGGAACATTTCATTTTCGGAGCCTAATACCTGAAAACGAAAACCTCAGATTTCAAGGGCATAAAGCGATTATTGAGTAAAATGCGGCATAAATAAGTAATAAGTATCTAGAACGCATTTTCATATGATATAGAATATATTTCTCATCCTAAGATGACAGCGCTATGGATAATCATTGCTCTCTGCTATCAGCCGCTGGCTCTCCTCTCCATAACCTTATTGATTATCCTATATACGGTATTTTATAGTTCAATAACGGGATGAATACCGTTAGAAACCTGTCTGAACCTCTGTCTCTTAGATAAACTGGATTTGATTACCGCGAGCTTGAGAAAAACTCGTCCGACGGGCGGCCCTCTGCCCCCGCGTGATTTGTGGACTTTCTGGGCCTGATCAATGGTGATTATTGTAGCAGAAGTTCTCGGCGCGGCGGATGATTCAGCTTTGTGTCTCTTGTATCTCGCGCTCTCTCCATCCCATCACTCAGTCTGAAGATGGTGGAGACCTCGGTACCGTGCGTTTGGGGGAGTTTCTGTAATTATGTTATTGTGTGGTTGTTGTGGCTCAATCAGCTCTGACTAATGGTGTCTGAGATACATTGTGGCGCCATAATGCAAGTCAGAAAGGATAATGGTGCCAGAAGGTGCAGACATTATCATTCTGCATTTTCACAATGGACTGTGTATAGGAGTTCCTCGGGGCAATCCTCTAGAAGGAAGAATGTTTCTCCTTGTGGATAGTGACATGCCTGAGGTGTCGGTGTAAGGAGACTTATAAGCCATGCAGTGCTCCTCTGGGACACGGAATATGCAAACTACTTCCTCAGAAAGGACCGAAGCGCCACCTATTGGAAGCAGCAATTCAGAGAGTAGCAGGAACTTCATACTGGACAATGGACCATCCAGTAAAGAGGTGTTGTGTAAAGTGGTCTCCTTGTGCATGTGAGTCCTCATCCGGTCCTGGACGCCACCAGTGGCAGTAAGTGGCCTATATGGCTTCCCAGCCTACACGGCCGAAGTCCACACACCCAGCCAGGACCAGGTATTTCACATAGTGTGGCGGGGCATCCGGAGTCAGTCCCTTGCCCTCGACTACTGCCCTGCGACACCCGATACACCGTCCTCTAATGTACCAGCCCCCTGTATATAGTATATACTGTGCAGTCGCCTAATCAGGGTGAACCACTTCCCAGCATCTTCCATGAGAGCAGCCCAGGAGCAGCGGTTGGACCAGGTGTGTTTTGGATGTTCTGCCCTGCGAGGCTCCATGATATCGGGCGGGTCACATGGATTAGAGACCCCCAGTCATGTTTCTGAGCTGTGCGTAATATGAGGCTTTGTGGACTCCGCATCTTCTTCAGTCTCAGTGTGAAGCCGCTCGCCATGCAGATGACCAGGCTTTTCATCATCTGAAGCCCCTTAAAGTCTGTAGAGATGTGACCAGCCTATAAGAAGTGATCCCCCCCCCTCATTCTTCAGGGGCGTCCGCTCAGCACAGAAGCCGCTCACTGGTTATATATATATTACAGCACAGAGTCGATGCCAAAATGACCACAGAGTCACCAAAATAGACTCTTCAGGAGAGCCGCTGGTGGGACGTTCTGCGGCGTCTTCTGCTTGACGACCTCCGAGGTGTCAGTGTCTGGGGGACATGATGAGCACAAACCCCAGAGATGGCAACCAAAATCTTCTTATACGGCAACAGTTAATAATTAATAGCCCTTGTGCCACCATCACAAGTCCAACATTTGTAGTCCAAGTACTGAGTGTCATGTCCGGTCCTGACCCAAACGCCCCCGCAGGCGCTGCTGAGTCCATGGCCGGTCGGACATTGCGGTCCGGTCTCAGCAGGTATAATAAGCATGCTACTGATTGCTCTTATATCTGCTGTCTTCCAGTAACGGCGCCCCATCTGTCCACATCTGGTACTACAGCTGCACTGAAGTGACATAGCAGAGCGGCAGTACCAGACACAGCCTGTGGTCCAGTGTGGTGCTGGTTCTGGAGAAGGCAGCCATTTTATCCGCTCCTTGCACTGGTCTTCCCTGTACGGTAGCTGTGTACGCCTCCTCTATAACATTGCCGCCGTCGCCTCCCCAGAAGACGTGGGATCACAGCCGTGTTCTGCTTGTAACGCTTTCCGATTCTTCTCACACTAATAAATGAAGGCGGTGAAGGAGACTCGTCTGCTGTACAGAATGCCGGCTCGCCCGTCTCCGGCAGCGGCTCTCCCCGGGGGGCACCGCGGGGGTTATTACACTGATTATTTATTTTCCAGCTTGGTTTTTCTCATTATAAACACTGAACATGAAACCAATTTTCCAGTAAAAGTTTGTAACTTTTCTCTTTACATGACTAATTATCTCAGCGAGCGATCGTCGCTCCGGATAGAAGATCTGACGCCTCTTGTTTATTCGGAGCCTCCGCTCATTTCTCCTAAGTTTAGATTTAGAGGGAAACATAAATTGTTGCCATCGCTGTGTGCGCAGAGATAATTGCGCTGGCTCGTCACCCGTCCATGCCAGCTCGTCACCCGTCCATGCCGGCTCGTCACCCGTCCATGCCGGCTCATCACCCGTCCATGCTGGCTCGTCACCCGTCCATGCTGGCTCGTCACCCGTCCATGCCGGCTCATCACCCGTCCATGCTGGCTCGTCACCCGTCCATGCCGGCTCATCACCCGTCCATGCTGGCTCGTCACCCGTCCATGCCGGCTCATCACCCGTCCATGCCGGCTCATCACCCGTCCATGCCGGCTCGTCACCCGTCCATGCTGGCTCATCACCCGTCCATGCTGGCTCATCACCCGTCCATGCTGGCTCGTCACCCGTCCATGCTGGCTCATCACCCGTCCATGCCGGCTCATCACCCGTCCATGCTGGCTCGTCACCCGTCCATGCTGGCTCGTCACCCATCCATACCGGCTCGTCACCCATCCATGCTGGCTCGTCGCCCATCCATGCCGGCTCGTCACCCATCCATGGCGGTTGATCACCCGTCAATGCTGTTTCGTCACCTGGCCATGCCGGCTCGTCACCCGGCCATGCCGGCTCGTCACCTGGCCATGCCATCTCGTCACCCGGCCATGTCGGCTCGTCACCTGGCCATGCCATCTCGTCACCCGGCCATGCCGGCTCGTCACCCATCCATGCCAGCTCGTCACCCAGCCACGCTGGCTCGTCACCTGACCATACTGGCTTGTCACCTGGCCATACTGGCTTGTCACCCGGCCATGCTGGCTCGTCACCCGGCCATACTGGCTTGTCACCTGGCCATACTGGCTTGTCACCCGGCCATGCTGGCTCATCACCCGGCCATGGTTACGGGCATCTAGTATTTCCTTACGGGGTTAACATCTGATAATAAATCCACACGTCAATCACTGACTATTGGCCGATCAGCAATAGAAGGAAACACAAAATGTTTGAAGCCGCCTAAAACTTCCCTTTCTTCGTCCATTGCGCCTGCGATCTCTGCACATTACACCTCTTACCTGTTATCTGCATTGCGCCCCCTTGTGCCTACACTCGTCCCACCAGAAAAGCTCATCCCTTATCTTCCATCACCTCATCTGGAGTTCTGGGTGACGTCTACTGAACCAAACGGGATTTTCTGCCTGTGACTGCGACATTTTGGTCTGACAGCTCAGTGGGCATAATGTCATTGGAGGGACACGTGTAGACAGGAGAGCAGAATTGTGAGCAGCAGATGACAGTCGTGACGCGGCTTATGGCTTCAATGTCCTAAAAAATGCGTATCCTTCCAGGTTCAATCCATGACTTGCACATAATTTCCAGAGTCACCAGTACATTGACTACTGGGGTTCTAAAATGGTGAGAGACGTAGGAAAAGTACCATGATGGTCGGAGTTCAGCACCGTGCTTCATATACCTGCAGTCTTGGACAGTCGTTGCCATAACTTGGGGTGTTGGGCAGTCATGTGCTATAACTTGGGGTCTTGGACAGTTACATGCTATAGCTTGGGGTCTTGGACAGTCACATGCTATAACTTGGGGTCTTGGACAGTCACATGCCATAACTTGGGGTCTTGGACAGTCATGTGCTATAACTTGGGGTCTTGGACAATCATGTGCTATAACTTGGGGTCTTGGACAGTCACATGCCATAACTTGGGGTCTTGGACAGTTACGTGTTATAACTTAGGGTCTTGAACAGTCATTTGCTCTAACTTGGTGTCCTAGACAGTTACATGCTATAACTTGGGGTCTTTGACAGTCACATGCCATAACTTAGGGTCTTGGACAGTCAAATGCTAAAACTTGGGGTCTTGGACAGTCATGTGCTATCACTTCGGGTCTTAGACAGTCACACGCTATAACTTGGGGTCTTGGACAGTCACGTTATAACTTAGGGTCTTGGACAGTCACATGCTAAAACTTAGGGTCTTGAACAGTCATGTGCTATAACTTGGGGTCTTTGACAGTCACATGCCATAACTTAGGGTCTTGGGACAGTCAAATGCTAAAACCTGGGGTCCTGGACAGTCATGTGCTATAACTTGAGGTCTTAGACAGTCACATGCTATAACTTGGGGTCTTGGACAGTCACATGTTATAACTTAGGGTCTTGGACAGTCACATGCTAAAACTTGAGGTCTTGGACAGTCATGTGCTAAAACTTGGGGTCTTGGACAGATGCATGCTAAGACTTGGGGTCTTTACAGTTACATGCCATAACTTGGGGTCTTGGACAGTCACATGCCATAACGTGGGGTCTTGGACAGTCACATGCCATAACTTGGGGTCTTGGACAGTTATATGCTATAACTTGGGGTCTTGGATAGATACATGCTAAGACTTGGGGTCTTTACAGTTACACGCCATAACTTGGGGTCTTTGACAGTCACATGCAATAACTTAGGGTCTTGGACAGTTACATGGTATAACTTAGGGTCTTGGACAGTTACATGGTATAACTTGGGGTCTTGGACAGTCACATGCAATAACTTAGGGTCTTGGACAGTCACATGCCATAACTTAGGGTCTTGGACAGTTACATGGTATAACTTAGGGTCTTGGACAGTCATGTGCCATAACTTAGGGTCTTGGACAGTTACATGGTATAACTTGGGGTCTTGGACAGTCACATGCCATAACTTAGGGTCTTGGACAGTTACATGGTATAACTTAGGGTCTTCGACAGTCATGTGCCATAACTTAGGGTCTTGGACAGTTACATGGTATAACTTAGGGTCTTGGACAGTCATGTGCTATAA
Organism: Anomaloglossus baeobatrachus; assembly: GCF_048569485.1. Classification (NCBI taxonomy): domain Eukaryota; kingdom Metazoa; phylum Chordata; class Amphibia; order Anura; family Aromobatidae; genus Anomaloglossus; species Anomaloglossus baeobatrachus. Next base: position 3,204,421 of record NC_134361.1, read on the forward strand.
CTTAGGGTCTTGGACAGTTACATGTTATAACTTAGGGTCTTGGACAGTTACATGCCATAACTTAGGGTCTTGGACAGTCACATTATAAAACTTGGGGTCTTGGACAGTCATGTGCTATAACTTGGGGTCTTGGACAGATACATGCTAAGACATGGGGTCTTTACAGTTACATGCCATAACTTAGGGTCTTGGACAGTTACATGGTATAACTTAGGGTCTTGGACAGTCATGTGCCATAACTTAGAGTCTTGGACAGTTACATGGTATAACTTAGGGTCTTGGACAGTCACATGCCATAACTTAGGGTCTTGGACAGTCACATGCCATAACTTAGGGTCTTGGACAGTTACATGCCATAACTTAGGGTCTTGGACAGTTACATGGTATAACTTAGGGTCTTGGACAGCCACATGCCATAACTTAGGGTCTTGGACAGTCACATGCCATAACTTAGGGTCTTGGACAGTTACATGCCATAACTTAGGGTCTTGGACAGTTACATGGTATAACTTGGGGTCTTGGACAGTTACATGGTATAACTAAAGGCCCTGTCACACACAGAGATAAATCTGCGGCAGATCTGTGGTTGCAGTGAAATTGTGGACAATCAGTGCCAGGTTTGTGGCCGTGTACAAATGGAACAATATGTCCATGATTTCACTGCAACCACAGATCTGCCAAAGATATATCTCTGTGTGTGACAGGGCCTTTAGGGTCTTGGACAGTCACATGCCATAACTTTGGGTCTTTGACAGTCACATGGTATAACTTGGGGTCTTGGACAGTTACATGCCATAACTTGGGGTCTTTGACAGTCACATGCCATAACTTAGGGTCTTGGACAGTTACATGGTATAACTTAGGGTCTTGGACAGTCATGTGCCATATCTTGGGGTCTTGGACAGTCACATGCTATACCTTGGGGTCTTGGATAGTGGGGTAGTGACATTTCAGGCTTAGGGCACTGAAGCTCTGATACTTAATGTCCAGTGATTCAGGTGCAAAGACTCTTGAGATCAGATAATGGCGGCACTCTGACATTTTGGTGTGTTTAACAATGGTGCCATATAACTTCGGATATCATGACATCGGTGCTCACAGATTAATACTCAGAATTGACATTTTATAACAAAATCCCAAGTATATTCTGCTGTGAGATGCCAGTAAAGAGTTGGGTTCAGTTCTAACAGTTCTTGAAATACACCTACTGATATCAGAATTGGGCTTTTTTATTCTGTACCTGGAATCCAGCTGGAAAGGACACATAGAAGGAACCTCATTAGCTGCAGACAGTCAGTAGTTACTCTCAGCCAATCAACAGTCTATGAAACTCTCCAGACACTTGTGATTGGCTGAAATCTGTGTGTAGACTGTGCTGTCTTCACACTGCTCCTTCCAAAGTGTTTTTTCCAGCTGGATGCCAGCATAGCACACAAGCATAGTTTACTCTAAATTGTATCAGAACAAACTTTGTCGTCTGTGCAGATTTTATGTATAAGTGGGGAAATTCTGACTCTCCGACCTGTGACTGTGGAGCATCAGACTATCCCTCACATTGCTGAGGAGCCCCCTGAGATCCTACCATGGGGACAGAACGATTTATAGACTGTAAATGATAACGCTATTGCATACATAGAAAACCTTGATATTCGACTTTGATTTTTCTCCTTTTGATCATTGTCTATGTCTGGTGTTTATTTTTATATGATGGTAAGGTATACGTTCATACGATAAATAGTTTAACCCTTCATTGTATGGTGGTGGAGATCCAATTCTTAGATTCTGCTTTGCGGTTTTCCTCCTCGGCTTCTAAACTGGAGATGTTGTGAATGGCTTTTCATATCCACACAAGGCATTTATCAAATATGCTATAAGGTGCCAATATCGCGATGCCCGGGATCACAGCCTTGGGTCGTCTCACTTCCTTCATCTTAACCTTCAAGCTCTGAGACAAGGGGCTACAAAGAATCCAAGGAGAAAGATGAAAGCCCTAATAGTGAAGCCCAGGAGGAGCCTCGCTGCTGCCTGGCGCTCTGCAGCTGCATTATTTTTAGTATTCTGGTGTCATTTTGTGTTCTCTTTCAGGAGGATAAATATAAGTTTTGACAGTGTTGTCTCCCCGCTGATCTCCACTCACCGGCTGCACCTTTCACCGCGCACGGCCGAGCTGTAATCTGGTCTGAGCTCGGCTGTCACAAGGGCTTCCTTCCCAGGAAAAGTGCTCGTCTTTGTCTTCTAACAAAATAACATCAGCTGCCGGAGAGGGTTTTTCTTAGCAAATTATGTCTGAACAAATCCTCAGATATTCAAGAAAAAAGCACTTGAGATGTTCTGAATAAGGGTCGGAACAAAGAGCAAAGAAAGAGGAAGGTTATTGAACCCCCGGTAACGATACACAGGCAGATTTATTCATGAGGAGCCTGTCCATCATGTGCAAGCCACGGCGGAGGCACGAGGCATCCGATGTACCCTCCAACCGCAAACACAGCCATACATTGACGTCTACCACTGCTGCCCTGCAGACCCTGACATTCAGTATGTGGACAGAATACGCATCATGGCCAGATGGTGGTGGACATGGCTTCACGGGGGTGATCATGGCCGCAGGGTGGTGGGTACAGGCACACGGTGGTGAACACAGCCGCAGGGTGGTGGGTACAGGCACACGGTGGTGAACACAGCCGCATGGTGGTGGGTACCGGCACACAGGGGTGGGCACAGCTGCATTGGGGTGGGTACAGACACAGGGTGGTGGACATGAGCCCCTAGTGGTGGGTACGGGCATATAGGAGTGGGGCACAGCTGCACAGTAGTGGGCACAGGAACATGGTGGTTGGCATGGGCACGTGCACAGCTGCACAATGGTTGGCACAGGAACACGGTGGTTGGCACGGGCACACGGTGGTGGGCACTCCGATGTATTCAGACTCATCCTGTGCCAAAGGGCAGTATCTAGAAATGATAGGAGTAGGAATTGGTCGCTTTTTCTTTCTAGTTTTTGCCATTTTCAATATTCCTGACATATTCTGACTGTTCATAAAATCATAGAATGGTAAAGTTGGAATGGACCTTCTGGGTCATCTAGTCCAACCCCCGGCTCAAAGCAGGATTCACTAAATCATCCCAGACAGATGTCCGTCCAACCTCTTTTTAAAGACTTCCATTGAAGGAGACCTCACCACCTCTCGTGGCAGCCTGTTCCACTCGTTGATCACCCTCACTGTCTCCCATCAGTGTCATCCCATTGCTTCTAGTCTTTCCTTGTGAAAATGAGAATAAAACTGATCCCTCTACAGTGTTACAGCCTTTACCGCTATTAAGTCTCCTCTCAGTCTTCTCTTTTGCAAGCTAAACAATCCTAAATCCCGTAACCGTTCCTCATAGGACATGGTTTGCAGACCAGTCACCATTCTGGTCACTCTTCTCTGAACTTGCTCCAGTTTGTTGATGTCTTTTTTAAAATGTGGTGCCCAGAACTGGACACAGTATTCCAGATGAGGTCTGACCAAAGAGGAGTAAAGGGGGATAATGACTTCACGTGATCTAGACTGTATGCTTCTGTTAATACATCCTAGAATGGTGTTTGCCTTTTTTGCTGCTGCGTCACACTGCTGACTCCTGTGCAGTCTGTGATCTATTAGTATTCCTAAGTCTTTTTCACACATGCTGTTGGATAGCGCTATTCCTCCCATGCTGTATATGTCACACATGCTGTTGGATAGCTCTATTCCTCCCATGCTGTATATGTCACACATGCTGTTGGATAGCTCTATTCCTCCCATGCTGTATATGTCACACGTGCTGTTGGATAGCTCTATTCCTCCCATGCTGTATATGTCACACATGCTGTTGGATAGCTCTATTCCTCCCATGCTGTATATGTCACACGTGCTGTTGGATAGCTCTATTCCTCCCATGCTGTATATGCTCTTTTCATTATTTTTGCCCACATGTATGACTTTGCATTTCTCCCTGTTATAAACCATTCTATTAGTTGCTGCCCATTGTTCCAGCTTGCTTAGATCTTGTTGAATCCTCCCTCTCTCTTCTCTAGTATTCGCTATTCCTCCGAGCTTTGTGTCATCAGCAAATTTAATCAGTTTACTCTTAATACCTTCATCTAAATCATTGATAAAGATGTTGAACAACACCGGGCCCAGGACAGAGCCCTGTGGTACCGCACTTGAGACAGTCTTCCAACGGGATGTGCCGCCATTTATGACCACTCTTTGACTCTGATCACTAAGCCAGTTACGAATCCATCTCACAGTTGCCTTGTCCATTATACACTTGGTCATTTTTTCAGTAAGGATTGTATAAGATACTTTGTCAAATGCTTTGCTGAAGTCAAGATATACTATATCTACTGCATTTCCCTGATCCACCCAGTCAGTGATTCTGTCATAGAAGGAAATTAAGTTAGTCTGACATGACTTATTAGTTACAAACCCATGCTGGTTCTGGTTAATCACTTCATTCTCATCCAGGTACAAATGTTGCTTAATAGGTTGTTCAAAGATCTTTCCTGGTATGGAAGTCAGGCTCACAGGCCTGTAGTTCCCTGGGTCCACCTTCTCCCCCTTTTTGAAGATAGGACAACATTTGCTCTTCTCCAGTCTTCTGGAACTTCTCCTGTTCTCCAAGAATTTTCAAAAATTATAAAAAGTGGTTCTAATATTTCCTGTGTTATCTCCTTCAGTACTCTGGGGTGTAATTAATCTGTTCAGACCATGGCAGGTTGGACCCAACACTCGGTCTTGGTGCAGTTTTCATCTTCTGCAATGTTTCTTCCATAGAGTAGCATTGTCTTCTGTGCTGCAGATATGAGAGGACTGTAAGATCCGCTCCATTCATTGACGTCTATTTCCCTGATTTTTTTGTGTTGAGATCTTCTTGCTGTGGATTTGAACACTTCCGAGCCATTGATGCTCAGTGGACTCCAGTCATGCTTCCATCATGGCTCCAGGTTGTGGAGATGAAGCACTAACTTCATAGATCTGATTGACTGTATTTATTAGTAGTGATGGGCGAATAGTAAAATATTGGTGTTCGGATTATTCGTGCCAAATAATCTGTACTATTAGTATATTTGTACCGAATAACGACCATAATGCAAGTCAATGGAAAGGTTGAATTTTTTCCTGGAGGACCTTGGAAGTCGGTGTGAGAGGACTGTAAAAATGCTGCAATGGATGGAAAAGTGCGGAAACTGAATGGGAACAGTGTGGGGAAGATGCCTGGATGCATTTGTGACTCACAGCCGGTCTCTGGGAATAATGTTGTCAGTATTACGGGGATGAAAGGAGATTTTCACTTACAGAGTTGCTTGCCAATCACAGTAATACTGTGGCCAAAATTATGTGCGGTCATTAAAGCAAGAGAATTACACTCCCGGGGCTGTCACACTGCTTCCAGGTCTGATCATTGCCCCTCATGAATATTCACTGCTGCCTGGTTAGTAAGGTAAGGAGTGGATGGATGGATGATGGATGGTTGAAGGATGGATAGATGTGGATAGCTGATGGATGGATGATGGATGGATTGATGATGGATGGATGGATGAATGATGGGTGTGGATAGGTAATGGATGGATGATAAATAAATGTCGATGGATGGATGGATGTCGATAAATGATGGATGGATGATGGATGGATGATAGATGGATGTGGATAGCTGATGGAAGGATGATGGATGGATGGATGAACGATGGATGTGGATAGCTGATGGATGGATGATAGATGATGGATGGCTGTCGATAAATGATGGGTGGATGGATGATGGAAGGATGGATGGATAATAGATGGATGGATGTGGATATATGGATGGATGATGGAAGGGTGGATGGATGAATGAATGGATGGATGTGGATAGATGTGGATGGATGGATGATGGATAGATGATTTATGGATGGATATGGATGGTTGTGAATGGATGATGGATGTCGATAAATTATGGATGAATGGATGTGGATGGATGGATGTGGATATATGTGGATGAATCTGGATGGATGGAAGATGGAAGGATGGATGATGGATTGATGGATGTATGTGGATGGATGATGGATGGATGAATTTATGGATGGATGATGGATAATGGATGGATATGTGGATGGATGATTGATGGATGGATGATTGATGGATGATGGATGGATGGATGGATGATGCATGGATGGATGTGGATGGATGGATGATTGATGGATGATGGATGGATGGATGATGCATGGATGGATGGGGATGGATGGATGATGGATGATTGATGGATGGATGATACATGGATGGATGACGGATGGATGATAGATGAATGATGCATGGATGACGGATGGATGACAGATGGATGATGGATGGATGATGGATGGATGGATGGATGTCTGCAGAGTCCGGGCAGGAGGTGTGATCGCTCTGACCATCATTCCCAATAATGACTGATAATTACCCGTATACCCTCATGGGATTTTGGATTACAAGGCATCTGACTTATAATGAGGCGCCGCGTCTCACTGCGTCCAGAAATGGAAATAGATTTTTTGATTAAAAGTTAACACGGAGTTTACAAGATTCAAGGACAGACATATATCATGTACTGCAAACCACAGACCTTCCCATCCTACAGGGCCAGAAATGGTGGTGTAAACGGAGGATTTCACTGTGTGTCTTCTGCAGTGACGGAGCGCCGGGTAAGGCAAGTGCTCTGCATGTCCGGACCATTATCCCCGAAGCCACCACCACCACCAGTCCAGTACTGAACCCCTGGGATTGTATTATAAAGACATACTGATGTCATTATAGTCGGTCCCTCTAGTATTCTCTCCTTTTTGCTGAAAACAGATATAAATGTAATAAATATATAGTGATGCATTGATTGATTCCTCCCCACGGTCACAGTCCCTCTATAGTCTGTAATGCAATGCTCGATTCCTCCCCACGGTCACAGTCCCTCTATAGTCTGTAATGCAATGCTCGATTCCTCCCCATGGTCACAGTCCCTCTATAGTCTGTAATGCAATGCTCGATTCCTCCCCATGGTCACAGTCCCTCTATAGTCTGTAATGCAATGCTCGATTCCTCCCCACGGTCACAGTCCCTCTATAGTCTGTAATGCAATGCTCGATTCCTCCCCACGGTCACAGTCCCTCTATAGTCTGTAATGCAATGATCGATTCCTCCCCACGGTCACGGTCCCGCTATAGTCTGTAATGAAATGCTCGATTCCTCCCCACGGTCACGGTCCATCTATAGTCTGTAATGCAATGCTTGATTCCTCCCCACGGTCACGGTCCCTCTATAGTCTGTAATGCAATGCTCGATTCCTCCCCACGGTCACGGTCCCTCTATAGTCTGTAATGCAATGCTCGATTCCTCCCCACGGTCACGGTCCCTCTATAGTCTGTAATGCAACGCTCGATTCCTCCCCACGGTCACGGTCCCTCTATAGTCTGTAATGCAATGCTCGATTCCTCCCCACGGTCACGGTCCCTCTATAATCTGTAATGCAATGATTGATTCCTCCCCATGGTCACGGTCCCTCTATAGTCTGTAATGCAATGCTCGATTCCTCCCCACGGTCACAGTCCCTCTATAGTCTGTAATGCAATGCTCGATTCCTCCCCACGGTCACAGTCCCTCTATAGTCTGTAATGCAATGCTCGATTCCTCCCCATGGTCACGGTCCCTCTATAGTCTGTAATGCAATGCTCGATTCCTCCCCACGGTCACGGTCCCTCTATAGTCTGTAATGCAATGCTCGATTCCTCCCCATGGTCACGGTCCCTCTATAGTCTGTAATGCAATGCTCGATTCCTCCCCATGGTCACGGTCCCTCTATAGTCTGTAATGCAATGCTCGATTCCTCCCCACGGTCACAGTCCCTCTATAGTCTGTAATGCAACGCTCGATTCCTCCCCACGGTCACGGTCCCTCTATAGTCTGTAATGCAATGATCGATTCCTCCCCACGGTCACGGTCCCTCTATAGTCTGTAATGCAATGATCGATTCCTCCCCACGGTCACAGTCCCTCTATAGTCTGTAATGCAATGCTTGATTCCTCCCCACGGTCACAGTCCCTCTATAGTCTGTAATGCAATGCTCGATTCCTCCCCACGGTCACGGTCCCTCTATAGTCTGTAATACAATGCTCGATTCCTCCCCACGGTCACGGTCCCTCTATAGTCTGTAATGCAATGCTCGATTCCTCCCCATGGTCACAGTCCCTCTATAGTCTGTAATGCAATGCTCGATTCCTCCCCACGGTCACAGTCCCTCTATAGTCTGTAATGCAATGCTCGATTCCTCCCCACGGTCACGGTCCCTCTATAGTCTGTAATGCAATGCTCGATTCCTCCCCACGGTCACGGTCCCTCTATAGTCTGTAATGCAATGCTCGATTCCTCCCCATGGTCACAGTCCCTCTATAGTCTGTAATGCAATGCTCGATTCCTCCCCATGGTCACAGTCCCTCTATAGTCTGTAATGCAATGCTCGATTCCTCCCCACGGCGACGGTCCCTCTATAGTCTGTAATGCAATGCTTCGATTCCTCCCCACGGTCACGGTCCCTCTATAATCTGTAATGCAATGCTCGATTCCTCCCCACGGTCACGGTCCCTCTATAGTCTGTAATGCAATGCTCGATTCCTCCCCACGGTCACGGTCCCTCTATAGTCTGTAATGCAATGCTCGATTCCTCCCCACGGTCACAGTCCCTCTATAGTCTGTAATGCAATGCTCGATTCCTCCCCACGGTCACAGTCCCTCTATAGTCTGTAATGCAATGCTCGATTCCTCCCCATGGTCACGGTCCCTCTATAGTCTGTAATGCAATGCTCGATTCCTCCCCATGGTCACGGTCCCTCTATAGTCTGTAATGCAATGCTCGATTCCTCCCCACGGTCACGGTCCCTCTATAGTCTGTAATGCAATGCTCGATTCCTCCCCACGGTCACAGTCCCTCTATAGTCTGTAATGCAATGCTCGATTCCTCCCCACGGCGACGGTCCCTCTATAGTCTGTAATGCAATGATCGATTCCACCCCACGGTCACGGTACCTCTATAGTCTGTAATGCAATGCTCGATTACTCCCCACGGTCACGGTCCCTCTATAGTCTGTAATGCAATGCTCGATTCCTCCCCATGGTCACGGTCCCTCTATAGTCTGTAATGCAATGCTCGATTCCTCCCCACGGTCACGGTCCCTCTATAGTCTGTAATGCAATGCTCGATTCCTCCCCACGGTCACAGTCCCTCTATAGTCTGTAATGCAATGCTCGATTCCTCCCCACGGCGACGGTCCCTCTATAGTCTGTAATGCAATGCTCGATTCCTCCCCATGGTCACGGTCCCTCTATAGTCTGTAATGCAATGCTCGATTCCTCCCCACGGTCACGGTTCCGCTATAGTCTGTAATGCAATGCTCGATTCCTCCCCACGGTCACGGTCCCTCTATAGTCTGTAATGCAATGCTCGATTCCTCCCCACGGTCACGGTCCCTCTATAGTCTGTAATGCAATGCTCGATTCCTCCCCACGGTCACGGTCCCTCTATAGTCTGTAATGCAATGCTCGATTCCTCCCCACGGTCACGGTTCCGCTATAGTCTGTAATGCAATGCTCGATTCCTCCCCACGGTCACGGTCCCTCTATAGTCTGTAATGCAATGCTCGATTCCTCCCCACGGTCACAGTCCCTCTATAGTCTGTAATGCAATGCTCGATTCCTCCCCACGGCGACGGTCCCTCTGTAGTCTGTAATGCAATGCTCGATTCCTCCCCACGGTCACGGTCCCTCTATAGTCTGTAATGCAATGCTCGATTCCTCCCCACGGTCACGGTCCCTCTATAGTCTGTAATGCAATGCTCGATTCCTCCCCACGGTCACGGTCCCTCTATAGTCTGTAATGCAATGCTCGATTCCTCCCCACGGTCACGGTCCCTCTATAGTCTGTAATGCAATGATCGATTCCTCCCCACGGTCACAGTCCCTCTATAGTCTGTAATGCAATGCTCGATTCCTCCCCACGGTCACAGTCCCTCTATAGTCTGTAATGCAATGCTCGATTCCTCCCCACGGCGACGGTCCCTCTATAGTCTGTAATGCAATGCTCGATTCCTCCCCATGGTCACAGTCCCTCTATAGTCTGTAATGCAATGCTCGATTCCTCCCCACGGTCACGGTCCCTCTATAGTCTGTAATGCAATGCTCGATTCCTCCCCACGGTCACGGTCCCGCTATAGTCTGTAATGCAATGCTCGATTCCTCCCCACGGTCACGGTCCCTCTATAATCTGTAATGCAATGCTTGATTCCTCCCCACGGTCACAGTCCCTCTATAGTCTGTAATGCAATGCTTGATTCCTCCCCACGGTCACGATCCCTCTATAGTCTGTAATGCAATGCTCGATTCCACCCCACGGTCACGGTCCCTCTATAGTCTGTAATGCAATGCTCGATTCCTCCCCACGGTCACGGTCCCTCTATAGTCTGTAATGCAATGCTCGATTCCTCCCCACGGTCACGGTCCCTCTATAGTCGTTAATGCAATGCTCGATTCCTCCCCATGGTCACAGTCCCTCTATAGTCTGTAATGCAATGATCGATTCCTCCCCATGGTCACAGTCCCTCTATAGTCTGTAATGCAATGCTCGATTCCTCCCCACGGTCACGGTCCCGCTATAGTCTGTAATGCAATGCTTGATTCCTCCCCACGGTCACAGTCCCTCTATAGTCTGTAATGCAATGCTCGATTCCTCCCCACGGTCACGGTCCCTCTATAGTCTGTAATGCAATGCTCGATTCCTCCCCACGGTCACGGTCCCTCTATAGTCTGTAATGCAATGCTCGATTCCTCCCCATGGTCACAGTCCCTCTATAGTCTGTAATGCAATGCTCGATTCCTCCCCACGGTCACGGTCCCTCTATAGTCTGTAATGCAATGCTCGATTCCTCCCCACGGCCACGATCCCGCTATAGTCTGTAATGCAATGATCGATTCCTCCCCACGGTCACGGTCCCTCTATAGTCTGTAATGCAATGCTCGATTCCTCCCCACGGTCACGGTCCCTCTATAGTCTGTAATGCAATGCTCGATTCCTCCCCATGGTCACGGTCCCTCTATAGTCTGTAATGCAATGCTCGATTCCTCCCCACGGTCACGGTCCCTCTATAGTCTGTAATGCAATGCTCGATTCCTCCCCACGGCCACGGTCCCTCTATAGTCTGTAATGCAATGCTCGATTCCTCCCCACGGTCACGGTCCCTCTATAGTCTGTAATGCAATGCTCGATTCCTCCCCACGGTCACGGTCCCTCTATAGTCTGTAACGCAACGCTCGATTCCTCCCCACGGTCACGGTCCCTCTATAGTCTGTAATGCAATGCTCGATTCCTCCCCACGGTCACGATCCCTCTATAGTCTGTAATGCAATGCTCGATTCCTCCCCACGGTCACGGTCCCTCTATAGTCTGTAATGCAATGATCGATTCCTCCCCACGGTCACGGTCCCTCTATAGTCTGTAATGCAATGCTCGATTCCACCCCACGGTCACGGTCCCTCTATAGTCTGTAATGCAATGCTCGATTCCACCCCACGGTCACGGTCCCTCTATAGTCTGTAATGCAATGATTGATTCCTACCCACGGTCACGATCCCTCTATAGTCTGTAATGCAATGCTCGATTCCTCCCCACGGTCACGGTCCCGCTATAGTCTGTAATGCAATGCTCGATTCCTCCCCACGGTCACGATCCCTCTATAGTCTGTAATGCAATGCTCGATTCCTCCCCACGGTCACGGTCCCGCTATAGTCTGTAATGCAATGCTCGATTCCTCCCCACGGTCACGGTCCCTCTATAGTCTGTAATGCAATGCTCGATTCCTCCCCACGGTCACGGTCCCTCTATAGTCTGTAATGCAATGCTCGATTCCTCCCCACGGTCACGGTCCCGCTATAGTCTGTAATGCAATGCTCGATTCCTCCCCACGGTCACGGTCCCTCTATAGTCTGTAATGCAATGCTCGATTCCTCCCCACGGTCACGGTCCCTCTATAGTCTGTAATGCAATGCTCGATTCCTCCCCACGGTCACGGTCCCTCTATAGTCTGTAATGCAATGCTCGATTCCTCCCCACGGTCACGGTCCCTCTATAGTCTGTAATGCAATGCTCGATTCCTCCCCACGGTCACGGTCCCTCTATAGTCTGTAATACAATGCTCGATTACACCCCACGGTCACGGTACCTCTATAGTCTGTAATGCAATGCTCGATTCCTCCCCACGGTCACGGTCCCTCTATAGTCTGTAATGCAATGCTCGATTCCTCCCCATGGTCACAGTCCCTCTATAGTCTGTAATGCAATGCTCGATTCCTCCCCACGGTCACGATCCCTCTATAGTCTGTAATGCAATGATCGATTCCTCCCCACGGTCACGGTCCCTCTATAGTCTGTAATGCAATGCTCGATTCCTCCCCACGGTCACGGTCCCTCTATAGTCTGTAATGCAATGCTCGATTCCTCCCCACGGTCACAGTCCCTCTATAGTCTGTAATGCAATGCTCGATTCCTCCCCACGGTCACGATCCCTCTATAGTCTGTAATGCAATGATCGATTCCTCCCCACGGTCACGGTCCCTCTATAGACTGTAATGCAATGCTCGATTCCTCCCCACGGTCACGGTCCCTCTATAGTCTGTAATGCAATGCTCGATTACACCCCACGGTCACGGTCCCGCTATAGTCTGTAATGCAATGCTCGATTCCTCCCCACGGTCACGGTCCCTCTATAGTCTGTAATACAATGCTCGATTACACCCCACGGTCACGGTCCCTCTATAGTCTGTAATGCAATGCTCGATTCCTCCCCACGGTCACGGTCCCTCTATAGTCTGTAATACAATGCTCGATTACACCCCACGGTCACGGTACCTCTATAGTCTGTAATGCAATGCTCGATTCCTCCCCACGGTCACGATCCCTCTATAGTCTGTAATGCAATGATCGATTCCTCCCCACGGCGACGGTCCCTCTATAGTCTGTAATGCAATGCTCGATTCCTCCCCACGGCCACGGTCCCTCTATAGTCTGTAATGCAATGCTCGATTCCTCCCCACGGTCACGGTCCCTCTATAGTCTGTAATGCAATGCTCGATTCCTCCCCACGGTCACGGTCCCTCTATAGTCTGTAATGCAATGCTCGATTCCTCCCCACGGTCACGGTCCCTCTATAGTCTGTAATGCAATGCTCGATTCCTCCCCACGGTCACGGTCCCTCTATAGTCTGTAATACAATGCTCGATTACACCCCACGGTCACGGTACCTCTATAGTCTGTAATGCAATGCTCGATTCCTCCCCACGGTCACGATCCCTCTATAGTCTGTAATGCAATGATCGATTCCACCCCACGGTCACGATCCCTCTATAGTCTGTAATGCAATGCTCGATTCCTACCCACGGTCACGGTCCCTCTATAGTCTGTAATGCAATGCTTGATTCCTCCCCACGGCGACGGTCCCTCTATAGTCTGTAATGCAATGCTCGATTCCTCCCCACGGCCACGGTCCCTCTATAGTCTGTAATGCAATGCTCGATTCCTCCCCACGGTCACGGTCCCTCTATAGTCTGTAACGCAACGCTCGATTCCTCCCCACGGTCACGGTCCCTCTATAGTCTGTAATGCAATGCTCGATTCCTCCCCACGGTCACGGTCCCTCTATAGTCTGTAATGCAATGATCGATTCCTCCCCACGGTCACGGTCCCTCTATAGTCTGTAATGCAATGCTCGATTCCACCCCACGGTCACGGTCCCTCTATAGTCTGTAATGCAATGCTCGATTCCACCCCACGGTCACGGTCCCTCTATAGTCTGTAATGCAATGATTGATTCCTACCCACGGTCACGATCCCTCTATAGTCTGTAATGCAATGCTCGATTCCACCCCACGGTCACGGTCCCTCTATAGTCTGTAATGCAATGATTGATTCCTCCCCACGGTCACGATCCCTCTATAGTCTGTAATGCAATGATTGATTCCTACCCACGGTCACGGTCCCTCTATAGTCTGTAATGCAATGCTCGATTCCTCCCCACGGTCACGGTCCCGCTATAGTCTGTAATGCAATGCTCGATTCCTCCCCACGGTCACGATCCCTCTATAGTCTGTAATGCAATGCTCGATTCCTCCCCACGGTCACGGTCCCGCTATAGTCTGTAATGCAATGCTCGATTCCTCCCCACGGTCACGGTCCCTCTATAGTCTGTAATGCAATGCTCGATTCCTCCCCACGGTCACGGTCCCTCTATAGTCTGTAATGCAATGCTCGATTCCTCCCCACGGTCATGGTCCCTCTATAGTCTGTAATACAATGCTCGATTCCTCCCCACGGTCACAGTCCCTCTATAGTCTGTAATGCAATGCTCGATTCCTCCCCACGGTCACGGTCCCTCTATAGTCTGTAATGCAATGCTCGATTCCTCCCCACGGTCACGGTACCTCTATAGTCTGTAATGCAATGCTCGATTCCTCCCCACGGTCACGATCCCTCTATAGTCTGTAATGCAATGATCGATTCCTCCCCACGGTCACGGTCCCTCTATAGTCTGTAATGCAATGCTCGATTCCTCCCCACGGTCACGGTCCCTCTATAGTCTGTAATGCAATGCTCGATTCCTCCCCACGGTCACGATCCCTCTATAGTCTGTAATGCAATGCTCGATTCCTCCCCACGGTCACGGTCCCTCTATAGTCTGTAATGCAATGCTCGATTCCTCCCCACGGTCACGGTCCCTCTATAGTCTGTAATGCAATGCTCGATTCCTCCCCACGGTCACGGTCCCTCTATAGTCTGTAATGCAATGCTCGATTCCTCCCCACGGTCACGGTCCCGCTATAGTCTGTAATGCAATGCTCGATTCCTACCCACGGTCACGGTCCCTCTATAGTCTGTAATGCAATGCTCGATTCCTCCCCACGGCCACGGTCCCTCTATAGTCTGTAATGCAATGCTCGATTCCTCCCCACGGTCACGGTCCCGCTATAGTCTGTAATGCAATGCTCGATTCCTCCCCACGGTCACGGTCCCGCTATAGTCTGTAATGCAATGCTCGATTCCTCCCCACGGTCACGGTCCCGCTATAGTCTGTAATGCAATGCTCGATTCCTCCCCACGGCCACGATCCCTCTATAGTCTGTAATGCAACGCTCGATTCCTCCCCACGGTCACGGTCCCGCTATAGTCTGTAATGCAATGCTCGATTCCTCCCCACGGCCACGATCCCTCTATAGTCTGTAATGCAATGCTCGATTCCTCCCCACGGCCACGGTCCCTCTATAGTCTGTAATGCAATGCTCGATTCCTCCCCACGGTCACGGTCCCTCTATAGTCTGTAATGCAACGCTCGATTCCTCCCCACGGTCACGGTCCCGCTATAGTCTGTAATGCAATGCTCGATTCCTCCCCACGGCCACGGTCCCTCTATAGTCTGTAATGCAATGCTCGATTCCTCCCCACGGTCACGGTCCCTCTATAGTCTGTAATGCAATGCTCGATTCCTCCCCACGGTCACGGTCCCTCTATAGTCTGTAATGCAATGCTCGATTCCTCCCCACGGTCACGGTCCCGCTATAGTCTGTAATGCAATGCTCGATTCCTCCCCACGGTCACGGTCCCGCTATAGTCTGTAATGCAATGCTCGATTCCTCCCCACGGTCACAGTCCCTCTATAGTCTGTAATGCAATGCTCGATTCCTCCCCACGGTCACAGTCCCTCTATAGTCTGTAATGCAATGCTCGATTCCTCCCCACGGTCACAGTCCCTCTATAGTCTGTAATGCAATGCTCGATTCCTCCCCACGGTCACGGTCCATCTATAGTCTGTAATGCAATGCTCAATTCCTCCCCACGGTCACGGTCCATCTATAGTCTGTAATGCAATGATTGATTCCTCCCCACGGCCACGGTCCCTCTATAGTCTGTAATGCAATGCTCGATTCCTCCCCACGTCACGGTCCCTCTATAGTCTGTAACGCAACGCTCGATTCCTCCCCACGGTCACGGTCCCTCTATAGTCTGTAATGCAATGCTCGATTCCTCCCCACGGTCACGGTCCCTCTATAGTCTGTAATGCAATGATCGATTCCTCCCCACGGTCACGGTCCCTCTATAGTCTGTAATGCAATGCTCGATTCCACCCCACGGTCACGGTCCCTCTATAGTCTGTAATGCAATGCTCGATTCCACCCCACGGTCACGGTCCCTCTATAGTCTGTAATGCAATGATTGATTCCTACCCACGGTCACGATCCCTCTATAGTCTGTAATGCAATGCTCGATTCCTCCCCACGGTCACGGTCCCTCTATAGTCTGTAATGCAATGCTCGATTCCTCCCCACGGTCACGGTCCCTCTATAGTCTGTAATGCAATGCTCGATTCCTCCCCACGGTCACGATCCCTCTATAGTCTGTAATGCAATGCTCGATTCCTCCCCACGGTCACAGTCCCTCTATAGTCTGTAATACAATGCTCGATTACACCCCACGGTCACGGTACCTCTATAGTCTGTAATGCAATGCTCGATTCCTCCCCACGGTCACGGTCCCTCTATAGTCTGTAATGCAATGCTCGATTCCTCCCCACGGTCACGGTCCCTCTATAGTCTGTAATGCAATGCTCGATTCCTCCCCACGGTCACGATCCCTCTATAGTCTGTAATGCAATGCTCGATTCCTCCCCACGGTCACGGTCCCTCTATAGTCTGTAATGCAATGCTCGATTCCTCCCCACGGTCACGATCCCTCTATAGTCTGTAATGCAATGCTCGATTCCACCCCACGGTCACGGTCCCTCTATAGTCTGTAATGCAATGCTCGATTCCTCCCCACGGTCACGGTCCCTCTATAGTCTGTAATGCAATGCTCGATTCCTCCCCACGGTCACGATCCCTCTATAGTCTGTAATGCAATGCTCGATTCCACCCCACGGTCACGGTCCCTCTATAGTCTGTAATGCAATGCTCGATTCCTCCCCACGGTCACGGTCCCTCTATAGTCTGTAATGCAATGCTCGATTCCTCCCCACGGTCACGGTCCCTCTATAGTCTGTAATGCAATGCTCGATTCCTCCCCACGGTCACGGTCCCTCTATAGTCTGTAATGCAATGCTCGATTCCTACCCACGGTCACGGTCCCTCTATAGTCTGTAATGCAATGCTCGATTCCTCCCCACGGTCACGGTCCCTCTATAGTCTGTAATGCAATGCTCGATTCCTCCCCACGGTCACGGTCCCTCTATAGTCTGTAATGCAATGCTCGATTCCTCCCCACGGTCACGGTCCCTCTATAGTCTGTAATGCAATGCTCGATTCCTCCCCACGGTCACGGTCCCTCTATAGTCTGTAATGCAATGCTCGATTCCTCCCCACGGTCACGGTCCCTCTATAGTCTGTAATGCAATGCTCGATTCCTCCCCACGGTCACGGTCCCTCTATAGTCTGTAATGCAATGCTCGATTCCTCCCCACGGTCACGGTCCCTCTATAGTCTGTAATGCAACGCTCGATTCCTCCCCACGGTCACGGTCCCTCTATAGTCTGTAATGCAATGCTCGATTCCTCCCCACGGTCACGGTCCCTCTATAGTCTGTAACGCAACGCTCGATTCCTCCCCACAGTCACGGTATAGTTGGGCGGCGCATGACCAATAATTTATGTTCCCTTTGTTTTTGTGACTGTTCTACATTATTTTTTCACTTGATTCATTTGTTGTGACTTGAGACCTTTTTCCATCTGTGACTTTTCTGTCTCCTGTTTTTCACTTGTTCCATTTCCATGTATCTTTTTTCACTTTTTCCCTTTGTTTTCGTGATTGTTCTACCTTACTTTTTTCACTTCTTCCCTTTGTCTTTGTGACTTTTCTACTACGTTATTTTTTCACTTCTTCCCTTTATTTTTGTGACTTTTCGACATTACTTTTTTCACTTTTTCCCTTTGTTTTTGTGATTGTTCTACATTACTTTTTTCACTTGTTCCCTTTGTTTTTGTGACTTTTCTACATTACTTTTTTCACTTCTTCCCTTTGTCTTTGTGACTTTTCTACTACGTTATTTTTTCACTTCTTCCCTTTATTTTTGTGACTTTTCGACATTACTTTTTTCACTTCTTCCCTTTGTTTTTGTGATTTTTCTACATGACTTTTTTTACTTCTTCCCTTTATTTTTGTGACTTTTCGACATTACTTTTTTCACTTGTTCCCTTTGTCTTTGTGACTTTTCTACATTATTTTTTCACTTGATTCCTTTGTTCTTGTGAGTTGAGACCTTTTTTTCCATTTGTGACTTTTCTGTGTCCTGTTTTTCACTTGTTCCATTTGTATGTATCTTTTTTCACTTGTTCCCTTTATTTTTTGTGACTTTTCTACATTACTATTTTCACTTGTTCCCTTTGTTTTTGTGACTTTTGTACATTACTTTTTTTCACTTGCTCCCTTTATTTTTGTGACTTTTCTACATGACTTTTTTTTTCACTTTTTCCCTTTGTCTTTGTGACTTTTCTACATTATTTGTTTTCACATGTTCCCTTTGTTTTTGTGACTTTTCTACATGACTTTTTTTCACTTCTTCCCTTTGTTTTTGTGACTTTTGTATATTATTTTTTTTTCACTTGTTCCCTTTGTTTTTGTCTTTTCTACATTATTTTCTACATGACTTATTTCACTTGTTTCCTTTGTTTTTGTCTTTTCTACATTATTTTCTACATGACTTCTTTCACTTGTTCCCTTTGTTTTTGTGACTTTTCTACATGACTTTTTCACTTCTTGCCTTTGCCTTTGTGACTTTTCTACATGACTTTTTCACTTCTTGCCTTTGCCTTTGTGACTTTTCTACATGACTTTTTCACTTCTTGCCTTTGCTTTTGTGACTTTTCTACATTATTTTTTTTCACATGTTCCCTTTGTTTTTGTGACTTCTACATGACTTTTTTTTTCACTTGTTCCCTTTGCTTTTGTGACGTTTCAACATGACTTTTTTTTTCCACTCCTTCCCTTTGTTTTTGTGACTTTTCTACATTATTTTTTTTTTCACTTGTTCCCTTTGTTTTTGTGACTTTTGTACATTATTTTTTTTCACTTGTTCCCTTTGTCTTTGTGACTTTTCTACATTATTTTTTTCACATGTTCCCTTTTTTTGTGTGACTTTTCTACGTTATTTTTTCACTTGTTCCCTTTGTTTTTGTGACTTTTCTACATGACTTTTTTCTCTTGTTCCCTTTGTGTTTGGGACTTTTCTACATGACTTTTTTCACTTGTTCCCTTTGTCTTTGTGACTTTTCTAGATTACTTTTTTCACTTGTTCCCTTTGTCTTTGTGACTTTTCTACATGACTTTTTTCTCTTGTTCCCTTTGTGTTTGGGACTTTTCTACATGACTTTTTTCACTTGTTCCCTTTGTCTTTGTGACTTTTCTAGATTACTTTTTTCACTTGTTCCCTTTGTCTTTGTGACTTTTCTACATGACTTTTTTCTCTTGTTCCCTTTGTGTTTGGGACTTTTCTACATGACTTTTTTCACTTGTTCCCTTTGTCTTTGTGACTTTTCTACATGACTTTTTTCTCTTGTTCCCTTTGTGTTTGGGACTTTTCTACATGACTTTTTTCACTTGTTCCCTTTGTCTTTGTGACTTTTCTAGATTACTTTTTTCTCTTGTTCCCTTTGTCTTTGTGACTTTTCTACATGACTTTTTTCTCTTGTTCCCTTTGTGTTTGGGACTTTTCTACATGACTTTTTTCACTTGTTCCCTTTGTCTTTGTGACTTTTCTACATGACTTTTTTCTCTTGTTCCCTTTGTGTTTGGGACTTTTCTACATGACTTTTTTCACTTGTTCCCTTTGTCTTTGTGACTTTTCTAGATTACTTTTTTCTTTTGTTCCCTTTGTCTTTGTGACTTTTCTACATGACTTTTTTCTCTTGTTCCCTTTGTCTTTGGGACTTTTCTACATGACTTTTTTCTTTTGTTCCCTTTGTTTTTGTGACTTTTTTACATGGCTTTTTTCTCTTGTTCCCTTTGTCTTTGGGACTTTTTTACATGGCTTTTTTCCGTTGGGCCTGTTTAGCTTGTGACTTGTTGCTGGACAGCCCAGGTGGCAGTGTTTAGCTGTCAGCTCAGGACTTGCCGTGCCGGGTCCTGCAGGAGCGATGGGCGCGATATCGTCCTCATGTTATAAGGAGGGGAGATGTTTATTCCGATGAATATATTGGAATATACATTAGTCATTAATATGCCGATTATGTGGATTTTGTATCCAGACATGACAGAAAAGCAATATCACTGTGACATGTTGTGCCGATCACACGTATGTTATGTGCATATTACTTTTTCCCTCTGACTGCGAATATAGAGTCATTGAGCACCTTGCGCTCGATCCCCAGGGTACGCTGTCATTTCTCTATAAAGAAGTACTTAATATGAAGCCAGCTGTGCTTTGTACCGTTTTGTCTTTGAGTGTTATATAAAGTAGAAACATAGATAAGAGTTTAGCTATTAATGCAATCTATTACTCATTAACACGTTAGCGCTGTCAACATCTCTTTTCCCAGAAGACCTATTGTGCAATTTAAAGCTACGCTAAGGAGGTACGAGGCGGCGGCGGATTTATTCCTATACTACAAAAATGTATTTAAAATAATCCAAACAGAGATTAGAAGGAAACGTGGAGGCAATTAAGCAGCAGTTAGAGAGATGGCACGAAATTGCAGGCGCTGGAAACGTTATCTTGTCACAAGGTGACATCCCGGGAAGAAGGGAAGAAAATCGACAGGAATTTCTGCTAAAATGGAGGCTCCTTATTGAGAGGGTTAGTAGAGTGAGTAAAGCAACACATCGACGTATGCCCTGTGACTGTAACCAGCCAGTGATGTTATTTGTAGGGGGCTCCAGGCTCCTGTGACCTCCATCTACTTCACACATGCAAGAGTAATAGTGCTCAGCTGCATTGCTGTGGCCCCAGCATTGGCTCCGGAGGGTTTGCTATGGCCCTGGCATTAGATCAACATGCTAACATCACCAAATCCAGTAATCCGGCATTAATTTCAATGACTTCACCTGAGGTGAGGTCATCAAGTTCAATGAGTTCACCTCAGGTCAGTTCACCTTAGGTCACAGCTGGGATACCATGGAAACGGACAGCTGTGACCTCAGGTGAACTCACTGACATGACCACTCTCACAGCTGTGGCTCACGTGCAGTGCACGGTCACATTTTCTATTATGAGCAGATATAGCAGAGCTGGGATAGTTGTGGTGGGGATTACATCAGATCTGGCGTCCGACCGCATCATTCCACTGAAACTGCCCTAACTAAAGTCACTAACGACCTACTAACCGCCAAAGCCAAGCGACACTACTCTGTCCTCCTCCTGGACCAGTCCTCTGTCTTTGACACAGTAGACCACTCCCTTCTACTACAGATTCTCTCATCTCTGGGCATCACAGACTTGGCGCTATCCTAGATCTCCTCATACTTAACCGACCGAACTTTCAGCGTCTCCCATTCTCACACCACTTCCTCATCTCGCCCCTATCTGTCGGTGTTCCCCAAGGTTGAGTTCTAGGACACCTGCTGTTCTCCAACTACACCTTCGGCCTGGGACAGCTCATAGAGTCCCACGGCTTCCAGTATCATCTCTATGCCGATGACACACAGATCTACCTCTCTGGACCTGACATCACCTCCCTACTAACCAGAATCCCACAATGTCTGTCTGCTTTTTCATCCTTTTTCTCTACTCGATTCCTAAAACTGAAATGGACAAAACAGAATTTATCATCTTTCCTCCTCCTCACTGAACTCCCCCACTGACATATCCATCAATATCAATGGCTGCTCACTTTCCCCAGTGCCACGTGCTCGCTGCTTGGGAGTAACTCTAGACTCTGATCTCTCTTTCAAGCCACACATCCAAGCCCTCTTCACCTCCTGCCGCCTCCAACTCAAAAATATTTCCCGGATCCGAACATTCCTTTCCCAAGAAGCTGCAAAAACCCTAGTGCATGCCCTTATTATCTCCCGCCTGGATTATTGCAACCTCCTGCTCTGTGGCCTCCCTTCTAACAGTCTCGCACCCCTACAATCTATTCTAAACTATGTTGCCTGACTAATCCACCTGTCCCCTTGCTACTCCCTGACCATTCCTCTCTGCCAATCCCTTCACTGGCTTCTCACTGCCCAATGACTCCAGTTCAAAACATTAATCATGACATACAAAGCCATCCACAACCTGTTTCCTCCCTACATCTGTGCCCTAGTCTCCGGGCGGTTACCTGCATGTAACCTTCGATCCTCACAAGATCTCCTTCTCTACTCCCCTCTCATCTCCTCTTCCCACCATCGCATCCAAGATTTCTCACGTGCCTCCCCCATACTCTGGAATGCTCTACTTCAGCATATCAGACTCTCACATACCTTGGAAAGCTTCAAAAGGAACCTGAAGACCCATCTCCTCCAACAAGCCTACAACCTGCTGTAACCCTGACACAGTGCCGCACAATTAGCTCTACCCTCACCTACTGTATCCTCACCTATCCCTTGTAGACTGTGAGCCCTCGCGGGCATGGACCTCTCTCCTCCTGTACCAGTCTGTGTTTTGTTTACGATTATTGTACTTGTCCCTATTATGTACACCCCTTTCACTTGTAAAGCGCCATGGAACAAATGGCACTATAATAATAAATAATAATAATAATAATAATCTGCAGGGGTGTTTTGGTCGTTAATAAATTGGAGAAAACAGAATTTGTTTTTTTTAAATACAGAATGTTTCTCTGTGTTTTCTGTTTATTTCTTTTTACTTACAAAATTAGTAATGGAGGGGGTCTCATAGACCATCTACCCATTACTTATCTCGGACTTGATGACACCTGTAATTTTTTTGACAAATCACAGAGGTCATTAATGTTTTATTTTACCCCAATGAGTCGGGTAAAGTGCCAGAATTGGCACATCTAATCAATGTTCCAATTCTGGAGCGGCTGTAGGCTGCGATTTTTAGGCTGGGGAGGGCCCAATAACCATGGGCCTCCCCGGCCTGTGAAAACCAGCTCCCAGCTGTCTACTTTATCTCCTTTAATAATTTAAAAAAAGTCTTGTGGGGTCCCTTGTATCTTGATATACAGCTGGGTATCAATATATGGGGACTCTACACTATTTTGTCCAATTATTTATTTATTTTTAAACTCCCCTTCTGGAACCCAGACAGGTAGTGTGAGGGCAACCAATCACAGATGCAAACAGTTTGACTGCAACCAGTAGAATATCCCTACCTATCAATGTCAGCCTACTTTGTTCGGTGCCCCCATTCCTCGTTGTCTGCCCCTTATTTCTGTCCCTATGCTCACTGTGCTACTACACAATGGAAAAACATAATATCTAGGGACCAGATTATGTATCATTATCTCATAAAACGATTTTCATAAGGGGCGCCCTGGATGATGTCCTAAGGGGGCGAAACGATGCGGGCCCCAGATATCATGTGGATGTGCATAGTGCTGCAGCGTGTCGCCCCCATATCTGCTCCTCACTCCTATCAGGTGGAAGAGATTATTGTTACTATTGGGCTGTTTAGTCCTTTATGTGTTTTTACATTGATTTAATAAAATATTGTTCTTAATTATTCTGTATAGAATTGAAGCAAGGTAGGTTCTGGCTCTTCAGTGTCACTGTCCCGCTCAAGTCCCCATTTTTCTGGCTTTTACTGCCCCCTGGCCGTTACTAACACTATTTTATAACACTGCTATCAAATAAGAAAAAGACACATTTATTGTGAATTTTTGTACGTTCAGTGAGCCGATGCTTCTTTGGTCCATTCTTTTTCTTATTTGATAGCTGTGTCTTTCATGGGCGAGCACCCTCACAATTCACTTTGGTTAATAATATAGCTCTGCATTCCGCTCTTCGTTGTTCAACATTTTATAACACTGACGTTTGGGTCCCCATAGACTTATATGGGGTTCGGCATCCGGGGTCAAGTCCGGTCCCGAACCATACTTTTTTTTTTTTTTAAAGCACTGCTGGACTCCTGACCCCGAACATCTGCGAGTTCACCCATCTCTAGTCGTGATGTAATGAGGACAGGCTCCTTAAATCAGCACTCCAGCTGTTTCCTCATCCTGGCCTCGTTCTGGCCTCGCTCTGAACTCGTTCTGGCCTCGCTCTGAACTCGTTCTGGCCTCGCTCTGACCTCGTTCTGGCCTCGCTCTGACCTCGTTCTGGCCTTGTCATGGCCTCGCTCTGACCTCGTTCTGGCCTTGTCATGGCCTCGCTCTGACCTCGTTCTGGCCTCACTGTGACCTTGTTTTGGCATCGTTCTAACATTGTCCTGCCCTCACTGTGACCTCATTCTGGCCTCACTCTGACCTTGTTCTGGCCTCATTTTGGCCTCACTCTGACCTCATTCTGGTATCATTCTGACCCCATTCTGGCCTTGTCCTGGCCTCGCTCTGATCTTGGTCTGGTATCATTCTGGCCTCGTCCTAGCCTCACTCTGGCCTCGTTCTTGCCTTGTTCTGACCTCGTTCTGGTGTCATTCTGGTCTCTCTCTGGCCTCGTCCTGACCTTCCTCTGGCCTTGTTCCGGCTTCATCCTGGCCTCGTCCTGACCTTCCTCTGGCCTTGTTCCGGCTTCATCCTGGCCTCGTCCTAGCCTCACTCTGGCCTCGTTCTTGCCTTGTTCTGACCTCGTTCTGGTGTCATTCTGGTCTCTCTCTGGCCTCGTCCTGACCTTCCTCTGTCCTTGTTCCGGCTTCATCCTGGCCTCGTCCTGACCTTCCTCTGGCCTTGTTCCGGCTTCATCCTGGCCTCGTCCTGACCTTCCTCTGGCCTTGTTCCGGCTTCATCCTGGCCTCGTCCTGACCTCGCTCTGATAAGATGATGAATGAGATGGAATATGAGCTGTGGTCAGAGCCTCCATCCTTCTCCGGCCTCGCTCGTGGGCCGGACCAGTGCTCGGTGCCGCTCTGTAGGGCTGCGGGAAGCCGCACTGCATGGTCTTCCCTGGAAGGATAGATTGGCTTTATTGTTTCATTACGCTCTGACTGGAATACCTGATAAGCAGAGACACAAAGCAGCACATCCAGGGCTGATCCGATGAGGTCTGGCTGCTAGTAAAGCCTCGCACTACTCATTAGCTGCTGTAACAGCCTGGAAATGAGAGTGATAGCGCGCCGGCTCCACACACTAATAACATCTTCATTACGGGCAGATGCTTATTTGCCAGTTAAATATCAGGAAGGTTTTTTTCTTGCTTTTTTCTGTTCAGTTCATGTGTGTTAAATTGCTCTGCATTAACAATGCAACCTCGATGGTGTTTTATGGCCGGCGAAAAAGCATTCGTTGTAAATGTGGGCATTAAACAACGCCGGCGGAATGAGCGGGGTCCGTCCAGCATTACTGACCCACATCCGAGCACCGCACTGATTCGATGCACTGCAGTGTATAGACATATTGCTACATGAAGGTTACACCATGTCTGCTGGCAGGGGACGTGCAGCTCCAAACATACTGCTACATTATACACAATGCCTTCAGAAATATGGGGGTCCGAGGATACATTTACACCTGGGTCCCAAATATTCCTCCACAGGGTACATTTACATCAGGGTCCCAAATAGTCCTCCATTAGAGCAAGCTCACTACATACAGATTTATACAGCCACCACTAGAGGGAGCTCACTACATACAGATTTATACAGCCACCACTAGAGGGAGCTCACTACATACAGATTTATACAGCCACCACTAGAGGATACTCACTACATACAGATTTATACAGCCACCACTAGAGGGAGCTCACTACATACAGATTTATACAGCCACCACTAGAGGAAGCTCACTACATACAGATTTATACAGCCACAACTAGAGGGAGCTCACTACATACAGATTTAAACAGCCACCACTAGAGGGAGCTCACTACATACAGATTTATACAGCCACCACTAGAGGGAGTTCATTACTTACAGATTTATACAGCCACCACTAGAGGGAGCTCACTACATACATATTTATACAGCCACCACTAGAGGGAGCTCACTACATACAGATTTATACAGCCACCACTAGAGGGAGCTCACTACATACAGATTTATACATCCACCACTAGAGGAAGCACACTACATACAGATTTATACATCCACCACTAGAGGGAGCTCACTACATACATATTTATACAGCCACCACTAGAGGGAGCTCACTACATACAGATTTATACAGCCACCACTAGGGGGAGCTCACTACATAGAGATTTATACAGTCACCACTAGAGGGAGCTCACTACATACAGATTTATACAGCCACCACTAGAGGGAGCTCACTACATACAGATTTATACATCCACCACTAGAGGAAGCACACTACATACAGATTTATACATCCACCACTAGAGGGAGCTCACTACATACATATTTATACAGCCACCACTAGAGGGAGCTCACTACATACAGATTTATACAGCCACCACTAGAGGAAGCACACTACATACAGATTTATACATCCACCACTAGAGGGAGCTCACTACATATAGATTTATACATCCACCACTAGAGGGAGCTCACTACATACAGATTTATACAGTAACCACTAGAGGGAGCTCACTACATACAGATATATACATCCACCACTAGAGGGAGCTCACTACATACATATTTATACAGCCACCACTAGGGGGAGCACACGACATACATATTTATACAGCCACCACTAGAGGAAGCACACTACATACAGATTTATACATCCACCACTAGAGGGAGCTCACTACATACAGATTTATACATCCACCACTAGAGGGAGCTCACTACATACAGATTTATACAGTCACCACTAGAGGGAGCTCACTACATACAGATTTATACATCCACCACTAGAGGGAGCACACTACATACAGATTTATACAGTCACCACTAGAGGGAGCTCACTACATACAGATATATACATCCACCACTAGAGGGAGCTCACTACATACATATTTATATAGCCACCACTAGAGGAAGCTCACTACATAGAGATTTATACAGCCTCCACTAGAGGAAGCTCACTACATACAGATTATACAGTCACCACTAGAGGGAGCTCACTACATACAGATTTATACAGTCACCACTAGAGGAAGCTCACTACATACAGATTATACAGTCACCACTAGGGGGAGCTCACTACATACAGATTTATACAGTCACCACTAGAGGGAGCTCACTACATACAGATTTATACAGTCACCACTAGAGGAAGCTCACTACATACAGATTTATACAGTCACCACTAGAGGGAGCTCACTACATACAGATTTATACAGCCACCACTAGAGGAAGCTCACTACATACAGATTTATACAGTCACCACTAGGGGGAGCTCACTACATAGAGATTTATACAGTCACCACTAGAGGGAGCTCACTACATACAGATTTATACAGCCAGCACTAGAGGAAGCTCACTACATACAGATTTATACAGCCACCACTAGAGGGAGCTCACTACATACAGATTTATACAGCCTCCACTAGAGGGAGCTCACTACATACAGATTTATACAGCCAACACTAGAGGGGAGCTCACTACATAGAGATTTATACAGCCACCACTAGAGGAAGCTCACTACATACAGATTTATACAGTCACCACTAGGGGGAGCTCACTACATAGAGATTTATACAGTCACCACTAGAGGGAGCTCACTACATACAGATTTATACAGTCACCACTAGGGGGAGCTCACTACATAGAGATTTATACAGTCACCACTAGAGGGAGCTCACTACATACAGATTTATACAGTCACCACTAGAGGGAGCTCACTACATACAGATTTATACAGTCACCACTAGGGGGAGCTCACTACATAGATTTATACAGTCACCACTAGAGGGAGCTCACTACATACAGATTTATACAGTCACCACTAGAGGGAGCTCACTACATACAGATTTATACAGTCACCACTAGAGGGAGATCACTACATACATATTTATACAGCCACCACTAGAGGAAGCTCACTATATACAGATTTATACAGTCACCACTAGAGAGAGCTCACTACATACATATTTATACAGCCACCACTAGAGGAAGCTCACTATATACAGATTTATACAGTCACCACTAGAGGAAGCTCACTACATACAGATTTATACAGTCACCACTAGAGGAAGCTCACTACATACATATTTATACAGCCACCACTAGAGGAAGCTCACTACATAGAGATTTATATAGTCACCACTAGAGGGAGCTCACTATATACAGATTTATACAGCCACCACTAGAGGGAGCTCACTACATACAGATTTATACAGTCACCACTAGGGGGAGCTCACTACATACAGATATATACAGCCACCACTAGAGGGAGCTCACTACATACAGATTTATACAGCCACCACTAGAGGAAGCTCACTACATACAGATTTATACAGTCACCACTAGAGAGAGCTCACTACATACATATTTATACAGCCACCACTAGAGGAAGCTCACTATATACAGATTTATACAGTCACCACTAGAGGAAGCTCACTACATACAGATTTATACAGTCACCACTAGAGGAAGCTCACTACATACATATTTATACAGCCACCACTAGAGGAAGCTCACTACATAGAGATTTATATAGTCACCACTAGAGGGAGCTCACTATATACAGATTTATACAGCCACCACTAGAGGGAGCTCACTACATACAGATTTATACAGTCACCACTAGGGGGAGCTCACTACATACAGATATATACAGCCACCACTAGAGGGAGCTCACTACATACAGATTTATACAGCCACCACTAGAGGAAGCTCACTACATACAGATTTATACAGTCACCACTAGAGGGAGCTCACTACATACAGATTTATACAGTCACCACTAGAGGGAGATCACTACATACATATTTATACAGTCAACACTAGAGAGAGCTCACTACATACAGATACCACTAAAGGGAGCTCACTACATACAGATTTATACAGCCACCACTAGGGGGAGCTCACTACATAGATATTTATACAGCCACCACTAGAGGGAGCTCACTACATAGAGATTTATACAGCCACCACTAGAGGGAGGTCACTACATAGAGATTTATACAGCCACCAGTAGAGGGAGCTCACTACATACAGATTTATACAGCCACCACTAGGGGGAGCTCACTACATAGAGATTTATACAGCCACCAGTAGAGGGAGCTCACTACATACAGATTTATACAGTCACCACTAGAGGGAGCTCACTACATACAGATTTATACAGCCACCACTAGAGGGAGCTCACTACATACATATTTATACAGCCACCACTAGAGGAAGCACACTACATACATATTTATACAGCCACCACTAGAGGGAGCTCACTACATACAGATTTATACAGTCACCAGTAGAGGGAGCTCACTACATACAGATTTATACAGTCACCACTAGAGGGAGCTCACTACATACAGATTTATACAGCCACCACTAGAGGGAGCTCACTACATAGAGATTTATACAGCCACCAGTAGAGGGAGCTCACTAAATCAGGTGTATGCATCCATCACTAGGCATGTGTGGAAAAAATTCTGCAAATTAAGCTTTCATACATAGAGGTGTTAATTAAGGAAATGAAGAAAGGAGCAATGTAAAGCCCACCATTATTTGCTTACTGCCCTTTGCCTTCATCAGTTCCGCTGAGCACACTTGCCTATAGTTGAGTCACTTGGTCTTGTTTTCAAGTGCAAGGTTTGGTTTTTGATTGCAGTTCTTCCATGAAGACCACTTCTGGCCAGTATAGTGCAGCCTGGTCCCACTGGTTGCTGCCTGTTCTGAGCTGATGTACCTTCTGGATATCTTCTGATATTGAAGCCAGTAAGCTGTGTCTTTCATCTGCTGCACTAAGTTTCCTTGGCCGACCTCTGAGTCTATGGTCCTCAACATTGGCAAGTTATTGGTGCCTTCCTTCAGTTTTACTTCAGACAGTCCCTGTAACCCAGATACTGAAGTGTCTCCTTCTTTCAGTAGAGCTTTCACAATCTGCTCCATCAGTCCAAGATACAAGGGGCTGCTGATAAGTTTTTGGCTTTGTGATTTTTTTTTGTTTCTATGGTAACGAATGTTACATCACCTGAAAGCCTTATGTGTCTAATATATGTTTTCAAAATTTGTGTTTGTTGATTATGAGAACAGTGTTCTACGCACGCAGGAAAACATCAGCCACTAAGATGATGGTGTCTGTGTTCTGGGATAAGGAGGGTGTGCTGCTAGTGGACTACCTTCAAAAGGGTTCCACCATCAATGCAAGGTATTACATTGAACTTTTGAACCAATTGAAGGCAGCTCTGAAGGCCAAAAAGCGCAGGCTCTGGAGCACTCGCTCCTGTTGTGCAGGAGCAGCTTTCCTTTCAGTGCACAGAATGCCCCGCAGGTTCTGGAGCACACTCGCTGCCATTGTGCAGGAGCAGCTTTCCTTTCAGTGCACACATGGCCCCGCAGGCTCTGGAGCACTCGCTCCCATTGTGCAGGAGCAGATTTCCTTTCAGTGCACAGAATGCCCCGCAGGCTCTGGAGCACACTCGCTGCCATTGTGCAGGAGCAGCTTTCCTTTCAGTGCACACAATGCCCCGCAGGCTCTGGAGCACTCGCTGCCGTTGTGTAGGAGCAGCTTTCCTTTCAGTGCACACAATGCACCGCAGGTTCTGGAGCACACTCGCTGCCACTGTGCAGGAGCAGCTTTCCATCCAGTGCACACAATGCCCCGTAGGCTCTGGAAAACACTCGCTGCCATTATGCAGGAGCAGCTTTCCATCCAGTGCACACAATGCCCCGCAGGCTCTGGAGCACACTCGCTGCCACTGTGCAGGAGCAGCTTTCCTTTCAGTGCACAGAATGCCCCGCAGGCTCTGGAGCACTCGCTGCCATTGTGCAGGAGCAGCTTTCCTTTCAGTGCACACAATGCCCCGCAGGCTCTGGAGCACTCGCTGCCGTTGTGCAGGAGCAGCTTTCCTTTCAGTGCACACAATGCCCCGCAGGCTCTGGAGCACTCGCTGCCGTTGTGCAGGAGCAGCTTTCCTTTCAGTGCACACAATGCCCCGCAGGCTCTGGAGCACTCGCTGCCACTGTGCAGGAGCAGCTTTCCTTTTAGTGCACACAATGCCCCGCAGGCTCTGGAGCACTCGCTGCCGTTGTGCAGGAGCAGCTTTCCTTTCAGTGCACACAATGCCCCGCAGGCTCTGGAGCACTCGCTGCCGTTGTGCAGGAGCAGCTTTCCTTTCAGTGTACACAATGCACAGCAGGCTCTGGAGCACTCGCTGCCGTTGTGCAGGAGCAGCTTTCCTTTCAGTGCACACAATGCCCCGCAGGCTCTGGAGCACTCGCTGCCGTTGTGCAGGAGCAGCTTTCCTTTCAGTGCACACAATGCCCCGCAGGCTCTGGAGCACTCGCTGCCGTTGTGCAGGAGCAGCTTTCCTTTCAGTGCACACAATGCACAGCAGGCTCTGGAGCACTCGCTGCCGTTGTGCAGGAGCAGCTTTCCTTTCAGTGCACACAATGCCCCGCAGGCTCTGGAGCACTCGCTGCCGTTGTGCAGGAGCAGCTTTCCTTTCAGTGCACACAATGCACAGCAGGCTCTGGAGCACTCGCTGCCGTTGTGCAGGAGCAGCTTTCCTTTCAGTGCACACAATGCCCCGCAGGCTCTGGAGCACTCGCTGCCGTTGTGCAGGAGCAGCTTTCCTTTCAGTGCACACAATGCCCCGCAGGCTCTGGAGCACTCGCTGCCTTTGTGCAGGAGCAGCTTTCCTTTCAGTGCACACAATGCACAGCAGGCTCTGGAGCACTCGCTGCCGTTGTGCAGGAGCAGCTTTCCTTTCAGTGCACACAATGCCCCGCAGGCTCTGGAGCACTCGCTGCCGTTGTGCAGGAGCAGCTTTCCTTTCAGTGCACACAATGCACAGCAGGCTCTGGAGCACTCGCTGCCGTTGTGCAGGAGCAGCTTTCCTTTCAGTGCACACAATGCCCCGCAGGCTCTGGAGCACTCGCTGCCGTTGTGCAGGAGCAGCTTTCCTTTCAGTGCACACAATGCCCCACAGCCTCTGGAGCACTCGCTGCCGTTGTGCAGGAGCAGCTTTCCTTTCAGTGCACACAATGCCCCACAGGCTCTGGAGCACTCGCTGCCGTTGTGCAGGAGCAGCTTTCCTTTCAGTGCACACAATGCCCCGCAGGCTCTGGAGCACTTGCTGCCGTTGTGCAGGAGCAGCTTTCCTTTCAGTGCACACAATGCCCCGCAGGCTCTGGAGCACTCGCTGCCGTTGTGCAGGAGCAGCTTTCCTTTCAGTGCACACAATGCCCCGCATGCTCTGGTGCACTCGCTGCCGTTGTGCAGGAGCAGCTTTCCTTTCAGTGCACACAATGCCCCGCAGGCTCTGGAGCACTCGCTGCTGTTGTGCAGGAGCAGCTTTCCTTTCAGTGCACACAATGCCCCGCAGGCTCTGGAGCACTCGCTGCCGTTGTGCAGGAGCAGCTTTCCTTTCAGTGCACACAATGCCCAGCAGGCTCTGGAGCACTCGCTGCCACTGTGCAGGAGCAGCTTTCCTTTTAGTGCACACAATGCCCCGCAGGCTCTGGAGCACTCGCTGCCGTTGTGCAGGAGCAGCTTTCCTTTCAGTGCACACAATGCCCCGCAGGCTCTGGAGCACTCGCTGCCGTTGTGCAGGAGCAGCTTTCCTTTCAGTGCACACAATGCACAGCAGGCTCTGGAGCACTCGCTGCCGTTGTGCAGGAGCAGCTTTCCTTTCAGTGCACACAATGCTCCGCAGGCTCTGGAGCACTCGCTGCCGTTGTGCAGGAGCAGCTTTCCTTTCAGTGCACACAATGCCCCGCAGGCTCTGGAGCACACTCGCTGCCGTTGTGCAGGAGCAGCTTTCCTTTCAGTGCACACAATGCACAGCAGGCTCTGGAGCACTCGCTGCCGTTGTGCAGGAGCAGCTTTCCTTTCAGTGCACACAATGCACAGCAGGCTCTGGAGCACTCGCTGCCGTTGTGCAGGAGCAGCTTTCCTTTCAGTGCACACAATGCCCCGCAGGCTCTGGAGCACTCGCTGCCGTTGTGCAGGAGCAGCTTTCCTTTCAGTGCACACAATGCCCCGCAGCCTCTGGAGCACTCGCTGCCGTTGTGCAGGAGCAGCTTTCCTTTCAGTGCACACAATGCCCAGCAGGCTCTGGAGCACTCGCTGCCACTGTGCAGGAGCAGCTTTCCTTTTAGTGCACACAATGCCCCGCAGGCTCTGGAGCACTCGCTGCCGTTGTGCAGGAGCAGCTTTCCTTTCAGTGCACACAATGCCCCGCAGGCTCTGGAGCACTCGCTGCCGTTGTGCAGGAGCAGCTTTCCTTTCAGTGCACACAATGCACAGCAGGCTCTGGAGCACTCGCTGCCGTTGTGCAGGAGCAGCTTTCCTTTCAGTGCACACAATGCTCCGCAGGCTCTGGAGCACTCGCTGCCGTTGTGCAGGAGCAGCTTTCCTTTCAGTGCACACAATGCCCCGCAGGCTCTGGAGCACACTCGCTGCCGTTGTGCAGGAGCAGCTTTCCTTTCAGTGCACACAATGCCCCGCAGGCTCTGGAGCACTCGCTGCCGTTGTGCAGGAGCAGCTTTCCTTTCAGTGCACACAATGCACAGCAGGCTCTGGAGCACTCGCTGCCGTTGTGCAGGAGCAGCTTTCCTTTCAGTGCACACAATGCCCCGCAGGCTCTGGAGCACTCGCTGCCGTTGTGCAGGAGCAGCTTTCCTTTCAGTGCACACAATGCCCCGCAGCCTCTGGAGCACTCGCTGCCGTTGTTCAGGAGCAGCTTTCCTTTCAGTGTACACAATGCCCCGCAGGCTCTGGAGCACTCGCTGCCGTTGTGCAGGAGCAGCTTTCCTTTCAGTGCACACAATGCCCCGCAGGCTCTGGAGCACTCGCTGCCGTTGTGCAGGAGCAGCTTTCCTTTCAGTGCACACAATGCCCCGCAGGCTCTGGAGCACTCGCTGCCGTTGTGCAGGAGCAGCTTTCCTTTCAGTGCACACAATGCCCCGCAGGCTCTGGAGCACACTCGCTCCCATTATTCTCAATGTTACATTTTACCATCCTCCAGGAGCATCACTGTGATAGACTAGAGCACCGTCCTGAGAAAAGTGTGGAAAGAATTCCTCCTCTTCTCTGCTTCTGTACCATGAAAAAATTGCTACCAGGAGCCGGCAGGGTCTTCTCCTTTAGTCTGGATCCTAAAAGTTCTGCAGAAAGTTCATGAAGGTCCGAGTCCAGAACTAAATTATTTCATTCTGCTGTGAGTAAAGCTGCGGCTCGTTGGGGTGTGGGGTCAGCGCTTGGGACAAAACTGGACGTCTTCATCCATGTCCTCTTCATCCACGTCTTCATCCACGTCTTCTTCATCCACGTCTTCTTCATCCACATCATCTTCATCCACGTCTTCTTCATCCATGTCTTCATCTTCGTCTTCTTCATCCACATCTTCATCCACGTCTTCATCCACGTCTTCTTCATCCACGTCTTCATCCACGTCTTCTTCATCCACGTGTTTTTCATCCACGTCTTCTTCATCCACGTCTTCTTCATCCTCGTCTTCTTCATCCACGTCTTTTTCATCCACGTCTTCTTCATCCACGTCTTCTTCATCCATGTCTTCATCCATGTCTTCATCCACGTCTTCTTCATCCACGTCTTCTTCATCCACGTCTTCTTCATCCACGTCTTCTTCATCCACGTCTTCTTCATCCATGTCTTCATCCACGTCTTCTTCATCCACGTCTTCTGCATCCACGTATTCTTCATCCTCGTCTTCTTCATCCACGTCTTTTTCATCCACGTCTTCTTCATCCACGTCTTCTTCATCCACGTCTTTTTCATCCACGTCTTTTTCATCCACGTCTTTTTCATCCACGTCTTTTTCATCCACGTCTTTTTCATCCACGTCTTTTTCATCCACGTCTTTTTCATCCACGTCTTTTTCATCCACGTCTTCTTCATCCACGTCTTCTTCATCCACGTCTTCATCCACGTCTTCTTCATCCACGTGTTTTTCATCCACGTCTTCTTCATCCTCGTCTTCTTCATCCATGTCTTCTTCATCCATGTCTTCTTCATCCATGCCTTCTTCATCCATGTCTTCTTCATCCACGTCTTCTTCATCCACGTCTTCTTCATCCACGTCTTCTTCATCCACGTCTTCTTCATCCACGTCTTCTGCATCCAAGTCTTCTTCATCCTCGTCTTCTTCATCCACGTCTTTTTGATCTACGTCTTTTTCATCCACGTCTTTTTCACCCACGTCTTCTTCATCCACCGGTTCTGCTGTCATCCGGCCCCATCTAATCCTGCAGAGGCAGAACACAAATGTGGCCGGATGTCTTCTTTACAGGTCGCTCATCCATGGTAGCCACCGCTTGTTATTCACTGTGTGTATCCGGCTGCCGCTCAGTTATTAACTCCTCCTGTCCCTTCTGTTTGTTCTGCTCCTTGGTTGTGATAGCACAGGCGGATTTTCCTGCGGCCTGCGTGCAATGAACGCAGAGAGCGGAGAAAGCGATGAGCTCGACGTGTGAAGGGCCAGGACTGACGGGGGCCGCACACTTATACCCGGGCCACCGAGCAGAAAAGTGCATGAAGGTTAGGACCGGCATGAAGACCGGGGTGCAGGGTCCTCTGTGCAGTCACACCGTTACCAAGTAATCCCACTGTACAGAATACTAATAATGATCGACTCCCAGTATACCAGTATCACCAGTAAATACCTCTATATAGGGACAAATGGTGTCCCCGCGCCCCGACCCTTATCATTACTGCCACACTGAGGATGATAAATGAATAAAAAGCACTGCTAAGTACAATTCTACAACCATACAGAGGTATATAGCGGTATATAGTGGTATATAGTGGTACATAGCTCTGCAGACTATAAGGAAAACAGTACAGAAGTCCAGGCACGTACAGGTGACGTTCTTCCTAAATGTCTCATTCATATCCCCTTCTCTATCCAATCCATATCGCTATGAAGACTTCTCCATCCATCCAGTGCCTACAACACACAATCCTCTCTACCTCTTCACTTTTCTAGCGCCTTTCTTATCTTCTTGTTTTACAGAAACACTATAGTGCAATGACTAATGATAAGTGACAATCCTCATCCATTGCCATACACAGTGCTAGTGCTCCGCACCAAGTGTACGCTGTGTGTAGCCGTCCCCCTGTGCCAGTTGCTGCACTCCTCTACCTCATCCCAATCTCTGTGCTGTGTGCCCAATTACCAAATATTAAATAAACCTATCACTCTCTCACACAATGTCATGGAAGGTGCTGCACTTCTCTTCATACTCGTCCCAGCTCTGTCTACCACAATTTCCATCCTCTCTACATATCTGCACTGCCCCAATATCTGCTCCTCCTACTTACCACCATACTTGTCCACTCCACAGTTCTGCACCTCCGGACATCTCCTCACTCATCTGTCTACCACCCTACCCATCTTCTCCACAGTTCTGCACCCCCCTACATCTCCTCCTCATATGTGTCTTTCACTCTACCCATCTTCTCCACAGTTCTGCACCCTCCTACATCTCCTCACTCTTCTCTGTCTACCACCCTACCCATCTTCTCCACAGTTCTGCACCCCCCTACATCTCCTCCTCATATGTGTCTTTCACTCTACCCATCCTCTCCACAGTTCTGCACCGCCCTACATCTCCTCCTCATCTGTGTCTTTCACCCTACCTGTCCTCTCCACAGTTCTGCACCCCCCTACATCTCCTCCTCATATGTGTCTTTCACTCTACCCATCCTCTCCACAGTTCTGCACCGCCCTACATCTGCTCCTCATCTGTGTCTTTCATCCTACCTGTCCTCTCCACAGTTCTCCTCCCTACATCTCCTCCTCATCTGTGTCTTTCATCCTACCTGTTCTTTCCACAGTTCTGCTCCTCCCTACATCTCCTCCTCATCTGTGTCTTTCACCCTACCCGTCCTCTCCACAGTTCTGCACCGCCCTACATCTGCTCCTCATCTGTGTCTTTCATCCTACCTGTCCTCTCCACAGTTCTCCTCCCTACATCTCCTCCTCATCTGTGTCTTTCATCCTACCTGTTCTTTCCACAGTTCTGCTCCTCCCTACATCTCCTCCTCATCTGTGTCTTTCACCCTACCCGTCCTCTCCACAGTTCTGCACCGCCCTACATCTGCTCCTCATCTGTGTCTTTCATCCTACCTGTCCTCTCCACAGTTATCCTCCCTACATCTCCTCCTCATCTGTGTCTTTCACCCTACCCGTCCTCTCCACAGTTCTGCACCGCCCTACATCTCCTTCTCATCCCAATATCCATGTCACTCGTCC
This sequence comes from Anomaloglossus baeobatrachus, assembly GCF_048569485.1. Taxonomy (NCBI): domain Eukaryota; kingdom Metazoa; phylum Chordata; class Amphibia; order Anura; family Aromobatidae; genus Anomaloglossus; species Anomaloglossus baeobatrachus. Next base: position 3,241,788 of record NC_134361.1, read on the forward strand.
TCTCCATTCTGTTAATATTGTAAGACTAGTATCTTTCATAATCCTAATCTCAAACTGTTTGTGCTCCCCCAATCAATCAGGCTGATTCCCAATCTTCTCAATTTTAAGTGCTGTAAAACCCCATCTCTGCAGGCAGGCTCATCACCTTCACTGAGCTCATCTCCACTCCTTTTATCCTCCACATCTACACTATTTGTCAGAAGCACATAACCCCTCTATCCATGGACCCAGTGAACCTCAGATCTGTGAATACAGAGTTTTCTTTCTTGCGTTAGTCATAGTCTAAAGATGAAATTTAGATATTTACCATTTTATAAGTTCTTTGTTCCTGGTTCTTCTTAACCTCAGGGATCTTTCATTATCTGAGGACAGAGAGCCCGGAGTCGCTGGCCTATGTACGTCACTGAGCGGCCTGATAGCTTTTCTGAATGGTCTTGGCTTCTATAGAGGACTGGAGCCGAGATGAAGGAACCTGATGGGTGAGATGAGTTTCCTCCTCTCGGGATTAGTCCTGACCCATCTGTGAATGCAACAATGGAGCTGAGTGTCACAGAACATCAAGTAGCCGTGTCGGATATGTTCTGTACTTCCGTGACATGAGCCTATGGCGCTGCTCTTACACTGGGACGTTATCATTTCCTGGACACTTTGCGCTGCCTCGGGGCCACAGAAGACACTTTGACATAGGCGAAACGTCTGAAATAAATCCCAGTTTTACATTTTGCCTTTTTTAGATAACCAGTTATTGAAGCGGATTGTTGGGTGGAGGCCATTTCTAATGTTCTGGCTTTTTATGGCCATGAATGGTTTTGTATGACTCCCACAGTAAGAGAAATGTATATACCATTTTCCATCTCATGTAGGATGGGTGACGGCCTCGATGTTCACCTTGTATCCTCATTGATGTTAGTCTCAATGTCGCGGGATTGGCTAATTTTATGGAGATGCAGTTTGGCATTGTACAAGCAGTGTATCATGGGAGAAAAGTATGTAAATGAGCTGTTCTTCAGAAATCTGTCTTTCTCACACCATCTTCAGGGCGTGTGCACGTGATACTTTTTAGGCTTCTGGATATTCTGTCTTTTTTTATGGCAGCTTTAAGCCACTGCAGCAGACACCAGGCATCTTCGTCTGTCTTTTCGGGCTCCTTCCAGACATATTTTTTTTTGCGTTGTGGCATCTTCCAAATGAAAAACACCTGAAAAATATTAAAATACTTTATTACAGCTTTTAAAACCTGAAGATGTAAAAAGACGACCAGAAAACTGAACATCAGAAAGTCAAATTGACGTAGAAATTCGCATATTCAGACTTTAGAGTGTTTTTAGATCACATTTTCAGGCGGGTTTCATAGCAGACCCCTCGAAGAAGATGTGCAAATATCCTTACGTCACTACTCTGTAATCATGAAGCAAACTGGAAACTTGCAGGAACTGGGAACTGGAAACCTGCGGGGACTAAGAAACTGGAAACATGCAGAGACGGAGAAACTGGAATCCTGCAAGGACTGGGAAACTGGAAACCTGCGGGAACTGGGAAACTGGAAACCTGTGGAGACTGAAAAACTGGAATCCTGCAGGGACTGGGAAACTGGAAGCATGCGGGGACTAAGAAACTGGAAACATGCAGAGACGGAGAAACTGGAAACCTGCGGGAACTGGGAAACTGGAAACCTGCAGGGACTGGGAAACTGGAAACCTGTGGAGACTGAAAAACTGGAATCCTGCAGGGACTGGGAAACTGGAAACCTGCAGGGACTAAGAAACTGGAAACATGCAGAAACGAAGAAACTGGAAACCTGCGGGAACTGGGAAACTGGAAACCTGTGGAGACAGAAAAACTGGAAGCCTGCGTGGACTGTGAAACTGGAAACGTGCAGGGACTGGGAAACTGTAAACTTGCGGGAACTGGGAAACTATAAACCTTCGGGGACCGGGAAACTGTAAACCTGCAGAGACTGGGAAACTGAAAACATGCGGAGACTGGAATCCTACAAGGACTGGGAAACTGGAAACCTGCGGGTACTGGGAAACTGGAATCCTGCAGGGACTGGGAAACTGGAAACCTGCGGAGGCTGAGAAACTAGAAGCCTCCGGGAACTGGGAAACTGGAAACCTGCAGGGACTGGAAAACTGGAAACCTGCAGGGACTGGGAAACTGGAAACCTGTGGGGAGTAGGAAACTTGAAACATGCAGAGATTGGGAAACTGGAAACATGCAGAGACTGGGAAACTGAAAACCTGCAGGGACTGAGAAACTGTAAACTTGAAGGAACTGGGGAAATGTAAAACCTGTGGAGACTGGGAAACTGAAAACCTGTGGGGACTGGGAAACTGAAAACCTGCGGGGACTGGGAAACTGTAAACCTGTGGGAACTGGGAAACTGTAAACCTGCGGGGACTGGGAAACTGTAAACCTGCAGGGACTGGGAAACTGGAAACCTGCAGGGACTGGGAAACTGGAAACCTGTGGGGAGTAGGAAACTTGAAACATGCAGAGATTGGGAAACTGGAAACATGCAGAGACTGGGAAACTGAAAACCTGCAGGGACTGAGAAACTGTAAACTTGAAGGAACTGGGGAAATGTAAAACCTGTGGAGACTGGGAAACTGTAAACCTGTGGGAACTGGGAAACTGTAAACCTGCGGGGACTGGGAAACTGTAAACCTGCAGAGACGGAGAAACTGTAAACTTGCGGGAACTGGGAAACTGTAAACCTTCGGGGACCGGGAAACTGTAAACCTGCAGAGACTGGGAAACTGAAAACATGCGGAGACTGGGAAACTGGAATCCTACGAGGACTGGGAAACTGGAAACCTGCGGGGACTGGGAAACTAAAAATATGCAGACTAGGAAACTGTAAACCTGCGGGGACTGGGAAACTGTAAACCTGCGGGGACTGGGAAACTGGAAACCTGCGGGAACTGGGAAACTGAAAACATGCGGGGACTGGGAAACTGGAAACCTGCGGGAACTGGGAAACTGAAAACATGCGGGGACTGGGAAACTGGAAACCCGCTGGAACTGGGAAACTGAAAACATGCGGAGACTAGGAATTTGGAAACCTGCAAGAACTGGAGGACTAGGAAACTGAAAACCTGTGGGGACTAGGAAACTGAACACATGTTGGGACTGGAAAACTGTAACCTTTGGGAACTGAGAAACTGAAAACATGCAGAGACTAGGAAACTGGAAATATGTGGGGACTTGGAAACTGGAAACCTGCGCGAACTGGAGGACTGGGAAACTGGAAACATGCGGAGATTGGGAAACTGGAAACCTGCGGGGACTATGAAACTGGAAACCTATTGGAATTGGAAACCTGCTGGGACTGGGAAACTGGAAACCTGCCAAGACTGGCAATACTGATTTTCCTTTATGGGTCCTCTCAAGACTGTAGCTTCTAATGGGCTGTTCCCTCGTGCCCCAGTATAGGACCCAGCAGTAGTGATTCTCCATTACTGGTCATCTCATGGCTGTAGCTCATAATGGGCCGTTCCCTCGTGCCCCAGTATAGGATCCAGCAGTAGTGATTCTCCATTACTGGTCAACTCATGGCTGTAGCTTCTAATGGGCCGTTCCCTCGTGCCCCAGTATAGGATCCAGCAGTAGTGATCCTCCATTACTGGTCCTCTCATGGCTGTAGCTCATAATGGGCCGTTCCCTCGTGCCCCAGTATAGGATCCAGCAGTAGTGATTCTCCATTACTGATCATCTCATGGCTGTAGCTCATAATGGGCCGTTCCCTCGTGCCCCAGTATAGGATCCAGCAGTAGTGATCCTCCATTACTGGTCCTCTCATGGTTGTAGCTCATAATGGGCCGTTCCCTCGTGCCCCAGTATAGGATCCAGCAGTAGTGATTCTCCATTACTGGTCCTCTCATGGCTGTAGCTCATAATGGGCCGTTCCCTCGTGCCCCAGTATAGGACCCAGCAGTAGTGATACTCCATTACTGGTCCTCTCATGGTTGTAGCTCATAATGGGCCGCTCCCTTGTGCACCAGTATAGGATCCAGCAGTAGTGATTCTCCATTACTGGTCCTCTCATGGCTGTAGCTCATAATGGGCCGCTCCCTTGTGCCCCAGTATAGGACCCAGCAGTAGTGATTCTCCATTACTGGTCCTCTCATGGCTGTAGCTTCTAATGGGCCGTTCCCTCGTGCCCCAGTATAGGATCCAGCAGTAGTGATTCTCCATTTCTGGTCATCTCATGGCTGTAGCTCATAATGGGCCGTTCCCTTGTGCCCCAGTATAGGATCCAGCAGTAGTGATTCTCCATTACTGGTCCTCTCATGGTTGTAGCTCATAATGGGCCGTTCCCTCGTGCCCCAGTATAGGACCCAGCAGTAGTGATACTCCATTACTGGTCCTCTCATGGCTGTAGCTTCTAAGGGGCCATTCCCCTGTGCCCCAGTATAGGATCCAGCAGTAGTGATTCTCCATTACTGGTCCTCTCATGGTTGTAGCTCATAATGGGCCGCTCCCTTGTGCACCAGTATAGGATCCAGCAGTAGTGATTCTCCATTACTGGTCCTCTCATGGCTGTAGCTTCTAATGGGCCGTTCCCTCGTGCCCCAGTATAGGATCCAGTAGTAGTGATTCTCCATTACTGGTCATCTCATGGCTGTAGCTCATAATGGGCCGTTCCCTTGTGCCCCAGTATAGGACCCAGCAGTAGTGATTCTCCTTTACTGGTCCTCTGATGGCTGTAGCTCATAATGGGCCGTTCCCTTGTGCCCCAGTATAGGACCCAGCAGTAGTGATTCTCCATTACTGGTCATCTCATGGCTGTAGCTCATAATGGGTTGTTCCCTCGTGCCCCAGTATAGGACCCAGCAGTAGTGATTCTCCATTACTGGTCATCTCATGGCTGTAGCTCATAATGGGCCGTTCCCTTGTGCCCCAGTATAGGACCCAGCAGTAGTGATTCTCCATTACTGGTCATCTCATGGCTGTAGCTTCTAATGGGCCGTTCCCTCGTGCCCCAGTATAGGACCCAGCAGTAGTGATTCTCCATTACTGGTCATCTCATGGCTGTAGCTCATAATGGGCCATTCCCTTGTGCCCCAGTATAGGATCCAGCAGTGGTGATTCTCCATTACTGGTCCTCTCATGACTGTAGCTCATAATGGGCCATTCCCTTGTGCCCCAGTATAGGATCCAGCAGTAGTGATTCTCCATTACTGGTCATCTCATGGCTGTAGCTCATAATGGGCCATTCCCTTGTGCCCCAGTATAGGATCCAGCAGTAGTGATTCCTCATTACTGGTCCTCTCATGGCTGTAGCTTCTAATGGGCCGTTCCCTTGTGCCCCAGTATAGGACCCAGCAGTAGTGATTCTCCATTACTGGTCATCTCATGGCTGTAGCTCATAATGGGCCATTCCCTTGTGCCCCAGTATAGGATCCAGCAGTAGTGATTCCTCATTACTGGTCCTCTCATGGCTGTAGCTTCTAATGGGCCGTTCCCTTGTGCCCCAGTATAGGATCCAGCAGTAGTGATTCCTCATTACTGGTCCTCTCATGGCTGTAGCTTCTAATGGGCCGTTCCCTCGTGCCCCAGTATAGGATCCAGCAGTAGTGATTCTCCATTACTGGTCCTCTCATGGCTGTAGCTCATAATGGGCCATTCCCTTGTGCCCCAGTATAGGATCCAGCAGTAGTGATTCCTCATTACTGGTCCTCTCATGGCTGTAGCTTCTAATGGGCCGTTCCCTCGTGCCCCAGTATAGGACCCAGCAGTAGTGATTCTCCATTACTGGTCCTCTCATGGCTGTAGCTCATAATGGGCCGTTCCCTTGTGCCCCAGTATAGGATCCAGCAGTAGTGATTCTCCATTACTGGTCCTCTCATGGCTGTAGCTCATAATGGGCCGTTCCCTTGTGCCCCAGTATAGGACCCAGCAGTAGTGATTCTCCATTACTGGTCCTCTCATGGCTGTAGCTCATAATGGGCCGTTCCCTTGTGCCCCAGTATAGGATCCAGCAGTAGTGATTCCTCATTACTGGTCCTCTCATGGCTGTAGCTTCTAATGGGCCGTTCCCTCGTGCCCCAGTATAGGACCCAGCAGTAGTGATTCTCCATTACTGGTCCTCTCATGGCTGTAGCTCATAATGGGCCGTTCCCTCGTGCCCCAGTATAGGACCCAGCAGTAGTGATTCTCCATTACTGGTCCTCTCATGGCTGTAGCTCATAATGGGCCGTTCCCTTGTGCCCCAGTATAGGACCCAGCAGTAGTGATTCTCCTTTACTGGTCCTCTCATGGCTGTAGCTCATAATGGGCCGTTCCCTTGTGCCCCAGTATAGGATCCAGCAGTAGTGATTCTCCATTACTGGTCCTCTCATGGTTGTAGCTCATAATGGGCCGTTCCCTCGTGCCCCAGTATAGGATCCAGCAGTAGTGATTCTCCATTACTGGTCCTCTCATGGCTGTAGCTCATAATGGGCCGTTCCCTCGTGCCCCAGTATAGGACCCAGCAGTAGTGATTCTCCATTACTGGTCATCTCATGGCTGTAGCTCATAATGGGCCGTTCCCTCGTGCCCCAGTATAGGACCCAGCAGTAATGATTCTCCATTATGGGTCCTCTCATGGCTGTAGCTCATAATGGGCCGTTCCCTCGTGCCCCAGTATAGGATCCAGCAGTAGTGATTCTCCATTACTGGTCCTCTCATGGTTGTAGCTCATAATGGGCCGTTCCCTCGTGCCCCAGTATAGGATCCAGCAGTAGTGATTCTCCATTACTGGTCCTCTCATGGCTGTAGCTTCTAATGGGCCGTTCCCTTGTGCCCCAGTATAGGATCCAGCAGTAGTGATTCCTCATTACTGGTCCTCTCATGGCTGTAGCTTCTAATGGGCCGTTCCCTCGTGCCCCAGTATAGGATCCAGCAGTAGTGATTCTCCATTACTGGTCATCTCATGGCTGTAGCTCATAATGGGCCATTCCCTTGTGCCCCAGTATAGGATCCAGCAGTAGTGATTCTCCATTACTGGTCATCTCATGGCTGTAGCTCATAATGGGCCGTTCCCTCGTGCCCCAGTATAGGATCCAGCAGTAGTGATTCCTCATTACTGGTCCTCTCATGGCTGTAGCTTCTAATGGGCCGTTCCCTTGTGCCCCAGTATAGGATCCAGCAGTAGTGATTCCTCATTACTGGTCCTCTCATGGCTGTAGCTTCTAATGGGCCGTTCCCTCGTGCCCCAGTATAGGATCCAGCAGTAGTGATTCTCCATTACTGGTCCTCTCATGGCTGTAGCTCATAATGGGCCGTTCCCTTGTGCCCCAGTATAGGATCCAGCAGTAGTGATTCTCCATTACTGGTCATCTCATGGCTGTAGCTCATAATGGGCCATTCCCTTGTGCCCCAGTATAGGATCCAGCAGTAGTGATTCCTCATTACTGGTCCTCTCATGGCTGTAGCTTCTAATGGGCCGTTCCCTCGTGCCCCAGTATAGGATCCAGCAGTAGTGATTCTCCATTACTGGTCCTCTCATGGCTGTAGCTCATAATGGGCCGTTCCCTCGTGCCCCAGTATAGGACCCAGCAGTAGTGATTCTCCATTACTGGTCATCTCATGGCTGTAGCTCATAATGGGCCGTTCCCTCGTGCCCCAGTATAGGACCCAGCAGTAGTGATTCTCCATTATGGGTCCTCTCATGGCTGTAGCTTCTAATGGGCCGTTCCCTCGTGCCCCAGTATAGGACCCAGCAGTAGTGATTCTCCATTACTGGTCATCTCATGGCTGTAGCTTCTAATGGGCCGTTCCCTCGTGCCCCAGTATAGGACCCAGCAGTAGTGATTCTCCATTTCTGGTCATTTCATGGCTGTAGCTCATAATGGGCCGTTCCCTCGTGCCCCAGTATAGGATCCAGCAGTAGTGATTCTCCATTACTGGTCATCTCATGGCTGTAGCTCATAATGGGCCGTTCCCTTGTGCCCCAGTATGGGATCCAGCAGTAGTGATTCTCCATTTCTGGTCATCTCATGGCTGTAGCTCATAATGGGCCGTTCCCTCGTGCCCCAGTATAGGATCCAGCAGTAGTGATTCTCCATTATGGGTCCTCTCATGGCTGTAGCTCATAATGGGCCGTTCCCTCGTGCCCCAGTATAGGATCCAGCAGTAGTGATTCTCCATTTCTGGTCCTCTCATGGCTGTAGCTCATAATGGGCCGTTCCCTTGTGCCCCAGTATAGGACCCAGCAGTAGTGATTCTCCATTACTGGTCATCTCATGGCTGTAGCTCATAATGGGCCGTTCCCTCGTGCCCCAGTATAGGATCCAGCAGTAGTGATTCTCCATTACTGGTCCTCTCATGGCTGTAGCTCATAATGGGTTGTTCCCTCGTGCCCCAGTATAGGATCCAGCAGTAGTGATTCTCCATTTCTGGTCATCTCATGGCTGTAGCTCATAATGGGCCGTTCCCTCGTGCCCCAGTATAGGATCCAGCAGTAGTGATTCTCCATTACTGGTCATCTCATGGCTGTAGCTCATAATGGGCCGTTCCCTTGTGCCCCAGTATAGGATCCAGCAGTAGTGATTCTCCATTACTGGTCATCTCATGGCTGTAGCTCATAATGGGCCGTTCCCTCGTGCCCCAGTATAGGACCCAGCAGTAGTGATTCTCCATTACTGGTCATCTCATGGCTGTAGCTCATAATGGGCCGTTCCCTCGTGCCCCAGTATAGGATCCAGCAGTAGTGATTCTCCTTTACTGGTCCTCTCATGGCTGTAGCTCATAATGGGCCGTTCCCTTGTGCCCCAGTATAGGATCCAGCAGTAGTGATTCTCCATTACTGGTCCTCTCATGGCTGTAGCTCATAATGGGCCGTTCCCTCGTGCCCCAGTATAGGACCCAGCAGTAGTGATTCTCCATTACTGGTCCTCTCATGGCTGTAGCTCATAATGGGCCGTTCCCTCGTGCCCCAGTATAGGATCCAGCAGTAGTGATTCTCCATTACTGGTCCTCTCATGGCTGTAGCTTCTAATGGGCCGTTCCCTCGTGCCCCAGTATAGGACCCAGCAGTAGTGATTCTCCATTACTGGTCCTCTCATGGCTGTAGCTCATAATGGGCCGTTCCCTTGTGCCCCAGTATAGGACCCAGCAGTAGTGATTCTCCATTACTGGTCCTCTCATGGCTGTAGCTCATAATGGGCCGTTCCCTTGTGCCCCAGTATAGGATCCAGCAGTAGTGATTCTCCTTTACTGGTCCTCTCATGGCTGTAGCTCATAATGGGCCGTTCCCTTGTGCCCCAGTATAGGATCCAGCAGTAGTGATTCTCCATTACTGGTCCTCTCATGGCTGTAGCTCATAATGGGCCGTTCCCTCGTGCCCCAGTATAGGACCCAGCAGTAGTGATTCTCCATTACTGGTCCTCTCATGGCTTTAGCTCATAATGGGCCGTTCCCTCGTGCCCCAGTATAGGATCCAGCAGTAGTGATTCTCCATTACTGGTCCTCTCATGGCTGTAGCTTCTAATGGGCCGTTCCCTCGTGCCCCAGTATAGGACCCAGCAGTAGTGATTCTCCATTACTGGTCCTCTCATGGCTGTAGCTCATAATGGGCCGTTCCCTTGTGCCCCAGTATAGGACCCAGCAGTAGTGATTCTCCATTACTGGTCCTCTCATGGCTGTAGCTCATAATGGGCCGTTCCCTTGTGCACCAGTATAGGATCCAGCAGTAGTGATTCTCCATTACTGGTCCTCTCATGGCTGTAGCTCATAATGGGCCGTTCCCTTGTGCCCCAGTATAGGATCCAGCAGTAGTGATTCTCCATTACTGGTCCTCTCATGGCTGTAGCTCATAATGGGCCATTCCCTCGTGCCCCAGTATAGGATCCAGCAGTAGTGATTCTCCATTACTGGTCCTCTCATGGCTGTAGCTCATAATGGGCCATTCCCTTGTGCCCCAGTATAGGACCCAGCAGTAGTGATTCTCCATTATGGGTCCTCTCATGGCTGTAGCTCATAATGGGCCGTTCCCTCGTGCCCCAGTATAGGACCCAGCAGTAGTGATTCTCCATTACTGGTCCTCTCATGGCTGTAGCTTCTAATGGGCCGTTCCCTCGTGCCCCAGTATAGGATCCAGCAGTAGTGATTCTCCATTACTGGTCATCTCATGGCTGTAGCTCATAATGGGCCGTTCCCTTGTGCCCCAGTATAGGATCCAGCAGTAGTGATTCTCCATTACTGGTCATCTCATGGCTGTAGCTCATAATGGGCCGTTCCCTTGTGCCCCAGTATAGGATCCAGCAGTAGTGAATCTCCATTACTGGTCCTCTCATGACTGTAGCTCATAATGGGCCGTTCCCTCGTGCCCCAGTATAGGATCCAGCAGTAGTGATTCTCCATTACTGGTCCTCTCATGGCTGTAGCTTCTAATGGGCCGTTCCCTCGTGCCCCAGTATAGGATCCAGCAGTAGTGATTCTCCATTAGTGGTCCTCTCATGGCTGTAGCTCATAATGGGCCGTTCCCTCGTGCCCCAGTATAGGATCCAGCAGTAGTGATTCTCCATTTCTGGTCCTCTCATGGCTGTAGCTTCTAATGGGCCGTTCCCTCGTGCCCCAGTATAGGACCCAGCAGTAGTGATTCTCCATTTCTGGTCATCTCATGGCTGTAGCTCATAATGGGCCGTTCCCTCGTGCCCCAGTATAGGACCCAGCAGTAGTGATTCTCCATTACTGGTCCTCTCATGGCTGTAGCTCATAATGGGCCGTTCCCTCGTGCCCCAGTATAGGATCCAGCAGTAGTGATTCTCCATTATGGGTCCTCTCATGGCTGTAGCTCATAATGGGCCGTTCCCTCGTGCCCCAGTATAGGATCCAGCAGTAGTGATTCCTCATTACTGGTCATCTCATGGCTGTAGCTCATAATGGGCCGTTCCCTCGTGCCCCAGTATAGGATCCAGCAGTAGTGATTCTCCATTATGGATCCTCTCATGGCTGTAGCTCATAATGGGCCGTTCCCTCGTGCCCCAGTATAGGATCCAGCAGTAGTGATTCTCCATTATGTATCCTCTCATGGCTGTAGCTCATAATGGGCCGTTCCCTCGTGCCCCAGTATGGGATCCAGCAGTAGTGATTCTCCATTACTGGTCCTCTCATGGCTGTAGCTCATAATGGGCCGTTCCCTCGTGCCCCAGTATAGGATCCAGCAGTAGTGATTCTCCATTTCTGGTCATCTCATGGCTGTAGCTCATAATGGGCCGTTCCCTCGTGCCCCAGTATAGGACCCAGCAGTATTGATTTTCCATTTCTGGTCATTTCATGGCTGTAGCTCATAATGGGCCGTTCCCTCGTGCCCCAGTATAGGACCCAGCAGTAGTGATTCTCCATTTCTGGTCATCTCATGGCTGTAGCCTATAATGGGCCGTTCCCTCGTGCCCCAGTATAGGATCCAGCAGTAGTGATTCTCCATTACTGGTCCTCTCATGACTGTAGCTCGTAATGGGCCGTTCCCTTGTGCCCCAGTATAGGACCCAGCAGTAGTGATTCTCCATTTCTGGTCCTCTCATGGCTGTAGCTCATAATGGGCCGTTCCCTTGTGCCCCAGTATAGGATCCAGCAGTAGTGATTCTCCATTACTGGTCCTCTCATGGCTGTAGCTCATAATGGGCCGTTCCCTCGTGCCCCAGTATAGGACCCAGCAGTAGTGATTCTCCATTACTGGTCCTCTCATGGCTGTAGCTTCTAATGGGCCGTTCCCTTGTGCCCCAGTATAGGATCCAGCAGTAGTGATTCTCCATTACTGGTCATCTCATGGCTGTAGCTTCTAATGGGCCGTTCCCTTGTGCCCCAGTATAGGACCCAGCAGTAATGATTCTCCATTTCTGGTCATCTCATGGCTGTAGCCTATAATGGGCCGTTCCCTCGTGCCCCAGTATAGGATCCAGCAGTAGTGATTCTCCATTACTGGTCCTCTCATGGCTGTAGCTCATAATGAGCCGTTCCCTCGTGCCCCAGTATAGGACCCAGCAGTAGTGATTCTCCATTTCTGGTCCTCTCATGGCTGTAGCTCATAATGGGCCGTTCCCTTGTGCCCCAGTATAGGACCCAGCAGTAGTGATTCTCCATTTCTGGTCCTCTCATGGCTGTAGCTCATAATGGGCCGTTCCCTTGTGCCCCAGTATAGGATCCAGCAGTAGTGATTCTCCATTACTGGTCCTCTCATGGTTGTAGCTCATAATGGGCTGTTCCCTCGTGCCCCAGTATAGGATCCAGCAGTAGTGATTCTCCATTACTGGTCCTCTCATGGCTGTAGCTTCTAATGGGCCGTTCCCTCGTGCCCCAGTATAGGACCCAGCAGTAGTGATTCTCCATTACTGGTCCTCTCATGGTTGTAGCTCATAATGGGCCGTTCCCTTGTGCCCCAGTATAGGATCCAGCAGTAGTGATTCTCCATTACTGGTCCTCTCATGGTTGTAGCTCATAATGGGCCGTTCCCTTGTGCCCCAGTATAGGACCCAGCAGTAGTGATTCTCCATTACTGGTCCTCTCATGGCTGTAGCTCATAATGGGCCGTTCCCTCGTGCCCCAGTATAGGATCCAGCAGTAGTGATTCTCCATTACTGGTCCTCTCATGGCTGTAGCTCATAATGGGCCGTTCCCTTGTGCCCCAGTATAGGATCCAGCAGTAGTGATTCTCCATTACTGGTCCTCTCATGGTTGTAGCTCATAATGGGCCGTTCCCTCGTGCCCCAGTATAGGATCCAGCAGTAGTGATTCTCCATTACTGGTCATCTCATGACTGTAGCTCATAATGGGCCGTTCCCTCGTGCCCCAGTATAGGATCCAGCAGTAGTGATTCTCCATTAGTGGTCCTCTCATGGTTGTAGCTCATAATGGGCCGTTCCCTCGTGCCCCAGTATAGGATCCAGCAGTAGTGATTCTCCATTACTGGTCCTCTCATGGTTGTAGCTCATAATGGGCCGTTCCCTTGTGCCCCAGTATAGGATCCAGCAGTAGTGATTCTCCATTACTGGTCCTCTCATGGCTGTAGCTCATAATGGGCCGTTCCCTCGTGCCGCAGTATAGGATCCAGCAGTAGTGATTCTCCATTACTGGTCCTCTCATGGCTGTAGCTCATAATGGGCCGTTCCCTCGTGCCCCAGTATAGGACCCAGCAGTAGTGATTCTCCATTACTGGTCATCTCATGGCTGTAGCTCATAATGGGCCGTTCCCTCGTGCCCCAGTATAGAATCCAGCAGTAGTGATTCTCCATTACTGGTCCTCTCATGGCTGTAGCTCATAATGGGCCGTTCCCTCGTGCCCCAGTATAGGATCCAGCAGTAGTGATTCTCCATTACTGGTCCTCTCATGGCTGTAGCTCATAATGGGCCGTTCCCTCGTGCCCCAGTATAGGATCCAGCAGTAGTGATTCTCCATTACTGGTCCTCTCATGGCTGTAGCTTCTAATGGGCCGTTCCCTCGTGCCCCAGTATAGGATCCAGCAGTAGTGATTCTCCATTTCTGGTCCTCTCATGGCTGTAGCTCATAATGGGCCGTTCCCTTGTGCCCCAGTATAGGACCCAGCAGTAGTGATTCTCCATTTCTGGTCCTCTCATGGCTGTAGCTCATAATGGGCCGTTCCCTTGTGCCCCAGTATAGGACCCAGCAGTAGTGATTCTCCATTTCTGGTCATCTCATGGCTGTAGCTCATAATGGGCCGTTCCCTCGTGCCCCAGTATAGGATCCAGCAGTAGTGATTCTCCATTACTGGTCATCTCATGGCTGTAGCTCATAATGGGCCGTTCCCTTGTGCCCCAGTATAGGATCCAGCAGTAGTGATTCTCCATTACTGGTCATCTCATGGCTGTAGCTCATAATGGGCCCTTCCCTTGTGCCCCAGTATAGGATCCAGCAGTAGTGATTCTCCATTACTGGTCCTCTCATGGCTGTAGCTTCTAATGGGCCGTTCGCTCGTGCCCCAGTATAGGATCCAGCAGTAGTGATTCTCCATTTCTGGTCCTCTCATGGCTGTAGCTCATAATGGGCCGTTCCCTTGTGCCCCAGTATAGGACCCAGCAGTAGTGATTCTCCATTTCTGGTCCTCTCATGGCTGTAGCTCATAATGGGCCGTTCCCTCGTGCCCCAGTATAGGACCCAGCAGTAGTGATTCTCCATTATGGGTCCTCTCATGGTCCTCTCTCGTGGTCTTCACTGCTGGTAACCCAGGACCTGACACTGATCACATGTAACAAGATGGAACCATTCCTGGTGATATTGGTGGTTACAATGTAGCAGATGGAGGGTCGTCTTCTCGATCTCTGGAGGTCGACACAACAATGTCCGTTGTAAGGAGAAGGTAATATTATATTAATTACTGCAGTAATCGTATATTGAATATTAATGAATATTAATGAAAATACATAGAAATGAGCGTCTCGTTCCCGTAACACTGGCCGGAGAAACGATTATTCAGCCAAATATCATAGAAAAGAATAGGACGCGAAATCTATGAAGGCTTTATTACCCCGTAAATGAGTCCGGCGTTCAATTATCCCATTACTCAGCTTTAATAGAGCCATTAAAAGCTAATTCATAACTCAATATTCCACTAATATCTAATACATGAAAAATAATAAAAGCAGCGACATTTCATGGAGAGCTCTCCGCGTCTTCCCCGTCTGGAGGAGCGGCCGCGCTCCCGGGATATACGAGGGGCTTCCAGGACGCTTTCTGCAGAGTAATGATCGCACTTCCCATTATTACATTCGGAGATTTATTATTAATGGTCACGTTCCTCAGTAAGGATCTTTATTAGGAATAAGAGGAGGTGTCGTTCCGGATGTGACCCCGATAATGGAGCGTAATCGCGGCATTTACCCTCTGCCCTCACAAGGCCCTCCATGATTCCTCCTCCATCGCACTGTATCCAGCTCCGGTCCTCCGCGTCACATTGTGTCCTCGGCATTTTCCGCTTATTGCAGTGGGATTGCGGGGTCTCAGTGGTTAGCAGTTTGCCGTTTCGTAGCCCGGGGTCACACATTCTGTTTGTAATGATGTATTTTCCCTGTGTTTGCATGGCTGGAGTCGGGGGATGCGTCTTATGGAGAAAATACACAGAACAAATCTATTTCCGGACAACATTAAACCCACAGTGAATTTTACTCCCAGTATTGGAGAAGAGTAAGAAGTGTTCCCCGAGTCTCGGGGGTGCGGGCCGCGCAGAGAGGGGGCAGAGTGGTCTCACCACATTTCCTATACTCATTGTGAAATTATTCTGTGCGGAGCCTCTCAAGGGGCAGCAAATATGGAGGTGTCCATTACGGCCCTAATCGCCACACCCCGAGAGCAGATTCCTCAACACTTGAACCCCTATTGCCTCCCATCCCATAACCGCCCCCTAGGAGTGCCATCAAAGATGGGGGCAAAGAGGTGCTGGAGCAGACGTGTGCACCCTGAACTAGCCCTAACTATGGCCCAATTCTCACATTAGTATATCAATAAGCAATCTGAAACATGCTGCTGTGCCCACCACTGCGGACACATATAGCATGGACGTCTCCCAGCAGAGCAGCTCATCATCAGGATGACATAGAGGTACATGTCTGCAGGTGGTCTTCCTCTGGTGCCCCCTCCCGTCAGGCATATTAAAGCCTTTATTCTATGAATACATTTCCTATTTGCAAACGCATTATGTGAATACGGTTATTTCTCATTATCGGGAGCCTGGACCACGCACGGTGGAGGGTCTGCAGCAGATGGACCTCCCTCATGATAACATATCAGTGCACCCCTCTATTGCAGGAGAACCCCACATTTCCACTAGGTGCAGAGGTGTGTTGTAGATGTTTTTTTCTGATGCACACGTCAGTGCAATGATTTGTGAATTTTCGGTGCCGTAGTGGCGCTGTCTGTGCCAGTGGTTATGATGGCGGGCTCTCACTGGTAATGTTCTAATTCCTCCTGATGTCTCCATGTCAGAGAGTTCATCAGATCAATGGCGGCTCATCCACAGATGCCAATTACTCCGCAGCCTGACATTCAGGAGATATTGGGATTGGGCCATGTAAACAGGCGCTTGCCTCGCGGATGGACATTTGACCCCATCATGGCGTCTTCTCAGCCGCGGTCTGCAGAGAACGTCCCGCCGCTTTCCTGGTGTTGAAACGTAATTAGCATTTCTCACATGCAGATCGTGCCACAGATTGAGAAGGCATTATCACATTTCTGAGTGTAAATAACATTTCAGAGAATAGTTGCTGTTCCCATCCCCGGAGGCTCCTCCATGAAGTAGTGTCTGCTGGAAACTCTACAGCCTTTTGATTGGTAATATAACACAAAATTTCCATTCGAGGCGTAATGTTCAGGCCAAAGGCAAAAAAAAACAAAAACAAACTTAAGTGTCGTCAGCTGTGACGGAAGTCATCGAAAACAAGTGTAAATATAGAATGAAATCTCCAAATAGCAGAATAATTTACCAGTAATGGCTGCTCCGTCCTGGAAGCGCCATCCACCCGGACACAGGAGCCTGGAGCCGAAAAGCCTCCATCCACCCGGACACAGGAGCCTGGAGCCGAAAAGCCTCCATCCACCCGGACACAGGAGCCTGGAGCCGAAAAGCCTCCATCCACCCGGACACAGGAGCCTGGAGCCGAAAAACCCCCATCCACCCGGACACAGGAGCCTGGAGCCGAAAAACCTCCATCCACCCGGACACAGGAGCCTGGAGCCGAAAAACCTCCATCCACCCGGACACAGGAGCCTGGAGCCGAAAAACCTCCATCCACCCGGACACAGGAGCCTGGAGCCGAAAAACCCCCATCCACCCGGACACAGGAGCCTGGAGCCGAAAAACCTCCATACACCCGGACACAGAAGCCTGGAGACGAAAAACCTCCATACACCCAGACACAGGAGCCTGGAGCCAAAAAGCCTCCATCCACCCGGACACAGGAGCCTGGAGCCGAAAAACCTCCATACACCCAGACACAGGAGCCTGGAGCCGAAAAACCCCCATCCACCCGGACACAGGAGCCTGGAGCCGAAAAGCCTTCATCCACCCGGACACAAGAGCCTGGAGCCGAAAAGCCTCCATCCACCCGGACACAGGAGCCTGGAGCCGAAAAACCCCCATCCACCCAGACACAGGAGCCTGGAGCCGAAAAACCTCCATCCACCCAGACACAGGAGCCTGGAGCCGAAAAACCTCCATCCACCCGGACACAGGAGCCTGGAGCCGAAAAACCTCCATCCACCCGGACACAGGAGCCTGGAGCCGAAAAACCTCCATCCACCCGGACACAGGAGCCTGGAGCCGAAAAACCTCCATCCACCCGGACACAGGAGCCTGGAGCCGAAAAACCTCCATCCAACCACACACAGGAGCCTGGAGCCGAAAAACCTCCATCCAACCGCACACAGGAGCCTGGAGCCGAAAAACCTCCATCCACCCAGACACAGGAGCCTGGAGACGAAAAACCTCCATACACCCAGACACAGGAGCCTGGAGCCAAAAAGCCTCCATCCACCCGGACACAGGAGCCTGGAGCCGAAAAACCTCCATACACCCAGACACAGGAGCCTGGAGCCGAAAAGCCTCCATCCACCCGGACACAGGAGCCTGGAGCCGAAAAGCCTCCATCCACCCGGACACAGGAGCCTGGAGCCGAAAAGCCTCCATCCACCCGGACACAAGAGCCTGGAGCCGAAAAGCCTCCATCCACCCGGACACAGGAGCCTGGAGCCGAAAAACCCCCATCCACCCAGACACAGGAGCCTGGAGCCGAAAAACCTCCATCCACCCAGACACAGGAGCCTGGAGCCGAAAAACCTCCATCCACCCGGACACAGGAGCCTGGAGCCGAAAAACCTCCATCCACCCGGACACAGGAGCCTGGAGCCGAAAAACCTCCATCCACCCGGACACAGGAGCCTGGAGCCGAAAAACCTCCATCCACCCGGACACAGGAGCCTGGAGCCGAAAAACCTCCATCCAACCACACACAGGAGCCTGGAGCCGAAAAACCTCCATCCAACCGCACACAGGAGCCTGGAGCCGAAAAACCTCCATCCACCCAGACACAGGAGCCTGGAGCCGAAAAACCTCCATACACCCAGACACAGGAGCCTGGAGCCGAAAAACCTCCATCCACCCAGACACAAGAGCCTGGAGCCGAAAAACCTCCATCCACCCGGACACAGGAGCCTGGAGCCGAAAAACCTACATACACCCGGACACAGGAGCCTGGAGCCGAAAAACCTCCATCCACCCGGACACAGGAGCCTGGAGCCGAAAAACCTCCATCCACCCAGACACAGGAGCCTGGAGCCGAAAAACCTCCATCCACCTGGACACAGGAGCCTGGAGCCGAAAAACCTCCATACACCCAGACACAGGAGCCTGGAGCCGAAAAACCTCCATCCACCCGGACACAGGAGCCTGGAGCCGAAAAACCTCCATCCACCCGGACACAGGAGCCTGGAGCCGAAAAACCTCCATACACCCAGACACAGGAGCCTGGAGCCGAAAAACCTCCATCCACCCGGACACAGGAGCCTGGAGCCGAAAAACCTCCATACACCCAGACACAGGAGCCTGGAGCCGAAAAACCTCCATCCACCCGGACACAGGAGCCTGGAGCCGAAAAACCTCCATCCACCCGGACACAGGAGCCTGGAGCCGAAAAACCTCCATACACCCAGACACAGGAGCCTGGAGCCGAAAAACCTCCATCCACCCGGACACAGGACCTCCATAAAAATATTCATATGAATTAGACTACAAAAATATATCAATTTTATAGTAAAAATACACTTTATTTCATCCATAATGATAACATGATTTCACAGGGATATAAAATTGAGCAGAAAAAAGTACAAAACGTGCACATGTTAAAACTGCAAATTGCAGGGGGGTGTGTCCAATGCACCAGCGTCTAAGGGAATTTCAGTAATGTCACAAAATGACCATCACAACCCTCCAGATATAGGAAATGGATCACCAAATGAGCATATGACCACATATAACCACATCAGTCATAATACAAATACATCAGATTATTATATAGAACATAACGATGAAGCGGTAGCGAAACGTGTTGAGGTGCAGGGTGGTGTGTCTGCACGGTGTCTTTGGCAATACACCCGGGTACGTCATTTGTACTATATTAAGGGCCTGGGTGAGATCGCACCCCTCCTTATCTGATAGACCCTGGCATGTCAGCAGCCGGGTAGTGCATTCCCATCGGGCACTTGAACTGTAATGCCTATTCATCTGGATGTTTTTTTTCTATATGAAATGTTCTATATAATAATCTGATGTATTTGTATTATGACTGATGTGGTTATATGTGGTCATATGCTCATTTGGTGATCTATTTCCTATATCTGGAGGGTTGTGATGGTCATTTTGTGACATTACTGAAATTCCCTTAGACGCTGGTGCATTGGACACCCCCCCCTACAATTTGCAGTTTTAACATGTGCACGTTTTGTACTTTTTTCTGCTCAATTTTATATCCCTGTGAAATCATGTTATCATTATGGATGAAATAAAGTGTATTTTTACTATAAAATTGATATATTTTTGTAGTCTAATTCATATGAATATTTCTATGGAGGTCTTTTGTAGGAACATACTTGTGTCTGGTAACTCTTCATAATATATGTCTGAATATGGACCTAGGGATTCATTTTTTTTTTTTGCACCCGGACACAGGAGCCTGGAGCCGAAAAACCTCCATCCACCCGGACACAGGAGCCTGGAGCAGAAAAGCCTCCATCCACCCAGACACAAGAGCCTGGAGCCGAAAAACCTCCATCCACTCACACACAGGAGCCGAAAAACATCCATACAACCAGACACAGGAGCCTGGAGCCGAAAACCCTCCATCCAACCGGACACAGGAGCCTGGAGCCAAAAACCCTCCATCCACCTGGACACAGGAGCCTGGAGCCGAAAAACCTCCATCCAACCGGAAACATGAGCCTGGAGCCGAAGAATCTCCATCCACCCGGACACAGGAGCCTGGAGCCGAAAAGCCTCCATCCACCCAGACACAGGAGCCTGGAGCCGAAAAACCTCCATCCACCCGGACACAGGAGCCTGGAACCGAATAGCCTCCATCCACCCAGACACAGGACCCTGGAGCCGAAAAACTTCCATTCAGCCGGACATAGGAACCTGGAGCCAAAAAACCTCCATCCACCCGGACATAGAATCCTAAAGCTGAAAAACCTCCATCCACCCGGACACAGGAGCCTGGAGCCGAAAAACGTCCATCCACCCAGAAACATGAACCTGGAGCCGAAAAACGTCCATCCACCCGGACACAGGAGCCTGGAGCCGAAAAACCTCCATCCAGCCGGACATAGGAGCCTGGAGCCGAAAACCTCTATTCAGCCGGACATAGGAGCCTAGAGCCGAAAAACCTCCATCCACCCAGAAACATGAGCCTGGAGCCGAAAAATGTCCATCCACCCGGACACATGAGCCCTTGAGCCGAAAAACCTCCATCCACCCGAACACAGGAGCCGAAAAACATCTATCCAGCCGGACACAGGAGCCTAGAGCCGAAAAACCTCCATCCACCCAAAAACATGAGCCTGGAGCCAAAAAATCTCCATCCACCCGGACACAGGAGCCTGGAACCGAAAAGCCTCCATCCACCCAGACACAGGACCCTGGAGCAGAAAAACCTCCATTCAGCCGGACATAGGAACCTGGAGCCAAAAAACCTCCATCCACCCGGACATAGAATCCTAGAGCTGAAAAACCTCCATCCACCCGGACACAGGAGCCTGGAGCTGAAAAACGTCCATCCACCCAGAAACATGAACCTGGAGCCGAAAAACGTCCATCCACCCGGACATAGGAGCCTGGAGCCGAAAACCTCTATTCAGCCGGACATAGGAGCCTAGAGCCGAAAAACCTCCATCCACCCAGAAACATGAGCCTGGAGCCGAAAAATGTCCATCCACCCGGACACATGAGCCCTTGAGCCGAAAAACCTCCATCCACCCGAACACAGGAGCCGAAAAACCTCTATCCAGCCGGACATAGGAGTCTAGAGCCGAAAAACCTCCATCCACCCGGACACAGGAGCCTGGAGCCGACAAACCTCCATCCACCCGGACACAGGAGCCTGGAGCTGAAAAACCTCCATCCACACAGACTCAGAAGCCTGGAGCCGAAAAACCTCCATCCACCCGGACACAGGAGCCTGGAGCCGAAAAACCTCCATCCAGCCGGACACAGGAGCCTGGAGCCGAAAAACCTCCATCCACCCAGACACAGGAGCCTAGAGCCGAAAAACCTCCATCCAGCCGGACATAGGAGCCTGGAGTCGAAAAACCTCCATCCACCCAAAAACATGAGCCTGGAGCCGAAAAGCCTCCATCCACCCGGACACAAGAGCCTGGAGCCGAAAAGCCTCCATCCACCCGGACACAGGAGCCTGGAGCCGAAAAGACTCCATCCACCTGTTCACAGGAGCCTAGAGCCGAAAAACCTCCATCCACCTGTTCACAGGAGCCATAGATGGACACAGCTCACCTCCTCCTCAGTACATGTGCCACCATGTGCTCCCGTTACATGTACGTGGTCCGTGCTCCTGCCTCACTTGTTAGGACGGCACAGTACAGAGCAGTTGATTCATACAGATCTATCAGAGGTGTATCGGCCGATCGATGGTGGATTCCTCTTACCTGTTGTTGTGTTGCAGTTTTTGATCACGAGCGGAGGTTTTATTCCAGAGTCTCCGGTGCTGTGCGCGTCTGAGAGCGGCAATTACAGTGTAATGTGAGGCTCCCGCAGACCATTCGCTCCGTGTTTCCATTCTCCCGGAGCACGGGCTCAATAATTCAATACATAAATAGTTTTAATTGTGCTTGAATGAGTCGTTGCAGCGCTCGCTTCCTATAATGACGCCTTTATAAAAAATTGCCCAATACCAGCAAAGTGCCGCCGCACCAGCGCCATTACCAGCGGGTCGCAATCAATATGTTTCTGTATGTTTATATTTCTTACCAGTTTACAAGATTTCATTGTGATATTTTGTAAGCGTTTCATGAGCAGCCGGTAAACTCAACCCTGTGCAGAGTAGTGTGGAGCAGGCCGCTATAACCCGGGCATCCCCTGTATATAATTATATATGTACAGCCGGTATAACCCGGGCATCCCCTGTATATAATTATATATGTGCAGCCGGTATAACCTGGGCATCTCCTGTATATAATTATACATATACAGCCGCTATAACCCGGGCATTCCCTGTATATAATTATATATGTACAGCCGGTATAACCCGGGCATCTCCTGTATATAATTATATATGTACAGCTGGTATAACCTGGACATCTCCTGTATATAATTATATATGTACAGCCGCTATAACCCGGGCATCTCCTGTATATAATTATATATGTACAGCCGCTATAACCCGGGCATCCCCTGTATATAATTATACATATACAGCCGGTATAACCCGGGCATCCCCTGTATATAATTATATATGTACAGCCGGTATAACCTGGGCATCTCCTGTATATAATTATATATGTACAGCCGCTATAACCCGGGCATCCCCTGTATATAATTATATATGTACAGCCGCTATAACCCGGGCATCCCCTGTATATAAATTATATATGTACAGCCGGTATAACCTGGGCATCTCCTGTATATAATTATATATGTACAGCTGGTATAACCTGGACATCTCCTGTATATAATTATATATGTACAGCCGGTATAACCTGGGCATCTCCTGTATATAATTATATATGTACAGCCGGTATAACCTGGACATCTCCTGTATATAATTATATATGTACAGCCGGTATAACCTGGACATCTCCTGTATATAATTATATATGTACAGCCGCTATAACCTGGGCATCTCCTGTATATAATTATATATGTACAGCTGGTATAACCTGGGCATCCCCTGTATATAATTATATATGTACAGCTGGTATAACCTGGGCATCTCCTGTATATAATTATATATGTACAGCTGGTATAACCTGGGCATCTCCTGTATATAATTATATATGTACAGCCGGTATAACCTGGGCATCTCCTGTATATAATTATATATGTACAGCCGGTATAACCTGGGCATCTCCTGTATATAATTATATATGTACAGCCGGTATAACCTGGGCATCTCCTGTATATAATTATATATGTGCAGCCGGTATAACCTGGGCATCTCCTGTATATAATTATATATGCGCAGCCGGTATAACCTGGGCATCTCCTGTATATAATTATATATGTACAGCCGGTATAACCTGGGCATCTCCTGTATATAATTATATATGTACAGCCGCTATAACCTGGGCATCTCCTGTATATAATTATATATGTACAGCCGGTATAACCTGGTCATCTCCTGTATATAATTATATATGTACAGCCGGTATAACCCGGGCATCTCCTGTATATAATTATATATGTACAGCCGATATAGCCTGGGCATCTCCTGTATATAATTATATATGTACAGCTGGTATAACCCGGGCATCTCCTGTATATAATTATATATGTACAGCCGGTATAACCTGGGCATCTCCTGTATATAATTATATATGTACAGCTGGTATAACCCGGGCATCTCCTGTATATAATTATATATGTACAGCCGGTATAACCCGGGCATCCCCTGTATATAATTATACATATACAGCCGGTATAACCCGGGCATCTCCTGTATATAATTATATATGTACAGCTGGTATAACCCGGGCATCTCCTGTATATAATTATATATGTACAGCCGGTATAACCTGGACACCTCCTGTATATAATTATATATTGTGACAATGTGGGCCCCAAGTGTATGTGGGCCACACATCAGGTAGCGGGATTAAAGCACGCCAGAGTAATTGGTCTCTTTAACAGACCATCTGGTTTATTAACAGGTCCATAAACCATATCAGGTCACATAACATAAAGATGCCGTTCGTTGGCTTTCTCCTCAAAGACCAACACATAATATAAAGTCCACACACTTTTGGACTGCCACCCATGTGTCACTGACCCTTGTCAGTATCCAGACCCCAGGTCCAATCCCAGTTACCTTCCTCTTAAGGTGGCTAGTGTCCTTTCCAGGTTCCCCCTGGCTCCAGCCACATGGCTTTACACATGGACCTAAAAGCCCCTTCCTTCAGAAGAAGGTCTCCGGAGGAGTGCAAAACACCCTGCTTCTGCTCTCTCCATCTCCAGCACACACACTGGAAGTCTAGAGCCAGTCTCTCCCTAGACTGCCCTCGACACTCTCTACCCAGGTTCAGAGACAGGATTGCTTTAACCCCTGGAGCCACACCCACAGGTGGTAAGGAGTGTGTAATCAGCATCACACACCCTTCCATGGCTCTGCATGAATGCAATCCTGTGGAACCACAGGTCCCAGCCAGTTTCACATTGCAGAGCACCCACGCTTCTGCAAAACATACCGGCCTTTTGTAATACAGCCGGTTGATACCTCACATACCCTCCCCCTCTGTTCAAACCCGTAGGGGAGAACACTTGCCAATGACCTGGGGCCGCGAGACAGGGCATCCCCGCTGCCATGCCCCACCAGTCGAGAGGGCCGTCCAAGAGCAGTAGTCCCTGAGGCATCGCCCGACCCTGTCACCAAACCCTGTCTGGTCAACCTAGGGTTAAAGGACGTCCCATTTCCAGACCGTTCTCTCCCTGACCCCCTCCCAGGGTCACCGTAGTAGAGAGACATGTCCCCAGTCAAACCTACAGTCTTGTCCGAACCTAGGCTTTCTCGAGTACCCCCAAGGCTACTGTCGGGAACTCTAAGCTCATAGCGGCCACTATCTACCGTACATCGTAGGTTACCACTCTGTCGGCGATTCCTTTTATCGCGCGTCTGAACTACTGGACCGACACGCCATCTTCCACTTCTTTCCCCTGAACAACGGGTGGAAGACGGCTGCTGTCCCCCACACAGTTGGCGAAGCTGCTCCTTAATTTTCAGGTTTTCTTGCCACAACCGCTCCATGTCACGTACATGGTGTACCCGATATTCAATAAGGCTTCGAATGGTTCCAAGACTCTCTACAGTCCCGACACAGACAAACGGAACCATACCAGCTTCCCTGGGTATCTTGCTCTCATTAGCAGCAGGGATTCTTAATCTCACCAATCCCGACTTATTCACCATGTCTTGCATGACTCGTCCAGTTTTTCCAATGACTCTCCCCACCAGAGCCCGGGGTACTTGGACAATATCTTCCGCCAGACTCTGCGCTTTCCTTTTATACTCTAGCTGTCTAGTGGCTTCTTCCTTTTGCAGTTGGGCCTGCCACTTCATACGAACACATCTGAAGTGCATGTCCTTTAGAATAGCCACCCGCTGCCCAGTAATTTTACTGGTAGACGATATCACTAACTGTTCAGCCCCTGGGGTACAGTAGACCTCACACGCTTCCACAGCTCTCTTAAATTCGTCATGCATGCACCCGGTGGCACACGCTTCTCTTAAGTCCTCAGGTATATCCACCATGCACTTGACTACAGAAGTCTCATTCATCCCTGCCACATGCTTGTCAAGTTTAGCTTCCAAAGTCAGCTCTCTTTGGGCCTCCCCTGCTTCAACAAGTTTGGTCAGGAGTGACACTCGCTGCTCCATCTGCTCCAAGTCTCCCTGGGACTTGGACTGGTACTCTGCCAAGCGACTTCGGAGCTCAGCCACTTCTTTCTCCAGCTCCCTTACTCGACTCTCAGTAGCCTGCCTAAGAAGTATCTCTTGTTGCAGATGGTCTTTGCTCATCCTCTTGAATGAGTCTTCACTTGCGGACCTCTCTGGTCTATGACACACTATTTCTGAGGCTTCTTCCACCTCAGCTTCAGAACATTTGGGTTTCTTACTCTTCTTACCCACGACCTTCTCTATATCCTCCATCATGGTTTTACCAAGCAGGACAGGCAGGCTCCCAGTCCTGGATGAGACCTCTGGTCCAGGCTTCACCTCCTCAGAGGCTCTCTTCACTTCAGCGCCAGCTGTTTCTTGGTTCTTCACTGCATTATCTTCCACTTCCTCTGGGGTCTCTGCAGTGTCACCCTCAGCCTGGGTGTCACACCCTTCAACATGGCACTCTGTTCCTTTTAGAGATTTGGGGCTAAATTCGCTGTCATCCACCCCAGCACTTGGTAGTTCACCAGTCTGCTCACCACGACTGTTGGGGATTATTCCTTCCCCCACACTCTCTAAGATTCCATTTCCTATACCACTCTCGCCTGACAGACTATCAACTTCACACTTTGAAATCATAGGGACCACCACCATTACGTCCTTGGTTGGCTCCTTCTCTGCACTTGCAGCGCGCTGATTTCTGTCGTCACAATGTGTCAGTTCAATCTCTGATTCCTCAGTCTTTTGTAGGATATCACCGTCTGACTCCACCGTAGCAGGTGTTATTAGCACCATGTCTTTATTAATCAGGCATGTCACTTTCTCTGCACCCTCAGACGGCCTACACTGTGCCCCCTCTCGGCGCTTATTACGTCTTCGGCGTCGGGAGGAAGTTTTGCCCTTCTCGCCCATCTGTACCACACTGTACTCGTTTGTCACCTTACTAGAGTCAGTGTCTTTACTGGAGTCATCATCGCTCCCCCTGGTATCCTGGACTATCATGTCCCCACTTAACCAGATATCTGCCTCCCTTTCTGGAGCTACCCCGTTTTTAACGGTCACACTATCGGTTATTCCCTTAGTCCTTATGTCACTAAGTTGGGTCCGTCCATCATTTTCTTTGGTCACCCCTAACTTAGGACAGTCAATTTTAGGAGGTGCTATCTCCTCCTTACCACACATAACTGCACAACAAGGACCCCTTTTCACCTCCCAATGTGGTGGGGTTTCCTTTGGGCTGTTCCGGCTCTTACACAAGCAACCGTATACGTCCCCCTGCTTCCACAAGTGCACAAATAATTTAGAGTCCCAACCTATAATAATTGGGTGCAGTAAATCTGAGACTACACCAACATCATGAGAACCACTGTCCCAGGCTGTCTTAATGACCACGCTGGAGACCGGGTATTCTGTCTCATTACTGTGGGTGCAGCCGACGTGGATCTTCCTTCCAGGAATCAAGTGGACATCAGAGGTGGCCCTCACCAGGGTCACCAAGCTCCTTGAGTCTACGACTCCTGTTACAGATTCCCCATCCACTTCCACGGAACACAGACGTGGCTTCTCGTCGGATGGGTGGTCTATATTGCAAACAGGACACTTAAGGCATGAACACTGTTGTCCCTGGCTACAGTCCATCTGCACCACTTCACCCTTGGATTTGGGATGCTCCACTCTCTTTTGGGGGACCACCGCTTTCTGGGACTCCACCCCCTTATGGGCAACCACCCCTTTATGGGACTCCACCCCCTTATGGGCAACCACCCCTTTATGGGACTCCACCCCCTTATGGGCAACCACCCCTTTATGGGACTCCACCCCCTTATGGGCAACCACCCCTTTATGGGACTCCACCCCCTTATGGGCAACTATTCCCTTCTGGGACTCCGCCCCCTTTTGCGGTTTCCATGCAATGTCCTTAGCCCCCAGTTCACACCGTTTGCCCTTGTCTCCCTGGGCACCCAGTGTCCATACTGGCCCCTGAAGGAAACGCTCAAACTGGTCCATGGCTGTGACATCGCTACACACAGACAGCTCCTGCTGTCCCCGGACCAGGAACTGGTACAGCTCCTCCACAATGTCCGCCGGGACCATTCCCTCTTTTTGGCTTTCAGCCCCCACTGCTGTCACTGGACCTCCAGGCACATGCTGTTGGTGCTGCTGACTCTGCAGCAGCTGGTTCAGGAGCTCCTCCATGCTGTAACGAAAAAGAGGCACAGGAGGGGCGCTCCAATGGGTAATACCCGGTGGTCAAAGACAGGGGGGGGGGTTAGAGAACCACTAACCTTTCCGGGTTGTACCGCCCGTACAACCAGGATCTCCAGCCTGTGGTGTATCACTGCTCACCAAGCAGGGCCTCGCAATTCCGGCTGGCCTGGAACCTCCAGTCGCTTGACTCTCGCCAGTGCAGCACAGGTCCCCAACGACCTGCTGATTCACCGCCAGGTGCTTGAGAGCGCTGTCCCTGTTCGTGGACCCGCCGATCCACCGCCAGCTGCTTGAGTGCGCAGACAATTTTCGTGGACCCGCCGATCCACCGCAAACCGCTTCAAAAAAATTTTCGTGGACCCGCCGATCCACCGCAAGCAGTCCGTATCCACAGGAATATGTCCTAGGCCGTTGCCCTTAGCAACCAGGCTGCATTGCCCTTAGCAACCAGGCTGCGTTGCCCCTAGCAACCAGGCCATATGCCCGCATTCTCCACCATAATGTGACAATGTGGGCCCCAAGTGTATGTGGGCCACACATCAGGTAGCGGGATTAAAGCACGCCAGAGTAATTGGTCTCTTTAACAGACCATCTGGTTTATTAACAGGTCCATAAACCATATCAGGTCACATAACATAAAGATGCCGTTCGTTGGCTTTCTCCTCAAAGACCAACACATAATATAAAGTCCACACACTTTTGGACTGCCACCCATGTGTCACTGACCCTTGTCAGTATCCAGACCCCAGGTCCAATCCCCGTTACCTTCCTCTTAAGGTGGCTAGTGTCCTTTCCAGGTTCCCCCTGGCTCCAGCCACATGGCTTTACACATGGACCTAAAAGCCCCTTCCTTCAAAAGAAGGTCTCCGGAGGAGTGCAAAACACCCTGCTTCTGCTCTCTCCATCTCCAGCACACACACTGGAAGTCTAGAGCCAGTCTCTCCCTAGACTGCCCTCGACACTCTCTACCCAGGTTCAGAGACAGGATTGCTTTAACCCCTGGAGCCGCACCCACAGGTGGTAAGGAGTGTGTAATCAGCATCACACACCCTTCCATGGCTCTGCATGAATGCAATCCTGTGGAACCACAGGTCCCAGCCAGCTTCACATTGCAGAGCACCCACGCTTCTGCAAAACATACCGGCCCTTTGTAATACAGCCGGTTGATACCTCACAATATGTACAGCCGATATAACCTGGGCATCTCCTGTATATAATTATATATGTACAGCCGGTATAACCTGGGCATCTCCTGTATATAATTATATATGTACAGCCGGTATAACCTGGGCATCTCCTGTATATAATTATATATGTACAGCCGGTATAACCTGGGCATCTCCTGTATATAATTATATACGGTATGTACAGCCGGTATAACCTGGGCATCTCCTGTATATAATTATATATGTACAGCCGGTATAACCCGGGCATCTCCTGTATATAATTATATATGCACAGCCGGTATAACCCGGGCATCTCCTGTATATAATTATATATGTACAGCCGGTATAACCCGGGCATCTCCTGTATATAATTATATATGTACAGCCGGTATAACCCGGGCATCTCCTGTATATAATTTATCTATGTACAGCTGGTATAACCCGGGCATCCCCTGTATATAATTATACATATACAGCCGGTATAACCCGGGCATCTCCTGTATATAATTATATATGTACAGCCGGTATAACCTGGGCATCTCCTGTATATAATTATATATGTGCAGCCGGTATAACCCGGGCATCTCCTGTATATAATTATATATGTACAGCTGGTATAACCCGGGCATCTCCTGTATATAATTATATATGTACATCTGATATAACCCGGGCATCTCCTGTATATAATTATATATGTACAGCTGGTATAACCCGGGCATCTCCTGTATATAATTATATATGTACAGCCGGTATAACCCGGGCATCTCCTGTATATAATTATATATGTACAGCCGGTATAACCCGGGCATCTCCTGTATATAATTATATATGTACATCTGATATAACCCGGGCATCTCCTGTATATAATTATATATGTACAGCTGGTATAACCCGGGCATCCCCTGTATATAATTATACATATACAGCAGGTATAACCCGGGCATCTCCTGTATATAATTATATATGTACAGCCGGTATAACCCGGGCATCTCCTGTATATAATTATATATGTACATCTGATATAACCCGGGCATCTCCTGTATATAATTATATATGTACAGCTGGTATAACCCGGGCATCCCCTGTATATAATTATACATATACAGCCGGTATAACCCGGGCATCTCCTGTATATAATTATATATGTACAGCCGGTATAACCCGGGCATCTCCTGTATATAATTATATATGTACATCTGATATAACCCGGGCATCTCCTGTATATAATTATATATGTACAGCTGGTATAACCCGGGCATCCCCTGTATATAATTATACATATACAGCCGGTATAACCCGGGCATCTCCTGTATATAATTATATATGTACAGCCGGTATAACCCGGGCATCTCCTGTATATAATTATATATGTACAGCCGGTATAACCCGGGCATCTCCTGTATATAATTATATATGTACAGCTGGTATAACCCGGGCATCCCCTGTATATAATTATACATATACAGCCGGTATAACCCGGGCATCTCCTGTATATAATTATATATGTACAGCCGGTATAACCTGGACATCTCCTGTATATAATTATATATGTACAGCCGGTATAACCTGGGTATCTCCTGTATATAATTATTTATGTATAGCTGGTATAACCTGGGCATCTCCTGTATATAATTATATATGTACAGCCGGTATAACCTGGACATCTCCTGTATATAATTATATATGTACAGCCGGTATAACCCGGGCATCTCCTGTATATAACTATATATGTACAGCCGGTATAACCTGGGCATCTCCTGTATATAATTATATATGTACAGCTGGCATAACCTGGACATCTCCTGTATATAATTATATATGTACAGCCGGTATAACCTGGGCATCTCCTGTATATAATTATATATGTACAGCTGGTATAACCTGGGCATCTCCTGTATATAATTATACATGTACAGCCGGTATAACCTGGGCATCTCCTTTATATAATTATATATGTACAGCCGGTATAACCTGGACATCTCCTGTATATAATTATATATGTACAGCTGGTATAACCTGGGCATCTCCTGTATATAATTATATATGTACAGCCGGTATAACCTGGGCATCTCCTTTATATAATTATATATGTGCAGCCGGTATAACCCGGGCATCTCCTGTATATAACTATATATGTACAGCCGGTATAACCTGGACATCTCCTGTATATAATTATATATGTGCAGCCGGTATAACCTGGACATCTCCTGTATATAATTATATATGTACAGCCGGTATAACCTGGACATCTCCTGTATATAATTATATATGTGCAGCCGGTATAACCTGGGCATCTCCTGTATATAATTATATATGTGCAGCCGGTATAACCCGGGCATCTCCTGTATATAATTATATATGTACAGCTGGTATAACCCGGGCATCTCCTGTATATAATTATATATGTACATCTGATATAACCCGGGCATCTCCTGTATATAATTATATATGTACAGCTGGTATAACCCGGGCATCCCCTGTATATAATTATACATATACAGCAGGTATAACCCGGGCATCTCCTGTATATAATTATATATGTACAGCCGGTATAACCCGGGCATCTCCTGTATATAATTATATATGTACATCTGATATAACCCGGGCATCTCCTGTATATAATTATATATGTACAGCTGGTATAACCCGGGCATCCCCTGTATATAATTATACATATACAGCCGGTATAACCCGGGCATCTCCTGTATATAATTATATATGTACAGCCGGTATAACCCGGGCATCTCCTGTATATAATTATATATGTACATCTGATATAACCCGGGCATCTCCTGTATATAATTATATATGTACAGCTGGTATAACCCGGGCATCCCCTGTATATAATTATACATATACAGCCGGTATAACCCGGGCATCTCCTGTATATAATTATATATGTACAGCCGGTATAACCCGGGCATCTCCTGTATATAATTATATATGTACAGCCGGTATAACCCGGGCATCTCCTGTATATAATTATATATGTACAGCTGGTATAACCCGGGCATCCCCTGTATATAATTATACATATACAGCCGGTATAACCCGGGCATCTCCTGTATATAATTATATATGTACAGCCGGTATAACCTGGACATCTCCTGTATATAATTATATATGTACAGCCGGTATAACCTGGGTATCTCCTGTATATAATTATTTATGTATAGCTGGTATAACCTGGGCATCTCCTGTATATAATTATATATGTACAGCCGGTATAACCTGGACATCTCCTGTATATAATTATATATGTACAGCCGGTATAACCCGGGCATCTCCTGTATATAACTATATATGTACAGCCGGTATAACCTGGGCATCTCCTGTATATAATTATATATGTACAGCTGGCATAACCTGGACATCTCCTGTATATAATTATATATGTACAGCCGGTATAACCTGGGCATCTCCTGTATATAATTATATATGTACAGCTGGTATAACCTGGGCATCTCCTGTATATAATTATACATGTACAGCCGGTATAACCTGGGCATCTCCTTTATATAATTATATATGTACAGCCGGTATAACCTGGACATCTCCTGTATATAATTATATATGTACAGCTGGTATAACCTGGGCATCTCCTGTATATAATTATATATGTACAGCCGGTATAACCTGGGCATCTCCTTTATATAATTATATATGTGCAGCCGGTATAACCCGGGCATCTCCTGTATATAACTATATATGTACAGCCGGTATAACCTGGACATCTCCTGTATATAATTATATATGTGCAGCCGGTATAACCTGGACATCTCCTGTATATAATTATATATGTACAGCCGGTATAACCTGGACATCTCCTGTATATAATTATATATGTGCAGCCGGTATAACCTGGGCATCTCCTGTATATAATTATATATGTACAGCCGGTATAACCCGGGCATCTCCTGTATATAATTATATATGTACAGCCGGTATAACCTGGGTATCTCCTGTATATAATTATATATGTACAGCTGGTATAACCTGGGTATCTCCTGTATATAATTATATATGTGCAGCCGGTATAACCTGGGTATCTTTTGTATATAATTGTATATGTACAGCTGGTATAACCTGTGCATCTCCTGTATATAATTATATATGTACAGCCGGTATAACCCGGGCATCTCCTGTATATAATTATATATGTACAGCCGCTATAACCCGGGCATCTCCTGTATATAATTATATATGTGCAGCCGGTATAACCTGGGTATCTCCTGTATATAATTATATATGTACAGCTGGTATAACCTGGGTATCTCCTGTATATAATTATATATGTGCAGCCGGTATAACCTGGGTATCTTTTGTATATAATTGTATATGTACAGCTGGTATAACCTGTGCATCTCCTGTATATAATTATATATGTACAGCCGGTATAACCTGGGCATCTCCTGTATATAATTATATATGTACAGCTGGTATAACCTGGGTATCTCCTGTATATAATTATATATGTACAGCCGGTATAACCTGGGTATCTCCTGTATATAATTATATATGTATAGCCGGTATAATCCGGGCATCTCCTGTATATAATTATATATGTACAGCTGGTATAACCCGGGCATCTCCTGTATATAATTATATATGTACAGCCGCTATAACCCGGGCATCTCCTGTATATAATTATATATGTACAGCCGGTATAACCTGGGCATCTCCTGTATATAATTATATATGTACAGCTAGTATAACCCGGGCATCTCCTGTATATAATTATATATGTACAGCTGGTATAACCCGGGCATCTCCTGTATATAATTATATATGTACAGCCGGTATAACCTGGGCATCTCCTGTATATAATTATATATGTACAGCTGGTATAACCTGGGCATCTCCTGTATATAATTATATATGTACAGCCGGTATAACCTGGGCATCTCCTGTATATAATTATATATGTACTGCCGGTATAACCTGGGCATCTCCTGTATATAATTATATATGTACAGCTGGTATAACCCGGGCATCTCCTGTATATAATTATATATGTACAGCAGGTATAACCTGGGCATCTCCTGAATATAATTATATATGTACAGCCGGTATAACCTGGGTATCTCCTGTATATAATTATATATGTACAGCTGGTATAACCTGTGCATCTCCTGTATATAATTATATATGTGCAGCCTGTATAACCTGGGTATCTCCTGTATATAATTATATATGTACAGCAGGTATAACCTGGGCATCTCCTGAATATAATTATATATATACAGCCGGTATAACCTGGGTATCTCCTGTATATAATTATATATGTACAGCTGGTATAACCTGTGCATCTCCTGTATATAATTATATATGTGCAGCCGGTATAACCTGGGTATCTCCTGTATATAATTATATATGTACAGCCGGTATAACCTGGACATCTCCTGTATATAATTATATATGTGCAGCCGGTATAACCTGGGCATCTCCTGTATATAATTATATATGTACAGCTGGTATAACCCGGGCATCTCCTGTATATAATTATATATGTACAGCTGGTATAACCGGGGTATCTCCTGTATATAATTATATGTGTACAGCCGGTATAACCTGGGTATCTCCTGTATATAATTATATATGTACAGCCGGTATAACCTGGGCATCTCCTGTATATAATTATATATGTACAGCTGGTATAACCTGTGCATCTCCTGTATATAATTATATATGTGCAGCCGGTATAACCCGGGCATCTCCTGTATATAATTATATATGTACAGCCGGTATAACCTGGGCATCTCCTGTATATAATTATATATGTACAGCCGGTATAACCTGGACATCTCCTGTATATAATTATATATGTACAGCCGGTATAACCTGGGCATCTCCTGTATATAATTATATATGTACAGCCGGTATAACCTGGACATCTCCTGTATATAATTATATATTACAGCCGGTATAACCTGGGTATCTCCTGTATATAATTATATATGTACAGCTGGTATAACCTGTGCATCTCCTGTATATAATTATATATGTGCAGCCGGTATAACCTGGGTATCTCCTGTATATAATTATATATGTACAGCAGGTATAACCTGGGCATCTCCTGAATATAATTATATATGTACAGCCGGTATAACCTGGGTATCTCCTGTATATAATTATATATGTACAGCTGGTATAACCTGTGCATCTCCTGTATATAATTATATATGTGCAGCCGGTATAACCTGGGTATCTCCTGTATATAATTATATATGTACAGCCGGTATAACCTGGACATCTCCTGTATATAATTATATATGTGCAGCCGGTATAACCTGGGCATCTCCTGTATATAATTATATATGTACAGCTGGTATAACCCGGGCATCTCCTGTATATAATTATATATGTACAGCTGGTATAACCGGGGTATCTCCTGTATATAATTATATGTGTACAGCCGGTATAACCTGGGTATCTCCTGTATATAATTATATATGTACAGCCGGTATAACCTGGGCATCTCCTGTATATAATTATATATGTACAGCTGGTATAACCTGTGCATCTCCTGTATATAATTATATATGTGCAGCCGGTATAACCCGGGCATCTCCTGTATATAATTATATATGTACAGCCGGTATAACCTGGGCATCTCCTGTATATAATTATATATGTACAGCCGGTATAACCTGGGTATCTGTCAGGGCCAGGCGGTCGGGCAGACCCAGGAGGTGGATCCACTGGGCCGAACTCTAAGATGGTGGTAAGGAGTCCGGTAGCTGAAGCACTATGGGCAGTAGAACAGTCCGTGCCAGTGAGGGTAACGAAGGAGTCCCTGGGACCGCGGAGTCACAGATGGTAGTCCGGGTGACGTAGCTCAGGTTCGGAAGCCGAGGTGATGTCAGGCGGGGTCCGGAACCTTTGGAGCGAGATGACGGGTCACCGCAGGGATCCGAGATGGTACGGACTGTCAGATGGCAGACGGACAGCGTGCGGGGTTCGGGATTCAGCAGGACCGGATGGCGAGGCAGGATCAGCTCTAGAAGAGAGATACGTGAGTATGGCAAGACGACACAAGGAGACCTGACTCCTAGCTTGGAAAACACGAAGATCAGGCCCCGCCCTCTTGGACAATACACCCCTATATACCCTGTACCTGTTCAGCCTCATTTCCTGTTAATGGACGCTGGCCCTTTAAGAAAGGGTCAGTGACCGCGCGCGCGCCCTAATGCGCATGCGCGCAGCCCGGGTGCCAGAAGCCAGGGAAGGAGGCTGAGAAGAGGACGCAGGGGAGCCGGCCAGGGCCTGGGAGGCCGTCGGGCGCCGCGATCGGAGACCAGGGGGCCTGGGAAGGACGGGCACCGGAGCCAAGGACCCGGGGAGCGTGGCAGGTGAGCCGGGGAGCGGGGCTGAGGACCCGGGGAGCGGAGCGGAGGACCCGGGGAGGGGAGCCAAGGACCCGGGGAGCGTGACAGTATCTCCTGTATATAATTATATATGTACAGCTGGTATAACCTGTGCATCTCCTGTATATAATTATATATGTGCAGCCGGTATAACCTGGGCATCTCCTGTATATAATTATATATGTACAGCCGGTATAACCCGGGCATCTCCTGTATATAATTATATATGTACAGCTGGTATAACCTGTGCATCTCCTGTATATAATTATATATGTGCAGCCGGTATAACCTGGGTATCTCCTGTATATAATTATATATGTACAGCCGGTATAACCTGGACATCTCCTGTATATAATTATATATGTGCAGCCGGTATAACCTGGGCATCTCCTGTATATAATTATGTATGTACAGCTGGTATAACCCGGGCATCTCCTGTATATAATTATATATGTACAGCTGGTATAACCGGGGTATCTCCTGTATATAATTATATGTGTACAGCCGGTATAACCTGGGTATCTCCTGTATATAATTATATATGTACAGCCGGTATAACCTGGGCATCTCCTGTATATAATTATATATGTACAGCTGGTATAACCTGTGCATCTCCTGTATATAATTATATATGTGCAGCCGGTATAACCCGGGCATCTCCTGTATATAATTATATATGTACAGCCGGTATAACCTGGACATCTCCTGTATATAATTATATATGTACAGCCGGTATAACCTAGGCATCTCCTGTATATAATTATATATGTGCAGCTGGTATAACCTGGACATCTCCTGTATATAATTATATATGTACAGCCGGTATAACCCGGGCATCTCCTGTATATAATTATATATGTACAGCTGGTATAACCCGGGCATCTCCTGTATATAATTATATATGTACAGCTGGTATATCCTGTGCATCTCCTGTATATAATTATGTATGTACAGCCGGTATAACCTGTGCATCTCCTGTATATAATTATATATGTACAGCCGGTATAACCTGGGTATCTCCTGTATATAATTATATATGTACAGCTGCTATAACCCGGGCATCTCCTGTATATAATTATATATGTACAGCCGGTATAACCTGGGCATCTCCTGTATATAATTATATATGTACAGCTGGTATAACCTGGGTATCTCCTGTATATAATTATATATGTACAGTCGGTATAACCTGGGTATCTTCTGTATATGACCCTATGTTCTTGTAAGTATATATACAGGGCTATCTGTATCCCGTGCGGTACATTCGGCTCTGCTATATCTGGGATCTGTGCTTTTCGTCTATCCTCAGTGCAGCAGATGAGTCTGGATGTTGCCACTTTTGTGTCTCCTGTCTTGTGGCAGTCATGTTGCCAGTTATCCTGGACGCTCGTGACTTGTCAGATCTAATGATAAACATTATCGTCTGTGCGGCTGCTAATTGCATCATGTTTAATAATTAGCCTGACACCTAAAATATGATGGTGCGGAGCGCAGTAATCAGAGCGGGTCACGGCTAATGAGCGCGGCCGGGAATGATAGGCGGCTGCCCCCTCTGTTCTCACAAACACTAGACTTAGCTATTTTCTATTATTTTTTTTTTACATTGACATTTTTAAAATACTCTTTTTTTTCTTTTTTTCTTTCATTTATCCTCCATCATTACTGATAGATTTGGACTCTTCGGGAGCCTCGTTCCTTTGCTCACTGGCTCCCCCTACTGTGTAATGTAACCGGGGGGTCGGGGGAGGGGGAACGTTGTGACTTCCAGTTTCCGCATAAAGCCTTTCAATGAAGACTAATATCCAGAATATCCACCTGCTTTACGTAGGGCATTGAATGTACAAAGCCTCTTAGGGATCTGAAGACTGTGCTGATGAGGAATATGGGGGAAGATTCGATTTGTGTGCTCCAACCACGCGGGCACTAATGGAGGAGCCACGTCCTGTGCATAGGAGCAATAACTGCACTTTCCAGTCTTGAGGGTTGAGGTCAGGTCCATGTTCTTTTGCATCTACTTCTCCCTGTGCCCACCAAAAATTCAGATTCACTAGTCAATTTATGAAAATTTTAGTAAAATGGCATCTAGCGGCTGCCGTTTGGGTGAATTCAAAAAGAAAGGGTTAAAAACAATAATACTGTCCTAGACTTCGCCTTTCTTCTTCTGTCAGACCTCTTATTTCATAGTTTCATAGTTTTTAAGGTTGAAGGGAGACTCTAAGTCCATCTAGTTCAACCCGTAGCCTAACATGTTGATCCAGAGGAAGGCAAAAAAACCCCAATGTGTCAAATAAGCTCCAATGGGGAAAAAAATGTCCTTCCTTCGTCCACATCCGGCAATCAGACTAGTTCCCTGGATCAATACCCTGTCATAAAATCCAATATACATAACTGGTAATATTATATTTTTCAATTAATGCGATCAGGCTCTGCTTAAATTTTACTTGTGAATCCCTCAATACAACATCATGCGGCAGAGAGCTCCATAGTCTCACTGCTCGTACAGTAAAGAATCCTCGTCTGTGATTATGATTAAACATTCTTTCCTCAAGACGTAGCGGATGCCCCCGTGTTCCAGTGGCAGGCCTAGGTGTAAAGAGATCTTTGGAAAGGTCTCTGTACTGTCCCCTCATATATTTATACATTGTGATTAGATCCCCCTAAGCCTTTGTTTTTCCTAACTAACTAACCCCAAGTTTAATAACCTGTCTTGGTATTGCAGCCCACCCATTCCTCTAATAATCTTGGTCGCTCTTCTATCTACCTGTAAGATTATGCTATTTATAACCTTCTATACTTTTGCTAACAAGAAAAGCCTCCATTCCTCTCTTACACTCATTCAGTGAGTGGCCATCACCACTTCCTCAGGAAGAGAGTTCCAGAGCCTCACTGCTCTTACCGTGAAGAACCCTCTTCTATGCTGATGTAGGAATTTTCTTTCCTCCAATCGCAGAGAATGCCCCCTTGTTCTTGTCATAGTCCTTGGTACAAACAGATCATGGGAGAGATCTCTATATGGCCCTCTGATATATTTGTACATATTTATTAGGTCTCCCCTAAGTCTTCTCTTTTCTAGAGTAAATAGACCTAATTTTGATAACCTTTCCGTGTATTGTAATGCACCCATTCCATTTATTATTTTAGTAGCCCGCCTCTGAACCCTTTCAAGTTCAGTAATGTCTTTCTTCAGCACCGGCGCCCAAAATTGCACACAATACTCCAAGTGTGGTCTGACTAGTGATTTGTACAGAGGGAGAATGATGTTTTCATCTCGTGCCCCCAGACCTCTTCTAATGCATCCCATCACCCTATTTGCTTTGGTGGCTGCTGCCTGACACTGGGCACTCCAATTTAGATTCTTATTCACTAAGATGCCTAAGTCTTTTTCCATGTCTGATCTCCCCAGCAGTTTCCCATTTAGTAAGTAATCGTAGCATCTGTTTCTCCTTCCCATGTGCATAACCTTACACTTATCTGTGTTAAACCTCATTTGCCATTTTTCAGCCCAATTCTCCAATTTACTCAAATCCATCTGTAGTTGCAAACTGTCCTCCTTTGTGTTAACTACCTTACATAGTTTTGTATCATCTGCAAATACTGATATTTTACTCTGTAAACCATCCACCAGATCATTAATAAATATATTAAATAGTAGGGGGCCCAATACAGACCCCTGTGGCACCCCACTAGTAACCCTGGCCCAATCTGAGTATGCGCCATTAATAACCACTCTTTGTTTTCTACCACTAAGCCAGCTACCTACCCATCTACACACATTTTCCCCGAGCCCAAGCTTTCTCATTTTACTTAGCAGTCTTTTATGTGGGACAGTGTCAAATGCTTTACCGAAGTCAAGATAAATGACATCCAATGATTCTCCTCGGTCCATGTGAGAGCTGACATCCTCATAGAAGCTGATCAGGTTAGTTTGACAGGAGCGATCCTTCATAAATCCATGCTGATATGGAGTTAAACAGTTATTAACATTGAGACATTCCATAATAGTATCCCTTAAAAACCCTTCAAACATTTTACCCACAACAGATGTTAAGCTTACCGGCCTATAGTTTCCAGGTTCCCTTTTGCACCCTTTTTTGAATATTGGTATCACATTTGCTAGCCGCCAATCCAGTGGAACAGACCCAGTTTCTATAGAGTCTTTAAATAAAAGGAATAGAGGCCTGTCTATCACATTACTTAACTCCCTTAATACCCGAGGGTGAATGCCGTCAGGGCCTGGTGATTTGTCAATTTTAATGTTACTAAGTCGGTTCTGCACTTCTTCCTGGGTTAGGCAGGTCATACTTAATGGGGCATTTACATGATCACTCTGCATTTCCCCTGGCATATGCTTTTCCTGTGTGAACACAGTTGAGAAAAAAGTATTTAAAACATTTGCTTTTCCCACATCGCTTTCTATGATTTTACCCTCATTATTCTTTAAAGGGCCAACACCATCAATTTTAATCTTTTTTCTGTTTATATAATTAAAGAATAGTTTGGGATTTGTTTTGCTTTCCTTAGCAATGAGTCTCTCAGTTTCTACTTTTGCTAAATATATTTGTTTTTTACACATTTTATTTTTTTCTCTATATATTTTTAATGCTTCCTCGCTGCCTTCTTGTTTTAGCTTTTTAAATGCCTTTTTCTTATTATTCATTGCCCCTTTTACATCCTTATTAAGCCACATTGGTTTTCTCCTGTTCCTAGCCCTTTTATTTCTGTATGGTATGGCTAGCTCGCAGTGGGTGTTTAATACCGATTTAAAAATTTCCCACTTATTTTCTGTGCTCCCATTTTTGAGGACATTGTCCCAATCAATTTGGCGAAGGTCTTCTCTAAGCTGATCAAACTTTGCTTTCCTGAAATTCAGCGTTTTTGTAACCCCCCTCCAAGGCACCTTACTAAAGGACAAGTGGAAATGTATTATATTGTGGTCACTATTCCCTAGGTGCCCATCCACTCGTACGTCTGTTATTCTATCTGGCCTGTTGCTTAAAATTAAGTCCAGAAGGGCTGCCCCTCTATCCGGCCTCCAGAAGGGCTGCCCCTCTATCCGGCCTCCAGAAGGGCTGTCCCTCTATCCGGCCTCCAGAAGGGCTGTCCCTCTATCCGGCCTCCAGAAGGGCTGTCCCTCTATCCGGCCTCCAGAAGGGCTGTCCCTCTATCCGGCCTCCAGAAGGGCTGCCCCTCTATCTGGCCTCCAGAAGGGCTGCCCCTCTATCCGGCCTCCAGAAGGGCTGCCCCTCTATCCGGCCTCCAGAAGGGCTGCCCCTCTATCCGGCCTCCAGAAGGGCTGCCCCTCTATCCGGCCTCCAGAAGGGCTGTCCCTCTATCCAGCCTCCAGAAGGGCTGCCCCTCTAGTTGGGCCCGGCACAAGTTGGGACAGATAATTATCCTTAGTTACTGACAGAAACCGGTTTCCTTTCTGAGATACACAGGTTTCAGTTTCCCAGTCTATATCGGGGTAATTGAAGTCCCCCATAATAATCACCTCATTGTGATTTGCTGCTTTGTCTATTTGTTTCAATAATACATTTTCAGTGGTTTCTGTTATATTTGGTGGCTTATAACAAACCCCTATGAGGATTTTATTAGTTTTCCCTCCTTGTATCTCCACCCATAGAGACTCCACCTCTTCATTTCCCTCTTGAATATCTTCTCTTAGTCTGGGCTTTAAACTGGACTTTATATATAGACAGACTCCACCCCCTGGACTTTATATATAGACAGACTCCACCCCCTTTCCTTTTTTTACGATCCCTCCTAAACAATTCATATCCTTGCAGGTTAGCCGCCCAGTCATAGCTGTCATCTAACCATGTCTCAGTTATTCCTACTATGTCGTATTTCTCCTCATACATTACCAGCTCCAGTTCCTCCATCTTATTGGTCAGGCTTCTTGCATTGGTCAGCATGCAGGAAAGAAGTTTTGCTCCCCTTTTCTCAGCTTCCTTCTTAGTACCCTGTCTTGGGTCCTCTTTACGGCATCTAGTATCCTTGATTAGTTTGTCCTTCTGCTGCATGTTCTTGCTGTTTTTTCTCCCATCCCCTCTTCTTCTAGTTTAAAGCCCTCCTGATGAGTGTGGCAAGCCTTCTGCTAAACGTGTGTTTCTCAGGTTTTGTGAGGTGTATCCCGTCTCTTGCGAGAAGTCCATCGTAGAGGTAATTCACTCCATGGTCTAAGAATCCAAATCCTTGCTGCCTGCACCACCGTCGTAGCCAGTTGTTCAAATTTAGTATCCTATTCCATCTTCTGACACCATGGCCATCGACTGGGAGGATTGATGAGAAAACAACCTGTACGTTCCGTTCCTTTATTTTCTTCCCCAGAATTTCAAAGTCTTCACAAATAGTTGGCAGATCATTTCTTGCCGTGTCGTTTGTTCCTACATGTATCAATAGGAATGGGTATTCGTCCTTGGATCCGAGGATAGTTGGTATCCTGTTGGCCACATCCTTGATTTTTGCTCTGCATTGGGCCATCTTCAGTTTTCCATCGCCAGCATCTCTAGTGTCTCTGGCATTGACATCTCGGCGATATACATGACCCAGTGAACACCAGACCCCTGGCTGGAGTGTAGAGGGATGGCTGAGGAGTGGCTGATGTCATGGAGATACACATGACCCAGGGAACACCAGACTCGTGACTGGACTGTAGTGGGATGGGTGAGGACTGACTGACATCTCGGCAATATACATGACCCAATGAACACCAGACCCCTGACTGGACTGTAGAGGGATGGCTGATGACTGGCTGATTTCATGGAGATACACATGACCCAGGGAACACCTGACCCGTGGCTGGACTGTAGTGGGACAGGTAAGGACCGTCTGATGTCTTGG
The DNA here is from genome assembly GCF_048569485.1 of Anomaloglossus baeobatrachus. Classification (NCBI taxonomy): domain Eukaryota; kingdom Metazoa; phylum Chordata; class Amphibia; order Anura; family Aromobatidae; genus Anomaloglossus; species Anomaloglossus baeobatrachus. Next base: position 3,284,962 of record NC_134361.1, read on the forward strand.
AGATACACATGACCCAGAGAACACCAGACCCGTGGCTGGACTGTATAGGGACGGGTAAGGACCGGCTGACATCTCAGCGATATACATGACCCAATGAACACCACACTCATGACTGTACTGTGGAGGGATGGCGGAGGACCGGCTGACATCTTGGCAATATACATGACCCAGGGAACACCAGACTCGTGGCTGGAGTGTGGAGGGACAGGTAAGGACCAGCTGATGTCTTGGAGATACACATGACCCAGAGAACACCAGACCCGTGGCTGGACTGTATAGGGACGGGTAAGGACCGGCTGACATCTCGGCGATACACATGACCCAATGAACACCACACTCGTGACTGGACTGTGGAGGGATGGCTGAGGACCGGCTGACATCTTGGCAATATACATGACCCAGGGAACATCAGACTCATGACTGGACTGTAGAGGGACGGGTGAGGACCGGCTGATGTCATTGAGATCCACATGACCCAGGGAACATCACACTCGTGGCTGGACTGTAGTGGAACGGGTGAGGACCGGCTGATGTCATGGAGATACACATGACCCAGGGAACATCACACTCGTGGCTGGACTGTAGTGGAACGGGTGAGGACCGGCTGATGTCATGGAGATATACATGACCCAGGGAACACCAGACTCGTGACTGGACTGTAGTGGGATGGGTGAGGACTGGCTGACATCTCGGCAATATACATGACCCAATGAACACCAGACTCGTGACTGGACTGTAGAAGGACGGCTGATGACCGGCTGATGTCATGGAGATACACATGACCCAGGGAACACCCGACCCGTGGCTGGAGTGTAGAGGGACAGGTAAGGACCGGCTGATGTCATGGAGATATACATGACCCAATGAACACCAGACCCGTGGCTGGAGTGTAGAGGGACGGGTGAGGGCCGGCTGATGTCATGGAGATATACATGACCCAGGGAACACCAGACCCGTGGCTGGAGTGTAGAGGGACGGGTGAGGGCCGGCTGATGTCATGGAGATATACATGACACAGGGAACACCAGACCCGTGGCTGGAGTGTAGAGGGACAGGTAAGGACCGGCTGATGTCATGGAGATATACATGACCCAATGAACACCAGACCCGTGGCTGGAGTGTAGAGGGCCGGGTGAGGGCCGGCTGATGTCATGGAGATATAGATGACCCAGGGAACACCAGACCCGTGGCTGGAGTGTAGAGGGACGGGTGAGGGCCGGCTGATGTCATGGAGATATACATGACCCAGGGAACACCAGACCCGTGGCTGGAGTGTAGAGGGCCGGGTGAGGAGTGGCTCATTCTCTGGGGTCTGCGGAGATGTCACAGTGTAATAACCTCAGCATCTGCAGATTCCCCCAGACCTAATGTTCACTCTGCAGTTACCCCAGAGAATCCCTGGTAGGGAATGAACAGATACAATGTATCCTTCGCCGCTGTCTGTGGTAGCACAAGGTCACCTCCTTCATGACCCAAGGAGTAAAGTTCTGTTCTACAAACTATATTGATGGAGACAACGTCAATCTATATGGGGACAATCGAGGCGTCAGCTGCCGTCGTCGGGTTCTATGGATTTGTAGGTTTTGGGCTGTGACTCTGTCCTCAATGTGGACCTCCTGCCCCCCGCCCCGTGCTCCGCAACGCTTGATCCGATCAAAGGTGAAGTGGCTGGAGATGATTTCCTTTGCTGTAACGCTCTATTTTTACTGCCTCTCCATCACAGGGACGAGATTACAAGATTAATCATTAGTATTAATAGAACGGCGCCTCCCGCTGTCTATAATGGCCCGCTAATTGCAATGAGACTTCTGTGACTTCAGAAAAGAGGAAGATTGAAGTCCAAGAAAAGTACTTAATGAAACATCAGCGGAGTTCTGCAATGCAATTATGGCTTTAATTATGGCCGGCGAACGATTATTGGAGACCAGATCTGCCACAAGTCACAGCGTTACAGATCTGCTTCCTTCTGTGTGTATATATATATATATATATATCATGTATGCTTAGTCTACCAGTTACGGATGCAGTTCCCCTTTGTGATTGTCGTTCTCACCCCGCACTTGTTATACAGCATGCAGTCACTACCCTGCAGGTCAGAGTCCTCTCAGGTCCTAGCTCTCACCTTGTATTGTATTCCTCCATGTTCTGCTATCAATCCCATGATGCATCAGCACAGCATCACATGACCAGCATAGACCGAGTACCAGCTCAGCCTTGCCCTCTGTCTCCTAACTAATAGATTATAAGTGTCCAGGCAGGGAGGCTGAGCTGTGACCTAACCCATTCTAACTGGGGCAGGAGCTGCGCAGTCATCATCAATAACTGTGAAAGGAGTGTTTGAAATCTATGGATTGTTTGTATACTTCTGTATAGTATACTGTATTGTAATATCATACTAGAGAATACCAAATATATGATGCTGAACAGTGCTATATAATATAGAATTGTAAATAAATGATAATTGGATTATGTGAGTCTTTGGATTAGATTACGGTAGGGCTGAGTGGCCATCCAGACAGTAACCTCCACACTCACACTCTATTCTGTTTGGTTCAAGTACATTTTATGCATGAAAAAGTCTTTCTCCACAATGAAAGTATAGAGGCCTATCGAGGCGCTCAACAAGGGCGATCATTGTGAAGTGGATGTACCCGGAATAGGGAGAGAGATAAATAAATGGATAGATAATAGATAAATGGATAGATAATAGATAATAGATAGATAATAGATAATAGATAAATGGATAGATAATAGATAATAGATAGATAATAGATAATAGATAGATAATATATAGATAATAGATAATAGATAAATGGATAGATAATAAATAGATAATAGATAGATAATAGATAGATAATAGATAATAGATAGATAATAGATAGATAATAGATAGATAATAGATAGATAATAGATAATAGATAATAGATAGATAATAGATAGATAAATAATAGATATATAATAGATAGATAATGGATAGATAATAAATAGATAATAGATAGATAATAGATAGATAATAGATAATAGATAGATAATATATAGATAATAGATAATATATAGATAATAGATAATAGATAATGGATAGATAATAAATAGATAATAGATAGATAATAGATAGATAATAGATAATAGATAGATAATATATAGATAATAGATAGATAATAGATAATAGATAATGGATAGATAATAAATAGATAATGGATAGATAATAGATAGATAATAGATAGATAATAGATAATAGATAGATAATAGATAGATAATAGATAATAGATAATAGATAATGGATAGATAATAGATAGATAATAGATAGATAATAGATAATAGATAATAGATAATAGATAATGGATAGATAATAGATAGGTAATGGATAGATAATAGATAATAGATAATAGATAAATAATAGATAGATAATAGATAATAGATAATAGATAATGGATAGATAATAGATAGATAATAGATAGATAATATATAGATAATAGATGATAGATAATAGATAAATAATAGATAATAGATAGATAATAGATAATAGATAGATAATAGATAGATAATAGATAGATAATAGATAGATAATAGATAATAGTTAATAGATAATAGATATATAATAGATAGATAATAGATAATAGATAGGTAATAGATAATAGTTAATAGATAGATAATAGATAGATAATAGATAGATAATAGATAATAGATAATAGATAGATAATAGATAGATAATAGATAATAGATAGATCATAGATAGATAATAGATAGTAGATAATAGATAGATAGATAATAGATAGATAATAGATAGATAATAGATAATATATAGATAATAGATAATAGATAGATAATAGATAATAGATAGATAATAGATAATAGATAGATAATATATAGGTAATAGATAATAGATAATAGATAGATAATAGATAGATAATAGATAATAGATAGATGATAGATAGATAATAGATAGATAATAGATAATAGATAGATAGATAATAGATAATAGATAATATATAGATAATAAATAGATAATAGATAGATAGATAATAGATAGATAGATAATAGATAGATCATAGATAGATAATAGATAGATAGATAATAGATAGATAGATAATAGATAGATAATAGATAGATAATAGATAGATAATAGATAGATAATAGATAATAGATAGATAATAGATAGATAATAGATAGATAATAGATAGATAATAGATAGATAATAGATAATAGATAGATGATAGATAATAGATAATAGATAATAGATAGATAATAGATAGATAATAGATAGATAATAGATAATAGATAATAGATAGATAATAGATAGATAATAGATAATAGATAGATAATAGATAGATAATAGATAATAGATAGATAATAGATAATAGATAGATAATAGATAGATAATAGATAATAGATAGATAATAGATAGATAATAGATAATAGATAGATAATAGATAGATAATAGATAATAGATAGATAATAGATAGATAATAGATAATAGATAATAGATAGATAATATGTAGATGTAGATGATTGATAGTGTCACGGGGTCCTTCTCCGATATCACAATCAACAAAGCTGAGAGATGAATGAACAATCCAAAGAACATTTATTCCATGGAAAATCAGAAGGTTGATAAAAATAATCCACCACACAGAGGGTAAAATAGTCCAGTAATGGCATAAATGTCTCGGGGATGAGTCACAATCCCCTAGCAGTCCTTTTCCAGGCAAATGGGGATTTCTGGACGGCTCTCTGGGGTGCTGCCTGTAGCCACAGCTTCTCCCCTCAAAGGATTAATCTTCTTCCTTCTCTCTTGAAGTTTTCGGACAGACTGACTAATCTCCAGGTAAAACAGAGAGTTTGGGTGGATCCCAGGCCGCCTCCCCCAGACTTAGTGACAAAAGCCCGGCAGGGGGTGATTAAACCTGCAAACAGGACAATGCACACAAAAAATACAGAATGGACAGAGCAGCACACCTAAAATACGAACCGACAGACCACACACAAGCCACAATGGCCATCACCGATACTGTAGATAGCAGTTCTGCAGCCGGCCCCCACCCACAGTATACTGTATATTTGTATTACAGGGGTCTTACACGGCTTTTTGCCTTCTCTAGTGCTGTATCCGGGGTGATGCTGTCCCCCCTCGCCTGTGGCCCCAATACAGCAGATATCCCCTCTGCGTTTTGCAGTTTTCCATTTCGTCCCGGTGATTTGCACCCAGTGAATGTCGTGTTCTTCTTGGATTAGGACCTTGTGTTTCTCGCATTGTTTTCTCGCGGCGGTGCGGGTACGTGGCAATGCGGGTGCGCGGCGGTGCGGGTGACATCATCTCTTTCATCATCTGGAGGTTCAGCTGCTTTAATCTCTGAAAACATAAGCCGGAGTCTCAGCAGGACGCCTGTAGTCAGATTAATAAGGCGCCAGCCGCACGCACATCACACAATTAGTTAAACATATTTTCCGACGCTTTATCCATAAGATTCTAACAGAACTTATTTGATTTTCTGATATTTTTTTCTGGTGATTAATTATTTGACAGCGGGGGGCGGCGGGAAAGGAGGGTGAGAGGAGGCGACGCCGGGAAGATTAGTCCATAATAAGTTCTTCTATATTACGTGATGTCTGCACCCTGCACAGACACAGCCTTGTGCGGTCTCTACAGGTGCACAGACACAGCCTTGTGCGGTCTCTACAGGTGCACAGACACAGCCTTGTGCGGTCTCTACAGGTGCACAGACAGAGCCTTGTGCGGTCTCTACAGGTGCACAGACACAGCCTTGTGCGGTCTCTACAGGTGCACAGACACAGCCTTGTGCGGTCTCTACAGGTGCACAGACACAGCCTTGTGCAGTCTCTACAGGTGCACAGACACAGCCTTGTGCGGTCTCTACAGGTGCACAGACAGAGCCTTGTGCGGTCTCTACAGGTGCACAGACACAGCCTTGTGCGGTCTCTACAGGTGCACAGACAGAGCCTTGTGCGGTCTCTACAGGTGCACAGACACAGCCTTGTGCGGTCTCTACAGGTGCACAGACACAGCCTTGTGCGGTCTCTACAGGTGCACAGACACAGCCTTGTGCAGTCTCTACAGGTGCACAGACACAGCCTTGTGCGGTCTCTACAGGTGCACAGACAGAGCCTTGTGCGGTCTCTACAGGTGCACAGACACAGCCTTGTGCAGTCTCTACAGGTGCACAGACACAGCCTTGTGCGGTCTCTACAGGTGCACACCAGAGCCTTGTGCGGTGTCTACAGGTGCACAGACAGAGCCTTGTGCGGTCTCTACAGGTGCACAGACAGAGCCTTGTGCGGTCTCTACAGGTGCACAGACAGAGCCTTGTGCGGTCTCTACAGGTGCACAGACAGAGCCTTGTGCGGTCTCTACAGGTGCACACCAGAGCCTTGTGCGGTCTCTACAGGTGCACAGACAGAGCCTTGTGCGGTCTCTACAGGTGCACAGACAGAACCTTGTGCGGTGTTTACAGGTGCACACCAGAGCCTTGTGTGGTCTCTACAGATGCAGAGACAGAGCCTTGTGTGGTCTCTACAGATGCAGAGACAGAGCCTTGTGCGGTCTCTACAGGTGTACAGACAGAGCCTTGTGCGGTCTCTTCAGGTGCACAGACAGAGCCTTGTGCGGTCTCTGCAGGTGCACAGACACAGCCTTGTGCGGTCTCTACAGGTGCACAGACACAGCCTTGTGCAGTCTCTACAGGTGCACAGACACAGCCTTGTGCGGTCTCTACAGGTGCACAGACAGAGCCTTGTGCGGTCTCTACAGGTGCACAGACACAGCCTTGTGCGGTCTCTACAGGTGCACAGACAGAGCCTTGTGCGGTCTCTACAGGTGCACAGACACAGCCTTGTGCGGTCTCTACAGGTGCACAGACACAGCCTTGTGCGGTCTCTACAGGTGCACAGACACAGCCTTGTGCAGTCTCTACAGGTGCACAGACACAGCCTTGTGCGGTCTCTACAGGTGCACAGACAGAGCCTTGTGCGGTCTCTACAGGTGCACAGACACAGCCTTGTGCAGTCTCTACAGGTGCACAGACACAGCCTTGTGCGGTCTCTACAGGTGCACACCAGAGCCTTGTGCGGTGTCTACAGGTGCACAGACAGAGCCTTGTGCGGTCTCTACAGGTGCACAGACAGAGCCTTGTGCGGTCTCTACAGGTGCACAGACAGAGCCTTGTGCGGTCTCTACAGGTGCACAGACAGAGCCTTGTGCGGTCTCTACAGGTGCACACCAGAGCCTTGTGCGGTCTCTACAGGTGCACAGACAGAGCCTTGTGCGGTCTCTACAGGTGCACAGACAGAACCTTGTGCGGTGTTTACAGGTGCACACCAGAGCCTTGTGTGGTCTCTACAGATGCAGAGACAGAGCCTTGTGTGGTCTCTACAGATGCAGAGACAGAGCCTTGTGCGGTCTCTACAGGTGTACAGACAGAGCCTTGTGCGGTCTCTTCAGGTGCACAGACAGAGCCTTGTGCGGTCTCTGCAGCTGCACAGACAGCCTTGTGCGATCTCTACAGGTGCACAGACAGAGCCTTGTGCGGTCTCTGCAGGTGCACAGGTAGAGCCTTGTGCGGTCTCTACAGGTGCACAGGCAGAGCCTTGTGCGGTCTCTACAGATGCAGAGACATAGCCTTGGGCTTTCTCTACAGGTGTACAGACAGAGCCTTGTGCGGTCTCTACAGGTGCACAGACAGAGCCTTGTGCGGTCTCTAGAGGTGCACACACAGAGCCTTGTGCGGTCTCTACAGGTGCACATGCAGAGCCTTGTCTGTTCTTAATTTGGCCAGACATGGGTCCCTTTTGTTGTGTTAACTTGTGTTTGTTAAATCATTGTTTTCCGCCAGACTCATCAGGGCCGTCCATTGTCTGAGGTTGTGTATTGCTAATGTAATGTCAATCTCCTCAGCCTCTCTGTCTACATCACTCAGGGGAGACTTATACAGGAGAATTACCTATGCGGATTGGAATACCATCCAATCAGAGCACAGCCTTATTCCACCAATCCGGTAAGACCACATTCCCTGGGATGACTGCCCGGGAGATATGAGAAGGGACTGCTTGAGTCACCAGGTTATTCTTGTACTACATGGCTGCAATCCAGGGGTTTTGGACTTGGTTGGAAGTTGATTCCCAGCCTAGGCACTTCAGCGCCAGTTAGGGGATCAGAAACTGGATTACATTGTGCAGGAGCCCCGTCGAGGATTCTAGGATTCAGCTGGAAGAAACCCAGGTTGGGACGATTCGGTTACCTGGAACTTGCTGTGCTCATGAAGTTTCCTACGCTTGTCACTATCCTATTCTCGGTGGGTGCCTGCCAAAAGCAGGGTGCTGCTAGTTTGGGGTATGTGGCACTAGAAGCTCCGAAGGCACGAATAGTCTACTCCCTGGTGAGCTAGCGGAAGGTGAGACTCTGTTGTGTGGTTTGCATGGTTTTGTGTTATATGTCTTTGACTGTTGGGGATCCAATAAAGTCTAATTATTGTGGTTCCCTCACCCTGTGTTGTCTGAGTAGTGTTACGCCCACGGTTAAGGAGGCCGGCGTTCAGTTGGGATGAGCCCTGGGCCACGCTGTCTTTCTAAAGGCAGCCGGGCCAGTAGACGAGAGCACCCACTGACCCCCGTGTCTCCACAGGAGAGCACCCACTGACCCCCGTGTCTCCACAGGAGAGCACCCACTGACCCCCGTGTCTCTACAGGAGAGCACCCACTGACCCCCGTGTCTCCACAGGAGAGTACCCACTGACTCCCGTGTCTCCACAGGAGAACACCCATTGACCCCCGTGTCTCCACAGGAGAGCAGCCACTGACCCCCGTGTCTCCACAGGAGAGTACCCACTGACTCCCGTGTCTCCACAGGAGAGCACTCACTGACCCCCGTGTCTCAACAGGAGAGCACCCACTGACCCCCGTGTCTCCACAGGAAAGCACCCACTGACCCCTGTGTCTCCACAGGAAAGCACCCACTGACCCCTGTGTCTCCACAGGAAAGCACCCACTGACCCTCGTGTCTCTATATTAATCACCTAGGCAGGTTAACAATGCAACAATTTTTATTTACAATAGTCCTTATGCTTTTCCAGACGACCGATATCAACAATCATCCTTAGGAAAGTTACTCAATTCCAGACGCCGAATATCACAACTGAAGCATGTGTATCCAGCGCCAATCTGTATAGTCCAATTAGGGGCACAAGGACCTGCCCGCAGGAACAGATCCTCGACCCTCCATATCACAGCACCATCTCACTGGCCAAATGTGTGTCTTTTTATTGTACCTCTCCTTGGATCAGCTCCCTGGATGGGCAGTCTGCAGGATTGTGTATCAGGAAGGTTCCCTGCAGATGGGAACAATAGACGCATAACACCCCACAAGATGCAGGAGAATTAATTCTACTACATTACATTACATTACATTAGAGTCCATGGAGGCCAACTAGGATACAAATATTTACATCCCCTCCCCCTTCAAATTGTGCACCTTAGAAACTGATGAACAAGCAATCTCTAGTAAAATACAACAATAATATTGACACAACCGGTGCTCTGTCCTGTAAAAAGTCTGCATCCCTTAGAACCGTGGGCTCTACGTCTATTGGTCCAATAGTCTTTAGTCCGCAACCCGCTCCTCACAGTACTATTCAGAATTATTCCAACAGTTAGGCGCTGTAAACAATTATGGCCTGAAAATATAAGAAATGCATCATTTTCCCACCATTTTTATGTTTTGTGTATTTATTTTGTTTATTTACTTAATTAAACACAAATAAAAAGGACAACGGCAGAATAAAAAGCAAAGCAATGAAAAGTAACAAACGATAATAAAATGACAAAACCATTAAAAATTAACAAAGCAAGAGCATTAGATTAGAAACAGAACATTTGTCTTCCTTTTGTTAATAAATTCTTGGTATTTTGTGGTTTTCAACAGTTTGTTTTCTGTAATATTTTTTTTTTAATGTCGTAAAATTTCCACGCCTCACTTATAGATGTGGGAGGTCGGTGGAGCGTGTGCCTCACTTATAGATGTGGGAGGTCAGGGGAGCGTGCGCCTCACTTATAGATGTGGGATGTCGGGGGAGCGTGCTCCTCACTTATAGATGTGGGAGGTTGGGGGAGTGTGCGCCTCACTTATAGATGTGGGAAGTCGGGGGAGCGTGCGCCTCACTTATAGATGTGGGAGGTCGGGGGAGTGTGCGCCTCACTTATAGATGTGGGAAGTCGGGGGAGTAGGTGCCTCACTTATAGATGTGGGAGGTCGGGGGAGTGTGCTCCTCACTTATAGATGTGAGAGGTCGGGGGAGCGTGCGCCTCACTTATAGATGTGGGAGGTCGGTGGAGCGTGTGCCTCACTTATAGATGTGGGAAGTCGGGGGAGCGTGCTCCTCACTTATAGATGTGGGAGGTTGGGGGAGCGTGCGCCTCATTTATAGATGTGGGAGGTCGGGGGAGCATGCTCCTCACTTATAGATGTGGGAGTTTGGGGGAGCGTGCGCCTCATTTATAGATGTGGGAGGTCGGGGGAGCGTGCGCCTCACTTATAGATGTGGGAAGTCGGTGGAGCGTGTGCCTCACTTATAGATGTGGGAAGTCGGTGGAGCGTGCGCCTCACTTATAGATGTGGGAGGTCGGGGGAGCGTGCGCCTCACTTATAGATGTGGGAGGTCGGGGGAGTGTGCTCCTCACTTATAGATGTGTGAGGTCGGGAGAGTGTGCTCCTCACTTATAGATGTGGGAGGTCGGGGGAGCGTGCGCCTCACTTATAGATGTGGGAGGTCGGGGGAGCGTGCGCCTCACTTATAGATGTGGGAGGTCGGGGGAGCGTGCGCCTCACTTATAGATGTGGGAGGTCTGGGGAGCATGCACCTCATTTATAGATGTGGGAGGTCGGGGGAGCGTGCGCCTCACTTATAGATGTGGGAGGTCGGGGGAGCATGTGGCTCACTTATAGATGTGGGAGGTCGGGGGAGCGTGCGCCTCACTTATAGATGTGGGAGGTCGGGGGAGTGTGCTCCTCACTTATAGATGTGGGAGGTCGGGGGAGTGTGCTCCTCACTTATAGATGTGGGAGGTTTGGGGGAGCGTGCGCCTCACTTATAGATGTGGGAGGTCGGGGGAGCGTGCGCCTCACTTATAGATGTGGGAGGTCGGGGGAGCGTACGCCTCACTTATAGATGTGGGAGGTCGGGGGAGCGTGCGCCTCACTTATAGATGTGGGAGGTCTGGGGAGCATGCGCCTCACTTATAGATGTGGGAGGTTGGGGGAGTGTGCTCCTCACTTATAGATGTGGGAGGTCGGGGGAGCGTGCGTCTCACTTATTGATGTAGGAGGTTGGGGGAGCATGTGGCTCACATAGATGTGGGAAGTCGGGGGAGTGTGCTCCTCACTTATAGATGTGAGAGGTCGGGGGAGCGTGCACCTCACTTATAGATGTGGGAAGTCGGGGGAGCGTGCGCCTCACTTATAGATGTGGGAAGTCGGGGGAGCGTGCGCCTCACTTATAGATGTGGGAGGTCGGGGGTGCGTGCTCCTCACTTATAGACGTGGGAGGTCGGGGGAGCGTGCTCCTCACTTATTGATGTAGGAGGTCGGGGGAGCATGTGGCTCACTTATAGATGTGGGAAGTCGGGAGAGTGTGCTCCTCACTTATAGACGTGGGAGTTCGGGGGAGCGTGCTCCTCAATTATAGATGTGGGAGGTCAGGGGAGCGTGCGCCTCACTTATAGATGTGGGAAGTCGGGGGAGTGTGCTCCTCACTTATAGATGTGGGAGGTCAGGGGAGTGCGCGCCTCACTTATAGATGTGGGAGGTCGGGGGAGTGTGTGCCTCACTTATAGATGTGGGAAGTCGGGGGAGCGTGCGTCTCACTTATAGATGTGGGAGGTTGGGGGAGCGTGCTCCTCACTTATAGATGTGGGAGGTCGGTGGAGCATGCGTCTCACTTATAGATGTGGGAGGTTGGGGCAGTGTGCGCCTCACTTATAGATGTGGGAGGTCAGGGGAGCGTGCACCTCACTTATAGATGTGGGAGGTCGGGGGAGCGTGCACCTCACTTATACATGTGGTTGGTCGGGGGAGCGTGTGCCTCACTTTTAGATGTGGAAGGTCGGGGGAGTGTGTGCCTCACTTATAAATGTGGGAGGTCGGAGGAGTGTGCGCTTCACTTATAAATGTGGGATGATGGGGGAGCGTGCACCTCACTTATAGATGTGGGAAGTCGGGGGAGTGTGTGCCTCACTTATAGATGTAGGAGGTCGGAGGAGCGTGTGCCTCACTTATAGATGTGGAAGGTCGGGGGAGTGTGTGCCTCACATAGATATGGGAGGTCAAGGGGTGTGTGCCTCACTTATTGATGTACGGTAGGAGGTTGGAGGAGTGTGCGCCTCACTTATAGATGTAGGAGGTCGGAAGAGTGTGCGCCTCACTTATAGATGTAGGAGGTCGGAGGAGTGTGCGCCTCACTTATAGATGTAGGAGGTCGGAGGAGTGTGCGCCTCACTTATAGATGTAGGAGGTCGGAGGAGTGTGCGCCTCACTTATAGATGTGGGAGGTCGGAGGAGTGTGCGCCTCACTTATAGATGTAGGAGGTTGGAGGAGTGTGCGCCTCACTTATAGATGTAGGAGGTCGGAGGAGTGTGCGCCTCACTTATAGATGTGGGAGGTCGGAGGAGTGTGCGCCTCACTTATAGATGTAGGAGGTTGGAGGAGTGTGCGCCTCACTTATAGATGTAGGAGGTCGGAGGAGTGTGCGCCTCACTTATAGATGTAGGAGGTCGGAGGAGTGTGCGCCTCACTTAATGATGTAGGAGGTCGGAGGAGTGTGCGCCTCACTTATAGATGTAGGAGGTCGGAGGAGTGTGCGCCTCACTTATAGATGTAGGAGGTCGGAGGAGTGTGCACCCAGAACCTGTGCTCCTCTACTTCTATCATAGGAGACCGCTCGTGTCGGGTAGTGCCCCTCTCTGATAATCCGTTGGGTTTGCAGCTCTTTGTCTTTGTTATGGAGTGCACACGTGTCAGGTAGCACCCCTCTCTGATAATCCGTTGGGTTAGAGGCTTTTTCCCTTTGTTATGGAGGCCACACGTGTCAGGTACTGTCCCTCTCTGATAATCCGTTGGGTTAGTGGCTCTTTGCCTTTGTTATATAGGCCACACGTGTCGGGTACTGTCCCTCTCTGATAATCTATTGGGCTAGCGGTTCTTTGTTTTTGTTATAGAGGCCATACATGTCGGGTACCGTCCCTCTCTGACAATCCGTTGGGTTAGCGGTTCTTTGCCTTTGTTATATAGGCCACACGTGTCGGGTTACGTCCCTTTCTGACAATCCGTTGGGTTAGCGGTTCTTTGCCTTTGTTATAGAGGCCACACGTGTCAGGTTACGTCCCTCTCTGACAATCCGTTGGGTTAGTGGTTCTTTGCCTTTGTTATAGAGGCCACACGTGTCGGGTACTGTCCCTCTCTGACAATCCGTTGGGTTAGCGGTTCTTTGCCTTTGTTATAGAGGCCACACGTGTCGGGTTACGTCCCTCTCTGACAATCCGTTGGGTTAGCGGTTCTTTGCCTTTGTTATAGAGGTCACACGTGTCGGGTACTGTCCCTCTCTGACAATCCGTTGGGTTAGCGGTTCTTTGCCTTTGTTATAGAGGCCACACGTGTCGGGTTACGTCCCTCTCTGACAATCCGTTGGGTTAGCGGTTCTTTGCCTTTGTTATAGAGGCCACACGTGTCGGGTTACGTCCCTCTCTGACAATCCGTTGGGTTAGCGGTTCTTTGCCTTTGTTATAGAGGCCACACGTGTCGGGTTACGTCCCTCTCTGACAATCCGTTGGGTTAGCGGTTCTTTGCCTTTGTTATAGAGGCCACACGTGTCGGGTTACGTCCCTCTCTGACAATCCGTTGGGTTAGCGGTTCTTTGCCTTTGTTATGGAGGCCACACGTGTCGGGTTACGTCCCTCTCTGACAATCCGTTGGGTTAGCGGTTCTTTGCCTTTGTTATAGAGGCCACACGTGTCGGGTTACGTCCCTCTCTGACAATCCGTTGGGTTAGCGGTTCTTTGCCTTTGTTATAGAGGCCACACGTGTCGGGTTACGTCCCTCTCTGACAATCCGTTGGGTTAGCGGCTCTTTGCCTTTGTTATAGAGGCCACACGTGTCGGGTTACGTCCCTCTCTGACAATCCGTTGGGTTAGCGGTTCTTTGCCTTTGTTATGGAGGCCACACTAGTCGGGAACTGTCCCTGTCTGATAATCTGTTGGGTTAGCGGTTCTTTGCCTTTGTTATGGAGGCCACACTAGTTGGGAACTGTCCCTCTCTGATAATCCGTTGGGTTAGCGGTTCTTTGCCTTTGTTATGGAGGCCACACTAGTCGGGAACTGTCCCTCTCTGATAATCTGTTGGGTTAGCAGTTCTTTGCTTTTGTTATAGACGCCATACATGTCGGGTACTGTCCTTCTCTGATAATCTGTTGGGTTAGCGGTTCTTTGCTTTTGTTATATAGACCACACATGTCGGGTACCGTCCCTCTCTGACAATCCGTTGGGTTAGCGGTTCTTTGCCTTTGTTATATAGACCACATGTGTCGGGTACTGTCCCTCTCTGATAATCTGTTGGGTTAGCGGTTCTTTGCTTTTGTTATAGAGGCCATACATGTCGGGTACCGTCCCTTTCTGACAATCCGTTGGGTTAGCGGTTCTTTGCCTTTGTTATGGAGGCCACACTAGTCGGGAACTATCCCTGTCTGATAATCTGTTGGGTTAGCGGCTTTTTGCAGTACTTTTCAGCAGTCTCCTGATCCATGCTTGTACGTGCCAATTACTTCTCATATAATTGCATTGCTTTTCCTGCGCTGGGGAAAGGAGCCCGAGTTGTAACAACCTGATCAATGATCCCTGCTTTATTCCTTGAGCGCGTGTGACAGTCCCCTTTCATCTCCGCTCACAATACCTTTCTTTTTTTTCGGTTACACCTACGTTAATAATACATCTGGAGATAAAACTGAAACAAATCCCTTTCTCTGCATTTTAGGGACATAAAATATTTCACAGAAGTTAATGGTTTGCACTGATCTCATGACAAACTGTCTGAGCTCTGCTTTAGTGCGCGCCGATCGCTGAGCGCAACGTGCCATTCTCTTGTTCCACTTTTTACGACACTTTGCTTTCTGCCACATTAGATTGTGAGCTTCATGTGACAGCGTCGTGTTACTATTTAACAGTGATGATCACATCCCGCAGATCCCAGCTCATGGATTCTACCTCGATGGCGGAGAAGCAGAAACTGATAGTGCCGCCACCTGGTGAACACAGCTTTCTGAGGCTCCTGAATGATAAATATCTCTTCTCATGGTGGATCAGCCCTGGTCCCGGATTATAGCCTCCTGGGAAGTTCACTATGCAGATCAGTAATCATGATCAGGCAGATCAGGGATCGTGTTCACTAGGAAGATTCACGATCATGTGAACTAGACCGGTCAGGAATCTCGTCTGATGTGGAGATCAGGAATCTCGATTGATGTGGAGATCAGGAATCTCGTCTGATATGGAGATCAGGAATCTCGCCTGATGTGGAGATCAGGAATCTCGTCTGATATGGAGATCAGGAATCTCGCCTGATTGTTAGGGCCAGATGGATGGGCAGACCCGGGAGGTGGATCCTCTGGACCGAACTCCCCGAAGAGGGAACGGAGTCCGGTAGCCGGAGCACTTTAGGTAGCAGAACAGTCCGTGCACTTAGAACACAATGGAGAAGTCCCTGGGACCACGGGGTCACTGATGGTGGTCCGGGTGACGGAGCTCAGGTTCGGAAGCCGGGATGATGTCAGGCGGGGTCCGGAACCGTTGGAGCGAGATGGCGGGTCACCGCAGGGAACCGGGATGGTACGGACTGTCAGGATGGTAGATAGGCAGCATTCGGGGTTTGAGATACAGCAGGACCGGATGGCAATGCAGGATCCGCTCTAAAAGAGAGAGAGGTAAGTATCTCACAGGAACACAAGGAGACCTGACTCCTAGCTTGGGAAACACGAAGAACAGGCCCCGCCCCCTTGGACATTAATCCCCTTTATACCCTGTACCTGTGTGCATCATTTCCTGTCAGTGGACACTGGCCCTTTAAGAAAGGGTCAGTGACCGCGCGCGCGCCCTAATGCGCATGCGCGCGGCCCGGGTGCCAGAAGCCAGGGCAGGAAGCTGAGAGGAGGAAGCAGCAGAGCCGGCCAGGGGCTGGGAAGCCGACGGGCGCCGGGAGCGGGGACCAGGAGGCCTGGGGAGCGCGGCTAATGGAGGCTGGAGAGCGGGGAGCGTGGCAGGTGAGCCGGGGAGCGGAGCAGAGGACCCGGGGAGCGTTACAGTATCCCCCCCCCACGCCCCCCTCCCCGCAACCGGGACAGGAAGGCACGGATCAGCGGAGTACCCACATTCTCCTTGGGCTCCCAGGACCTATCCTCAGGACCATACCCTGCCCAGTCCACCAGGAAGAACTGTCGGCCTCGTACGGTCTTCATGGCCACGATATCCCTTACCGCATAGATGTCGTCCTCAGCAATAGGAGGAGGAGCCGGACTGGCAGCAGCGGAGAAGGGACCAAGCACAACCGGCTTGAGCAGGGAGACGTGGAAGGAGTTGGGTATCCTCATCGTGGCCGGAAGCTGCAGTTTGTAGGAGACCTCATTGATCTTGCCGATGACTTTAAACGGTCCGATGTAGCGAGGTCCCAGCTTGTAGGATGGTAACTTCAATCGGACGTACTTGGAAGCAAGCCAGACGAGATCTCCCGGAGAGAAACATGGAGGATCCAGACGTCTCTTGTCCGCGTGTCTCTTCATCCGCAGGGATGCACGTGCAAGGGTCGCCTTAACTGAGTCCCAAATGGTTGTAAATTCACGGAGTACTGCATCAGCAGCAGGGATATCCGAGGAAGAGGATACAGGCAATGGGACAGACGGCTGAAGTCCGTAGACGACACGGAAGGGAGAACAGGAGGAGGACTCACTGACGTGGTGATTATGGGAGAATTCAGCCCAAGGAAGAAGTGTGGACCAATCGTCATGATGGGCGTTGACGTAGTGACGTAAGAAAGAGGTCAATATCTGATTGACCCGTTCCACTTGGCCGTTCGACTGAGGATGGTAGGCAGAAGAAAAGTCCAGCGTTACTCCCAGATGTTTACAGAGAGCCCTCCAGAAGCGGGAGGTGAACTGAGTTCCTCTGTCGGACACAATGTGTGATGGAAAGCCGTGCAAGCGGAAGATGTGATGTATATAGGCGTCCGCGAGTTCCTGGGCAGAGGGCAGTCCAGCCATAGGGACGAAATGGGCCATTTTAGAGAACCGATCCACCACGACCCATATGACTGTGTGTCCGGAGGACAATGGCAAGTCCGTAATAAAGTCCATCGCAATGTGTTGCCAGGGAACTGAGGGTATGGGCAGAGGCAGTAGACGGCCATATGGCAGGTGTTTGGGCGTCTTGTTCCTGGCACAAGAAGAGCAAGCAGAGACAAAAGAGGCGACGTCCGTGCGAAGGGATGGCCACCAGTAATGACGTACAATCGCACTCCATGTTCTCTTCTGACCAGCATGACCGGCTGTTTTCGAGGCATGGCCCCAGTGTAGCACTTTATGCCTGTCTGTCTCAGAGACATAGGTCTTCCCGGGCGGTATCTGGGCCAGGGTGACAGGAGCCACCGGAATAATCTTACTTGGACAGACGATGGCTTGGGATGTCTCCTCTTCCTGCTCCATGGGCATGAAAGACCTAGACAAGGCATCAGCGCGTACATTCTTGTCCGCTGGTCGGAAATGGAGCTGGAAATCGAACCGGGCAAAGAACAAGGACCACCTGGCTTGCCGGGGGTTCAGTCGCTGAGCGGACCGCAGGTATTCCAGGTTTTTGTGGTCCGTGTAAATAATGACGGGGTACACTGCTCCTTCCAGAAGATAGCGCCATTCCTCCAGAGCCAGTTTGACTGCCAATAGCTCTCGATCACCGATGGTGTAATTGCGTTCAGGGGCGGAGAAGCTCTTGGAGAAGAAACCGCAAGTCACCATCTTCCCGGAGGAGGACTTCTGCATGAGCACTGCTCCGGCTCCTGAGGAGGAGGCATCCACCTCCAAGGTGAACTGGCGGTTTAACTGTGGACGGTGGAGTACAGGAGAGGAGGCAAAGGCTCGCTTTAGAGAGCCAAACGCGGCGTCGGCCGCAGGTGACCAGTCCTTTGGATTAGCCCCCTTCTTGGTCAAGGCGGAGAGAGGAGCAGTCAGAGCAGAGAAGTGAGGAATGAACTGACGGTAATAATTGGCGAATCCCAGAAAACGTTGGATTGCCTTCAGTCCAGAAGGAGGAGGCCAGTTGAGAATGGCAGAGACCTTCTTTGGGTCCATCTGCAGTCCGGTCTCGGTGATGAGGTATCCCAGGAAGGGGAGAGAAGACTGTTCGAAGACGCACTTCTCGTACTTGGCGTACAGACG
Source organism: Anomaloglossus baeobatrachus (assembly GCF_048569485.1). NCBI lineage: Eukaryota > Metazoa > Chordata > Amphibia > Anura > Aromobatidae > Anomaloglossus > Anomaloglossus baeobatrachus. The sequence continues at coordinate 3,303,430 of NC_134361.1, forward strand.
ATTCTCTCTCAGTCTTTGTAGAACCAGTTGCACGTTCTCTCGGTGGGTCTGGAGGTCCGGAGAGAAGACAAGGATGTCATCCAGGTATACCACCACACAGACGTAGAGAAGGTCCCGGAACACGTCGTTCACTAGTTCTTGGAAGACGGCTGGTGCGTTACACAGGCCGAAGGGCATCACGCAGTATTCATAGTGCCCATCACGAGTGTTGAACGCGGTCTTCCATTCGTCCCTCGAGCGAATACGGACCAGGTTTTGTAGGCACCCCGAAGATCCAACTTGGTGAAGACACAAGCTCCTCTGAGCCGATCAAACAATTCGGGGATGAGCGGCAGGGGGTACTTGTTTTTTACGGTTATTTGGTTCAATCCCCGGTAGTCTATGCATGGTCGTAGGTCACCCTCTTTCTTCTTTACGAAGAAGAAGCCAGCTCCAGCAGGAGAGGAGGATCTCCGAATGAATCCCCTAGCCAGGCTCTCTGTGATGTATGTAGACATGGCCCTTGTTTCGGCTGGAGACAATGGATATATCCTTCCTCGAGGTGGTGTAGTTCCCGGGAGCAGGTCAATGGCACAATCGTAAGGACGATGTGGCGGAAGTACCTCTGACTCCTTCTTATCAAAGACGTCCACGAAGGACCAATAGGCTGAGGGTAGTCCCGGTAGGGTCTCTGGAACCGGAGGTCGCCGGATGGGTTTTATGGTCTTCAGACAGGTGTCATGGCAAGAAGACCCCCATCGAGTGATATCGCCAGTGCCCCAGCTGACTGAAGGTTCGTGTGTCCGCAACCAAGGAAGACCCAGCAGGATTTGATGTGACATATGAGGGAGGACGTAGAGAGCGATGTTCTCGGTGTGCAGAGCACCGATACGCAGTTCAAGCGGCTTGGTGATCCAGGAGATGGTGTCAGAGAGGGGTCTCCCATCCACAGAGGCAATCACAAGAGGTTTGGCGAGTGGAGTAACAGGCACCTGGTATTTGTCCACCGTGGCCTGCTGGATGAAATTGCCTGCTGCCCCAGAATCGAGGTACGCCTCAGCCGTAAACCGCGTCTCTCCCGTTGTCACTTGCACAGTCCATGTAACCGGGTCTGAGAGAGTCCCAGCACCTAGGGTGGCCTCTCCTACCAACCCTAGGCTTTGGAGTTTCCCGGCCTCTCTGGACAGGCGCGTAGCAGGTGTGTGCCCTCTCCGCAGTAGAAGCAGAGACCCTTGGCGAGTCGCTCTGCTCGACGTTGTTCAGACTGTCGCACACGGTCGATCTGCATGGGCTCATGGACGGAGGCACCAGAGGTCGTTAACTGGAGTACGGCGGGCTTCTGTGGAGGAGAGGCATGCCGTACCGGACGTCTCTCACGGGACACCTCTTTGGACCGCTCCTGAAAGCGAATGTCCACTCGAGTCGCTAGGGTAATCATGGCGTCCAGGGTGGATGGTACGTCACGTCCAGCCAGCTCATCTTTGATTCGACCCGAGAGTCCTTCCCAGAAGGCGGCGGTTAGGGCCTCGTTATTCCACCCGAGTTCCGAGGCCAAGGTGCGGAAACGGATGGCGTATTGACCCACCGTCAGAGTTCCTTGACGTAACCGGAGAAGAGATGAAGCAGACGCGGAGGCGCGTCCTGGCTCATCAAAGGTGCCGCGAAAGGCCTGCAGGAACTCTTAGAGGTTCTTGGTCATAGGGTCCTCCTTCTCCCACAAGGGGTTCATCCACGCCAGTGCCTCGCCCTCTAGGTGAGACATTATGAAGGCGACCTTGGCTTGGTCGGAGGCAAACAAATGCGGCAGCTGCGTGAAATGAAGGGAGCATTGGTTTATAAACCCCCTGCAGGTCTTGGGATCTCCGGCGTACCGGGGTGGTGAAGCCAAACGAAGTCTGGAAGCATCCGAAGAGGCTGCCACGGGAGCGGGGGCCGTGGATTGACTAGTGGAGACCCGGGGCGCTGAAGATGTGACCGAGGCTTGTAGCGTGTTCAGGCGGGCGTCCACGGAAGTCATAAAGTTCAGCATGCGGGTCTGGACTTCACGCTGGCGTTGGAGTTCCTCTTGCAAGGCCGCTAGTGCTTCGGCGGGATCCATGGCCTGTTCTTACTGTTAGGGCCAGATGGATGGGCAGACCCGGGAGGTGGATCCTCTGGACCGAACTCCCCGAAGAGGGAACGGAGTCCGGTAGCCGGAGCACTTTAGGTAGCAGAACAGTCCGTGCACTTAGAACACAATGGAGAAGTCCCTGGGACCACGGGGTCACTGATGGTGGTCCGGGTGACGGAGCTCAGGTTCGGAAGCCGGGATGATGTCAGGCGGGGTCCGGAACCGTTGGAGCGAGATGGCGGGTCACCGCAGGGAACCGGGATGGTACGGACTGTCAGGATGGTAGATAGGCAGCGTTCGGGGTTTGAGATACAGCAGGACCGGATGGCAATGCAGGATCGGCTCTAAAAGAGAGAGAGGTAAGTAACTCACAGGAACACAAGGAGACCTGACTCCTAGCTTGGGAAACACGAAGAACAGGCCCCGCCCCCTTGGACATTAATCCCCTTTATACCCTGTACCTGTGTGCATCATTTCCTGTCAGTGGACACTGGCCCTTTAAGAAAGGGTCAGTGACCGCGTGCGCCCTAATGCGCATGCGCGCGGCCCGGGTGCCAGAAGCCAGGGCAGGAAGCTGAGAGGAGGAAGCAGCAGAGCCGGCCAGGGGCTGGGAAGCCGACGGGCGCCGGGAGCGGGGACCAGGAGGCCTGGGAAGCGCGGCTAATGGAGGCTGGAGAGCGGGGAGCGTGGCAGGTGAGCCGGGGAGCGGAGCAGAGGACCCGGGGAGCGTGACACTGATGTGGAGATCAGGAATCTCGTCTGATATGGAGATCAGGAATCTCGCCTGATGTGGAGATCAGGAATCTCGTCTGATATGGAGATCAGGAATCTCGCCTGATGTGGAGATCAGGAATCTCGTCTGATATGGAAATCAGGAATCTCGCCTGATGTGGAGATCAGGAATCTCGCCTGATGTGGAGATCAGGAATCTCGCCTGAAGTGGAGATCAGGAATCTCGTCTGATGTGGAGATCAGGAATCTCGTCTGATGTGGAGATCAGGAATCTTTTTATCTACTCAGATCAGTAATTTTTTTAAACTAAAGAGATAATGTATCTTATCAGGGATCCTGTAAAATAGTCAATTCAAGGATCTTGTCAGCCAGGCAGATCAGGGATCTTGTCAGATATGCAGATCAGGGATCTTATCAGCTAGGACAAACAATGATAATATCCATTAGGCTGTTTGTGAACTTGTCAAATACGCAAATCAGGAATCTGGGAACATTGGGGTAAAACTTATGCAAAATTTACAATTGAAACCATTTTAGTGTGACGTTTTCCCTGATTATTCTCACTGTCCAGCCCTGCTCTGCTGCTGCAGCTCACTGGTTGGTTTCCTGCTCCCTCCCTCCAGTATTCTGCTCAGTGATTGGTTTCCTGCTCGCTCCCTCCAGTATTCTGCTCAGTGATTGGTTTTCTGCTCACTCCTTCCAGTAGTCTGCTCAGTGATTGGTTTTCTGCTCACTCCCTCCAGTATTCTGCTCAGTGATTGGTTTCCTGCTCACTCCCTCCAGTATTCTGCTCAGTGATTGGTTTTCTGCTCACTCCCTCCAGTATTCTGCTCAGTGATTGGTTTTCTGCTCACTCCCTCCAGTATTCTGCTCAGTGATTGGTTTTCTGCTCCCTCCTTCCAGTATTCTGCTCAGTGATTGGTTTTCTGCTCACTCCCTCCAGTATTCTGCTCAGTGATTGGTTTTCTGCTCACTCTTTCCATTATTCTGCTCAGTGATTGGTTTTCTGCTCACTCCCTCCAGTATTCTGCTCAGTGATTGGTCTGCTCACTCCTTCCAGTATTCTGCTCAGTGATTGGTCTGCTCACTCCTTCCAGTATTCTGCTCAGTGATTGGTTTTCTGCTCACTCCCTCCAGTATTCTGCTCAGTGATTGGTTTTCTGCTCACTCCTTCCAGTATTCTGCTCAGTGATTGGTTTTCTGCTCACTCCCTCCAGTATTCTGCTCAGTGATTGGTTTTCTGCTCACCCCTTCCAGTATTCTGCTCAGTGATTGGTTTTCTGCTCACCCCTTCCAGTATTCTGCTCAGTGATTGGTTTTCTGCTCACCCCTTCCAGTATTCTGCTCAGTGATTGGTTTTCTGCTCACTCCCTCCAGTATTCTGCTCAGTGATTGGTTTTCTGCTCACTCCTTCCAGTATTCTGCTCAGTGATTGGTTTTCTGCTCACTCCCTCCAGTATTCTGCTCAGTGATTGGTCTGCTCACTCCCTCCAGTATTCTGCTCAGTGATTGGTCTGCTCACTACTTCCAGTATTCTGCTCAGTGATTGGTTTTCTGCTCACTCCCTCCAGTATTCTGCTCAGTGATTGGTTTTCTGCTCACTCCTTCCAGTATTCTGCTCAGTGATTGGGTTTCTGCTCACTCCCTCCAGTATTCTGCTCAGTGATTGGTTTTCTGCTCACCCCTTCCAGTATTCTGCTCAGTGATTGGTTTTCTGCTCTCCCCTTCCAGTATTCTGCTCAGTGATTTGTTTTCTGCTCACCCCTTCCAGTATTCTGCTCAGTGATTGGTTTTCTGCTCACTCCCTCCAGTATTCTGCTCAGTGATTGGTTTTCTGCTCACTCCTTCCAGTATTCTGCTCAGTGATTGGTTTTCTGCTCACCCCTTCCAGTATTCTGCTCAGTGATTGGTTTTCTGCTCACTCCTTCCAGTATTCTGCTCAGTGATTGGTTTTCTGCTCACCCCTTCCAGTATTCTGCTCAGTGATTGGTTTTCTGCTCACTCCTTCCAGTATTCTGCTCAGTGATTGGTTTTCTGCTCACTCCCTCCAGTATTCTGCTCAGTGATTGGTTTTCTGCTCACTCCCTCCAGTATTCTGTTCAGTGATTAGTGTATACATACACATACACAAATGTATTCATCGAGCACAGACATATATGTATACACAGAAAAACTTCACACAAACACATACAGTATATTCCCCCAGTAACCCATATATTCTGATGTCCTCACTGATATATAACACCAGGAGGCCATATATTCCTGACAGTCACACACACACACTGACCACCAGTCCACCTCCTCTTCAGTAGAGTCCAGGACCTGCGGTGACATCAGTAACGTGTGCAGTCACATGATCGTGATGTCATCACAGGTCCTCAGGTAATCTTTATATCAGAGGCCACACTGATGATGCGACGCTCAGTGTAGCTCTTGCTGTAGACCCGGGGCCCCCGAGGTGTGGCCCAGTGTGCCCTGCCCTAACACTGGCCCCGGGCGCAGGACAGGTCATTTTTACATCTCATTATTTTGCTTTGAGATCTGGAGAAACCTCAATATATAGTAAATGTATTTTTTGATTCATACCAGATTGCATTCACACTGGATCAAATCTGCTGATTGGAGGGAATCACCAGAAAATGAATTTTGGGAGATGTTTGTGACGGGGTATGCAACAGAGCAGTGAGGGACGCCAGGCCAAGGAACAATCCAAAGGGCTTTATTGGAACCACAAAGAATAAGCAGCAAACATAAATATAAATCCTTCAAATCTGCAAGGAGTCCACAACAGAAAAACAAAAGATCCAGGGGCACCGCCTGGTATTCCGATGCCAGGGGAATTAGGGCAATGGTCCTTATATGAGTTCCTTGAGTCCAACAGGTGAACAACAAAACGCAATCCCACGTGGCCGCGGATCTCCAGTCTGTAACAGTCCACACACACAGACCCCAGGATCCAGCCTCAGCTATGGATCCTAGTCCTTCTCCAGCCGAGCTCCAACTAACTGAACTAACATGTTCTTCTCTCCTGGGATCAGCCCCTTAGTTGGGCACACCTCCCCCTGGCCATTTGATGCATGAATGGACTTTAGACTGCTGGCTCTGTTCTGTTTACCAAGTTGTAGATTGGAGAAGTCCCATGCTGAGAAGAACAATAGATATGCAACCCCCACCAAATCAATGACAATAGCTATTGCTGAAGCCTGAGTGCAATATGATACAGGCTGGGGGAAGGTATGGTCACTTACATCCCAAGACATAGTATTACAGCAAATACAGTGAGAAGGTAAAATACATCACATGGCATCTTATACAAAAATATGGAATGGAGAAAACTACATACATCATGACAATTCCTTCCCCTCCCAACTTGTGTACGTACTAGGGACCTCTACAGGTCACTGGTTAAGTACACACAGGCAGAGCGTTACTTACATGTGGCTTCATGCAGCCACGAATTGGCATCGTAGCTCTCCCACATCATTGCCCAGGAGAACAGCTGCAGGCAGACCACCCATCACCCCAACCACACATCGCCTGACTCCAAAACCAAAGTTCAGATCCACAGTGGCTGTGGGAATAGTCCTCCATTGTCCACCCGCCAGTTCAATGACAATCCCAGGTCCTCTATGGATTGCCTCAGGCCGAACCACTCGGGGATCAGCCAGTGTGAGGAAAGCACCCGAGTCACAAAATCCAACAAGTCTCTGTCCATCCAGCACAACCTCCTGCAAGTGCTTACCTCGATGAGCAGAAGTCGTCATAACTGCGGGTCGCACCCCGTAAACTCCTGGTGGTGCAACATGGGGGGCTGAGTCACTAGGCCAGTCCTCACATAACGGTGCCACATCTTCCTCCATGGCACTGGGCTGTAAATAATTAACAATCCGATTGGGTGCAGGATCAGTCCTCATTTGAACAGCTGGGCAGGAGACTTGCCGATGCCCTGGCTGTCCACATTGATAGCATCTGAGCTGGGTCTCCCTCCATCCAAGGCGTCCTCTTGGGTAAGGGGTAGGGGAACTTGGAGGCCGGCTCCCACCTGAAGGTGCTGTAGGGGTTTGAGGATGATTCCTCCATGGGCTGGCTGGGCATGAGGCCTGCAAATGCCCGGGATGCCTACAAACATAACACCTGCGCTCTGTTACTTCCTCTCCCCGGCGTATTCCAGAAAGTGCAGTAGAAGCAACTGGAGGCACATTAACACGGGTATCAACATGTGGTGGCTTAGAGGAACGGGGAACAATGGGGACAGAATAACTGGGGGCATCCGGTGTTGTGGAGCTGTTAGGCGTCTCTCCATCCTCCAACAGAACCCTCCACTGAGGCTTGATGGTGAGAGCCTCATCAGCGAGAGCAGCAGCTTCCTCCACTGTCGCTGGTTTTCTCTCACGCACCCATTCCCGGATCTCAGCGGGGCACTGGGCAAAGAATTGTTCTTTTAGGATGACCTGCAGGAAGGTCTCCCAAGATAAGGCCTCCTCTGCCTCCAGCCAGCGATTACATATTTGTTTGAGTCTATGAGCATATATCTTAAAAGACACTTCCCCATCACAGGATAAAGCACGGAACTGAGTCCTGTAAGTGTCTGGGGTCACAGCATAATGTTCTAGAATAGTCTGTTTAATCTCCGCATACTCACAGTTCCACCGAGGGTCCATAGCTCTATAGGCTTCAGCAGCTCCCCCCTCTAGGAGCCCAACCAGATGCCGGACACGCTCCCTGTCCGGGACTTCCATTAATCGACACTGATGCTCAAAGTCCTGGAAGAAGCCCTCAATGTCGCCTGCAGCCTCATTAAACGGCTTAAAGTCTTTGCGGGACACTTTGGGAAGTTCCCTCATGATGGGTGCTGGGGTTACAGTCTGTCTGGAACCTCTCGCGGCTTCCACAGCGAGCTGCTTATCCAGCAATGCCATCTCCTCCATCCTGCGCTCCTTCTCTTCAGCTCCACGCATGGCCTCCCTCTTATCTTCTATGGTGGCCTCATCTCCAAGCAGTGCCATCTTTTCCTCATACCACACAACCCATTGACTTTTTTGGGTATTTACCTCCAGCTCCCGTCTTTCTTCCGTTTGCTGTGAGGATCCTTCCTCCACGTCATTTTGAGAGCAGACTCCTTCTAGCGCCTCAATCAGCTGCTCCTTGGAGAGTCCTTTGAAACGAACTCCTACTTCACGGGCCTTTGATTGCAGGCTCCCCAAAGTCCAGGTCTTGTACTCTGCAGTGCTGGTTAATGATGTTGAGCCATTGTCCTCCATTCCTTCTGCTCTGATCCCACCGCTGCCAACCAGTTTGTGACGGGGTATGCAACAGAGCAGTGAGGGACGCCAGGCCAAGGAACAATCCAAAGGGCTTTATTGGAACCACAAAGAATAAGCAGCAAACATAAATATAAATCCTTCAAATCTGCAAGGAGTCCACAACAGAAAAACAAAAGATCCAGGGGCACCGCCTGGTATTCCGATGCCAGGGGAATTAGGGCAATGGTCCTTATATGAGTTCCTTGAGTCCAACAGGTGAACAACAAAACGCAATCCCACGTGGCCGCGGATCTCCAGTCTGTAACAGTCCACACACACAGACCCCAGGATCCAGCCTCAGCTATGGATCCTAGTCCTTCTCCAGCCGAGCTCCAACTAACTGAACTAACATGTTCTTCTCTCCTGGGATCAGCCCCTTAGTTGGGCACACCTCCCCCTGGCCATTTGATGCATGAATGGACTTTAGACTGCTGGCTCTGTTCTGTTTACCAAGTTGTAGATTGGAGAAGTCCCATGCTGAGAAGAACAATAGATATGCAACCCCCACCAAATCAATGACAATAGCTATTGCTGAAGCCTGAGTGCAATATGATACAGGCTGGGGGAAGGTATAGTCACTTACATCCCAAGACATAGTATTACAGCAAATACAGTGAGAAGGTAAAATACATCACATGGCATCTTATACAAAAATATGGAATGGAGAAAACTACATACATCATGACAATGTTATCATCTCTAATCCAAACATTGTCAGGAAACAATGGCACCTGTGTGGTGTGCTGCAGTTGCAGCTCAATGCCAGGCTGTCCCTCAGTAAGCCGCTGTTTCCTGAGGGTGTCGTCCAATGCAGCGGTGGCAGACTGGGCTCAGGACTATTCTTCAGTTTTCGTTGACCCCCAGCTGTTTTCTAACCTTCCAGCATTTGTTACTATGTGACACAATGTTTCTATGGTTACTATTGTTACTTCAGAGGGTCAGTACTCCGCAGCATGTGCCGTGTTCTGCAGTTATTGATCATTATGGTAATAGCCATGATGGGTCTTTACATTGTGTGAGCGGCTGATCCTTCCCGGTGCGATGTCAGGGGCCACGGCGGGGGCGATGCTGTAATAACTCTATAGGGTGACCCTGGGCTCCAATGCAGAATCTGTAAGGGGCTCCCTGTGCCATGTGCTTAGGACCCCTGATGACGGTTTCCTCCACATGTCCTTTGGAGTAAGATTTCTTGTAAGATTTTATAAAGACTCTTGAGGAGGAATGAAGACTCCTCCTGCCGAGGCCTCAGCCGCCGCCGGCATCGCCTCCCGGTGACATCTACAATATGTACATTACAGAAAGAAAACCATTGCAGCTATTCTGGGAGCGAAATAAAAGGAGAAGCCGTACTGCCGCCGAGAGATGCTGGAGTATCCCAGCTGATGAGATGCACTGTGCCACACAGAGATGACGGAGTATCCCAGCTGATGAGATGCACTGTGCCACCGAGAGATGACGGAGTATCCCAGCTGATGAGATGCACTGTGCCGCCGAGAGATGCTGGAGTATCCCAGCTGATGAGATGCACGGTGCCGCCGAGAGATGCTGCAGTATCCCAGCTGATGAGATGCACGATGCCGCTGGGAGATGCTGGACTATCCCAGCTGATGAGATGCACGGTGCCGCTGAGAGATGCTGGAGTATCCAAGCTGATGAGATGCACGGTGCCGCCGAGAGATGCTGCAGTATCCCAGCTGATGAGATGCACGGTGCCGCTGGGAGATGCTGGAGTATCCCAGCTGATGAGATGCACGGTGCCGCTGAGAGATGCTGGAGTATCCCAGCTGATGAGATGCATGGTGCCGCCGAGAGATGCTGCAGTATCCCAGCTGATGAGCTGCACGGTGCCGCCGAGAGATGCTGGAGTATCCCAGCTGATGAGATGCACGGTGCCGCCGAGAGATGCTGGAGTATCCCAGCTGATGAGATGCATGGTGCCGCCGAGAGATGCTGGAGTATCCCAGCTGATGAGATGCACGGTGCCGCCGAGAGATGATGGAGTATCCCAGCTGATGAGATGTATGGTGCCGCCGAGAGATGCTGGAGTATCCCAGCTGATGAGATGCACTGTGCCACTGAGAGATGCTGGAGTATCCCAGCTGATGAGATGCACGTGCCGCCGAGAGATGCTGGAGTATCTCAGCTGATGAGATGCACGGTGCCGCCGAGAGATGATGGAGTATCCCAGCTGATGAGATGCATGGTGCCGCCGAGAGATGCTGGAGTATCCCAGCTGATGAGATGCATGGTGCCGCCGAGAGATGCTGGAGTATCCCAGCTGATGAGATGCACGGTGCCGCCGAGAGATGATGGAGTATCCCAGCTGATGAGATGCATGGTGCCGCCGAGAGATGCTGGAGTATCCCAGCTGATGAGATGCACTGTGCCACTGAGAGATGCTGGAGTATCCCAGCTGATGAGATGCACGTGCCGCCGAGAGATGCTGGAGTATCTCAGCTGATGAGATGCATGGTGCCGCCGAGAGATGATGGAGTATCCCAGCTGATGAGATGCATGGTGCCGCCGAGAGATGCTGGAGTATCCCAGCTGATGAGATGCACGGTGCCGCTGAGAGATGCTGCAGTATCCCAGCTGATGAGATGCACGGTGCCGCTGGGAGATGATGGCAGCGGTGGCTCACATCCATTTTTCCGGTGTATGAGATGAGTATTTGTACAAAGCTGCGGGAAAATGTCCACAGTCAGCTGTAGAAAAGCCGGGAAGGAGCGTCATTGTGCTGGTCTGTGCTGCAATCATTCACTGCACACAGTGATGGACAAACCGTCTCTAAGAATCAAGTCACCACCTACCAGATCCGTCCTAGGAAAACCCAGATGACGACACATGGATCCCCGACATGCAGGAGCCGGAAGGAAAGGACATCATTGACGCTTCTGAAGCCAGAAGATCTCTGCACAATACGGGGCCAATATGGCTATGACTAGATCTGGGCCTTGTCCACAGGTGAAAAAAGCGAGGAGGTGATTAATGAATGAAGACACAGCCCTACCATCTCGGCTTCTTCCAGACGATGCCAATTCACTGTATGAACGAGCCCATCCGCCAGTTAGTACTGCCTAATTCACCGCAAGTCACTGTCACTAGGCCATCAGACTTTACCCCCGGCATTGACACGGAGATGACTGGTCAATGGGAAAGAGACAACTCCTTATCTTGGAAGAACTACTGATAAAGTTCTGCATGGTCAACCTGCATAGTGCCCTCTCCAAAAGCCCCATCTTTGACATGATAAGCCTCTTTTATTTTAGACATATTATTACTATCATCCAGGAGACTACTGCACACTCCAGGAGAGTCTTTCATACTCCAAGAGACCCCCCTCCAGACTCCAGGAGACCCCCTCTAAACTCCAGGAGACTCCTCCAGACTCCAGGAGACCCCCACCAAACTACAGGAGACCCCCTCCAAACTCCAGGAGACCCCCTTCAAACTCCAGGAGACCCCCTTCAAACTCCAGGAGGCTACTTCCAAACTCCACTCCCTCCAAACTCCAGGAGGCTCCTTCAAACTCCAGGAGATCCCCTCCAATCTCCAGGAGATCCCCTCTAATCTCCAGGAGACTCCTTCCAAACTCCACCCCCTCCAAACTCCAGGAAACTCCTCCAGACTCCAGGAGACCCCCTTCAAACCCCAGGAGGCTCCTCCAGGAGACCCCTCCAGTTCCCTACTCTGCCCAATGTCCATATGTTTGTGGTGGGAATCAAATCGTCATTCTCATGATTCCCATTGACAGTGATGAGAATGTCGTGTGACTTCTTCATTCCTGATTGGACCGGGAAAATGGTAACACACAAGTTGTGGCCATTTGTATTCTTTCTGTGGGGTGTTTTTTGTATACCCCATTTATATCCTTTCTGTAGGTCGTTTCTTGTATCCTCCATTTGTATCCTTTCTGCGGGGTGTTTCTTGTATTTTCCAATTGTATCCTTTCTGTGGGATGTTTCTTGTATCCTTTCTGCAGGATGTTTTTTGTATCTCCCATTTGTATCCTTTCTGCGGGTTGTTTCATGTATCTTCCATTTGTATCCTTTCTGCAGGGTGTTTCTTGTATACTCCATTTGTTTCCTTTCTGCGGGATGTTTCTTGTATCTTCCATTTGTATCCTTTCTGCAGGGTGTTTATTGTATCTTCCATTTGTATCCTTTCTGTGGGGTGTTTCTTGTATACTCCATTTGTATCCTTTCTGCGGGGTGTTTCTTGTATCCTTTCTGCGGGGTGTTTCTTGTATACTCCATTTGTATCCTTTCTGCGGGGTGTTTCTTGTATCCTCCATTTGTATCCTTTCTGCGGGGTGTTTCTTGTATTTTCCAATTGTATCCTTTCTGTGGGATGTTTCTTGTATCCTTTCTGCAGGATGTTTCTTGTATCTCCCATTTGTATCCTTTCTGCGGGGTGTTTCTTGTATCCTTTCTGCGGGGTGTTTCTTGTATCCTCCATTTGTATCCTTTCTGCGGGGTGTTTCTTGTATTTTCCAATTGTATCCTTTCTGTGGGATGTTTCTTGTATCCTTTCTGCAGGATGTTTCTTGTATCTTCCATTTGTATCCTTTCTGCAGGGTGTTTCTTGTATACTCCATTTGTTTCCTTTCTGCGGGATGTTTCTTGTATACTCCATTTGTATCCTTTCTGCGGGATGTTTCTTGTATACTCCATTTGTTTCCTTTCTGCAGGGTGTTTCTTGTATACTCCATTTGTATCCTTTCTGCGGGATGTTTCTTGTATACTCCATTTGTTTCCTTTCTGCGGGATGTTTCTTGTATCTTCCATTTGTATCCTTTCTGCAGGGTGTTTCTTGTATACTCCATTTGTTTCCTTTCTGCAGGGTGTTTCTTGTATACTCCATTTGTTTCCTTTCTGTGGGGTGTTTCTTGTATCTTCCATTTGTTTCCTTTCTCCAGGGTGTTTATTGTATCTTCAATTTGTATCCTTTCTGTGGGGTGTTTCTTGTATACTCCATTTGTATCCTTTCTGCAGGGTGTTTCTTGTATACTCCATTTGTATCCTTTCTGCAGGGTGTTTCTTGTATACACCATTTGTATCCTTTCTGTGGGTGTTTCTTGTATACTCCATTTGTATCCTTTCTGCGGGATGTTTCTTGTATCTTCCATTTGTATCCTTTCTGTGGGATGTTTCTTGTATCTTCCATTTGTATCCTTTCTGTGGGATGTTTCTTGTATCTTCCATTTGTATCCATTCTGTGGGTGTTTCTTGTATACTCCATTTGTATCCTTTCTGCGGGATGTTTCTTGTATCCTTTCTGTGGGGTATTTCTTGTATCTTCCTTTTGTATCCTTTCTGTGGGTTGTTTCTTGTATCCTTTCTTCGGGGTGTTTCATGTATCCTTTCTGCGAGGTGTTTCTTGTATTCTTTCTACGGGGTGTTTCTTGTATCCTTTTTACGGGGTGTTTCATGTATCCTTTCTGTGGGGTGTTTCTTGTATACTCAATTTGTATCCTTTCTGCGGGGTGTTTCTTGTATCCTTTTTGTGGGTTGTTTTTTGTATCCTTTCTGCAGGGTGTTTTTTGTATCCTTTCTGTGGGTTGTTTCTTGTATCCTTTCTGCGGGATGTTTCTTATATCCTTTCTGTGGTTTGTTTCTTGTTTCCTTTCTGTGGGGTGTTTCTTGTATCCTTTTTGTGGGGTGTTTCTTGTATCCTTTCTGCAGGGTGTTTCTTGTATCCTTTCTGCGGGTTGTTTCTTGTATCCTTTTTGTGGGTTGTTTCTTGTATCCTTTCTGCGGGGTGTTTCTTGTATCCTTTCTGCGGGATGTTTCTTGTATCCTTTCTGCGGGGTGTTTCTTGTATCCTTTCTGTGGGGTGTTTCTTGTATCCTTTCTGCGGGGTGTTTCTTGTATCCTTTCTGCAGGGTGTTTCTTGTATCCTTTCTGCAGGGTGTTTCTTGTATCCTTTCTGCGGGGTGTTTCTTGTATCCTTTCTGCGGGGTGTTTCTTGTATCCTTTCTGCGGGATGTTTCTTGTATCCTTTTTGTGGGTTGTTTCTTGTATCCTTTCTGTGGGCTGTTTCTTGTATCCTTTCTGCGGGGTGCCTCTTGTATCCTTTCTGCAGGGTGCCTCTTGTATCCTTTCTGCGGGGTGTTTCTTGTATCCTTTCTGTGGGGTGTTTCTTGTATCCTTTCTGCGGGGTGCCTCTTGTATCCTTTCTGCGGGGTGTTTCTTGTATCCTTTCTGTGGGGTGTTTCTTGTATCCTTTCTGGGGGGTGTTTCTTGTATCTTTTCTGCGGGATGTTTCTTGTATCCTTTCTGCGGGATGTTTCTTGTATCCTTTCTGCGGGATGTTTCTTGTATCCTTTCTGCGGGGTGCCTCTTGTATCCTTTCTGTTGGGTGTTTCTTGTATCCTTTCTGTGGGGTGTTTCTTGTATCCTTTCTGAGGGGTGTTTCTTGTATCTTTTCTGCGGGATGTTTCTTGTATCCTTTCTGCGGGATGTTTCTTGTATCCTTTCTGCGGGATGTTTCTTGTATCCTTTCTGCGGGGTGTTTCTTGTATCCTTTCTGTGGGGTGTTTCTTGTATCCTTTCTGCGGGGTGTTTCTTGTATCCTTTTTGTGGGATGTGTCTTGTATCCTTTCTGTGGGATGTTTCTTGTATCCTTTCTGCGGGGTGTTTCTTGTATACTCCATTTGTATCCTTTCTGCAGGGTGTTTCTTGTATCTTCCATTTGTATCCTTTCTGCAGGGTGTTTCTTGTATACTCCATTTGTATCCTTTCTGCTGGATGTTTCTTGTATCTTCCATTTGTATCCTTTCTGCTGGATGTTTCTTGTATCTTCCATTTGTATCCTTTCTGTGGGATGTTTCTTGTATCTTCCATTTGTATCCTTTCTGTGGGATGTTTCTTGTATCTTCCATTTGTATCCTTTCTGTGGGTGTTTCTTGTATACTCCATTTGTATCCTTTCTGCGGGATGTTTCTTGTATCCTTTCTGTGGGGTGTTTCTTGTATCTTCCATTTGTATCCTTTCTGTGGGTTGTTTCTTGTATCCTTACTTCGAGGTGTTTCATGTATCCTTTCTGCGAGGTGTTTCTTGTATCCTTTCTATGGGGTGTTTCTTGTATCCTTTCTGTGGGTTGTTTCTTGTATCCTTTCTGTGGGTTGTTTCTTGTATCCTTTCTGTGGGTTGTTTCTTGTATCCTTTCTGCGGGATGTTTCTTGTTTCCTTTCTGTGGGGTGTTTCTTGTATCTTCCATTTGTATCCTTTCTGCAGGGTGTTTCTTGTATACTCCATTTGTATCCTTTCTGCTGGATGTTTCTTGTATCTTCCATTTGTATCCTTTCTGTGGGATGTTTCTTGTATCTTCCATTTGTATCCTTTCTGTGGGATGTTTCTTGTATCTTCCATTTGTATCCTTTCTGTGGGTGTTTCTTGTATACTCCATTTGTATCCTTTCTGCGGGATGCTTCTTGTATCCTTTCTGTGGGGTGTTTCTTGTATCTTCCATTTGTATCCTTTCTGTGGGTTGTTTCTTGTATCCTTACTTCGAGGTGTTTCATGTATCCTTTCTGCGAGGTGTTTCTTGTATCCTTTCTATGGGGTGTTTCTTGTATCCTTTCTGTGGGTTGTTTCTTGTATCCTTTCTGTGGGTTGTTTCTTGTATCCTTTCTGTGGGTTGTTTCTTGTATCCTTTCTGCGGGATGTTTCTTGTTTCCTTTCTGCAGGGTGTTTCTTGTATACTCCATTTGTATCCTTTCTGCTGGATGTTTCTTGTATCTTCCATTTGTATCCTTTCTGTGGGCTGTTTCTTGTATCTTCCATTTGTATCCTTTCTGTGGGATGTTTCTTGTATCTTCCATTTGTATCCTTTCTGTGGGGTGTTTCTTGTATCTTCCTTTTGTATCCTTTCTGTGGGTTGTTTCTTGTATCCTTTCTGTGGGTTGTTTCTTGTATCCTTTCTGTGGGTTGTTTCTTGTATCCTTTCTGTGGGTTGTTTCTTGTATCCTTTCTGCGGGATGTTTCTTGTTTCCTTTCTGTGGGGTGTTTCTTGTATCTTCCATTTGTATCCTTTCTGCAGGGTGTTTCTTGTATACTCCATTTGTATCCTTTCTGCTGGATGTTTCTTGTATCTTCCATTTGTATCCTTTCTGTGGGATGTTTCTTGTATCTTCCATTTGTATCCTTTCTGTGGGATGTTTCTTGTATCTTCCATTTGTATCCTTTCTGTGGGTGTTTCTTGTATACTCCATTTGTATCCTTTCTGCGGGATGCTTCTTGTATCCTTTCTGTGGGGTGTTTCTTGTATCTTCCATTTGTATCCTTTCTGTGGGTTGTTTCTTGTATCCTTACTTCGAGGTGTTTCATGTATCCTTTCTGCGAGGTGTTTCTTGTATCCTTTCTATGGGGTGTTTCTTGTATCCTTTCTGTGGGTTGTTTCTTGTATCCTTTCTGTGGGTTGTTTCTTGTATCCTTTCTGTGGGTTGTTTCTTGTATCCTTTCTGCGGGATGTTTCTTGTTTCCTTTCTGTGGGGTGTTTCTTGTATCTTCCATTTGTATCCTTTCTGCAGGGTGTTTCTTGTATACTCCATTTGTATCCTTTCTGTGGGATGTTTCTTGTATCTTCCATTTGTATCCTTTCTGTGGGATGTTTCTTGTATCTTCCATTTGTATCCTTTCTGTGGGGTGTTTCTTGTATCTTCCTTTTGTATCCTTTCTGTGGGGTGTTTCTTGTATCCTTTCTGCGGGGTGCCTCTTGTATCCTTTCTGCGGGGTGTTTCTTGTATCCTTTCTGTGGGGTGTTTCTTGTATCCTTTCTGGGGGGTGTTTCTTGTATCTTTTCTGCGGGATGTTTCTTGTATCCTTTCTGCGGGATGTTTCTTGTATCCTTTCTGCGGGATGTTTCTTGTATCCTTTCTGCGGGGTGCCTCTTGTATCCTTTCTGTTGGGTGTTTCTTGTATCCTTTCTGTGGGGTGTTTCTTGTATCCTTTCTGAGGGGTGTTTCTTGTATCTTTTCTGCGGGATGTTTCTTGTATCCTTTCTGCGGGATGTTTCTTGTATCCTTTCTGCGGGATGTTTCTTGTATCCTTTCTGTGGGGTGTTTCTTGTATCCTTTCTGTGGGGTGTTTCTTGTATCCTTTCTGCGGGGTGTTTCTTGTATCCTTTTTGTGGGATGTGTCTTGTATCCTTTCTGTGGGATGTTTCTTGTATCCTTTCTGCGGGGTGTTTCTTGTATCCTTTCTGTGGGGTGTTTCTTGTATCCTTTCTGCAGGGTGTTTCTTGTATCCTTTTTGTGGGATGTGTCTTGTATCCTTTCTGTGGGATGTTTCTTGTATCCTTTCTGCGGGGTGTTTCTTGTATACTCCATTTGTATCCTTTCTGCAGGGTGTTTCTTGTATCTTCCATTTGTATCCTTTCTGCAGGGTGTTTCTTGTATACTCCATTTGTATCCTTTCTGCTGGATGTTTCTTGTATCTTCCATTTGTATCCTTTCTGCTGGATGTTTCTTGTATCTTCCATTTGTATCCTTTCTGTGGGATGTTTCTTGTATCTTCCATTTGTATCCTTTCTGTGGGATGTTTCTTGTATCTTCCATTTGTATCCTTTCTGTGGGTGTTTCTTGTATACTCCATTTGTATCCTTTCTGCGGGATGTTTCTTGTATCCTTTCTGTGGGGTGTTTCTTGTATCTTCCATTTGTATCCTTTCTGTGGGTTGTTTCTTGTATCCTTACTTCGAGGTGTTTCATGTATCCTTTCTGCGAGGTGTTTCTTGTATCCTTTCTATGGGGTGTTTCTTGTATCCTTTCTGTGGGTTGTTTCTTGTATCCTTTCTGTGGGTTGTTTCTTGTATCCTTTCTGTGGGTTGTTTCTTGTATCCTTTCTGCGGGATGTTTCTTGTTTCCTTTCTGTGGGGTGTTTCTTGTATCTTCCATTTGTATCCTTTCTGCAGGGTGTTTCTTGTATACTCCATTTGTATCCTTTCTGCTGGATGTTTCTTGTATCTTCCATTTGTATCCTTTCTGTGGGATGTTTCTTGTATCTTCCATTTGTATCCTTTCTGTGGGATGTTTCTTGTATCTTACATTTGTATCCTTTCTGTGGGGTGTTTCTTGTATCTTCCTTTTGTATCCTTTCTGTGGGTTGTTTCTTGTATCCTTTCTTCGGGTTGTTTCATGTATCCTTTCTGCGAGGTGTTTCTTGTATCCTTTTTACGGGGTGTTTCTTGTATCCTTTTTACGGGGTGTTTCATGTATCCTTTCTGTGGGGTGTTTCTTGTATATTCAATTTGTATCCTTTCTGCGGGGTGTTTCTTGTATCCTTTCTGTGGGTTGTTTCTTGTATCCTTTCTGTGGGATGTTTCTTGTTTCCTTTCTGTGGGGTGTTTCTTGTATCCTTTTTGTGGGGTGTTTCTTGTATCCTTTCTGTGGGGTGTTTCTTGTATCCTTTCTGCGGGATGTTTCTTGTATCCTTTCTGTGGGGTGTTTCTTGTATCCTTTCTGTGGGTTGTTTCTTGTTTCCTTTCTGTGGGTTGTTTCTTGTTTACTTTCTGTGGGGTGTTTCTTGTATCCTTTTTGTGGGGTGTTTCT
Source organism: Anomaloglossus baeobatrachus (assembly GCF_048569485.1). Classification (NCBI taxonomy): domain Eukaryota; kingdom Metazoa; phylum Chordata; class Amphibia; order Anura; family Aromobatidae; genus Anomaloglossus; species Anomaloglossus baeobatrachus. The sequence continues at coordinate 3,322,105 of NC_134361.1, forward strand.
TGTATGCTTTCTGTGGGGTGTTTCTTGTATCCTTTCTGTGGGGTGTTTCTTGTATCCTTTCTGCGGGTTGTTTCTTGTATCCTTTCTGTGGAGTGTTTCTTGTATCCTTTCTGTTGGGTGTTTCTTGTGTCCTTTTTGTGGGTGTTTCTTGTATCCTTTCTGCAGGGTGTTTCTTGTATCCTTTCTGTGGGGTGTTTCTTGTATCCTTTCTGCGGGTTGTTTCTTGTATCCTTTCTGCGGGTTGTTTCTTGTATCCTTTCTGCGGGTTGTTTCTTGTATCCTTTTGTGGGTGTTTCTTGTATCCTTTCTGTTGGGTGTTTCTTGTATCCTTTCTGCGGGTTGTTTCTTGTATCCTTTCTGCGGGTTGTTTCTTGTATCCTTTCTGCGGGTTGTTTCTTGTATCCTTTCTGTGGGTTGTTTCTTGTATCCTTTCTGCGGGTTGTTTCTTGTATCCTTTCTGTGGGGTGTTTCTTGTATCCTTTCTGTGGAGTGTTTCTTGTATCCTTTCTGTTGGGTGTTTCTTGTGTCCTTTTTGTGGGTGTTTCTTGTATCCTTTCTGCGGGTTGTTTCTTGTATCCTTTCTGTTGGGTGTTTCTTGTATCCTTTTGTGGGCGTTTCTTGTATCCTTTCTGTGGAGTGTTTCTTGTATCCTTTCTGTTGGGTGTTTCTTGTGTCCTTTTTGTGGGTGTTTCTTGTATCCTTTCTGCGGGGTGTTTCTTGTTTCCTTTCTGTGGGGTGTTTCTTGTATCCTTTTTGTGGGGTGTTTCTTGTATCCTTTCTGTGGGGTGTTTCTTGTATCCTTTCTGCGGGATGTTTCTTGTATCCTTTCTGTGGGGTGTTTCTTGTATCCTTTCTGTGGGTTGTTTCTTGTTTCCTTTCTGTGGGGTGTTTCTTGTATCCTTTTTGTGGGGTGTTTCTTGTATGCTTTCTGTGGGATGTTTCTTGTATCCTTTCTGTGGGGTGTTTCTTGTATCCTTTCTGCGGGTTGTTTCTTGTATCCTTTCTGTGGAGTGTTTCTTGTATCCTTTCTGTTGGGTGTTTCTTGTGTCCTTTTTGTGGGTGTTTCTTGTATCCTTTCTGCAGGGTGTTTCTTGTATCCTTTCTGTGGAGTGTTTCTTGTATCCTTTCTGTTGGGTGTTTCTTGTATCCTTTCTGTTGGGTGTTTCTTGTATCCTTTCTGCGGGTTGTTTCTTGTATCCTTTCTGCGGGTTGTTTCTTGTATCCTTTCTGCGGGTTGTTTCTTGTATCCTTTCTGTGGGTTGTTTCTTGTATCCTTTCTGCTGGTTGTTTCTTGTATCCTTTCTGTTGGGTGTTTCTTGTATCCTTTCTGCAGGGTGTTTCTTGTATCCTTTCTGTTGGGTGTTTCTTGTGTCCTTTTTGTGGGTGTTTCTTGTATCCTTTCTGCGGGTTGTTTCTTGTATCCTTTCTGCGGGTTGTTTCTTGCATCCTTTCTGTTGGGTGTTTCTTGTATCCTTTCTGTGGAGTGTTTCTTGTATCCTTTCTGCGGGTTGTTTCTTGCATCCTTTCTGTTGGGTGTTTCTTGTATCCTTTCTGTGGGGTGTTTCTTGTATCCTTTTGTGTGTGTTTCTTGTATCCTTTCTGCAGGTTGTTTCTTGTATCCTTTCTGTGGAGTGTTTCTTGTATCCTTTCTGTTGGGTGTTTCTTGTGTCCTTTTTGTGGGTGTTTCTTGTATCCTTTTGTGAGTGTTTCTTGTATCCTTTCTGTGGGGTGTTTCTTGTATCCTTTCTGCGGGGTGCCTCTTGTATCCTTTCTGCGGGGTGTTTCTTGTATCCTTTCTGTGGGGTGTTTCTTGTATCTTTTCTGCGGGATGTTTCTTGTATCCTTTCTGTGGGGTGTTTCTTGTATCCTTTCTGTGGGGTGTTTCTTGTATCTTTTCTGCGGGATGTTTCTTGTATCCTTTCTGTGGAGTGTTTCTTGTATCCTTTCTGTGGAGTGTTTCTTGTATCCTTTCTGTGGGGTGTTTCTTGTATCCTTTCTGTGGGGTGTTTCTTGTATCTTTTCTGCGGGATGTTTCTTGTATCCTTTCTGTGGAGTGTTTCTTGTATCCTTTCTGTGGAGTGTTTCTTGTATCCTTTCTGTGGAGTGTTTCTTGTATCCTTTCTGTGGGGTGTTTCTTGTATCCTTTCTGTGGGGTGTTTCTTGTATCCTTTCTGTGGGGTGTTTCTTGTATCCTTTTTGTGGGTTGTTTCTTGTATCCTTTCTGTGGGGTGTTTCTTGTATCCTTTCTGTGGGGTGTTTCTTGTATCTTTTCTGTGGGATGTTTCTTGTATCCTTTCTGTGGGGTGTTTCTTGTATCCTTTCTGTGGGGTGTTTCTTGTATCCTTTCTGTGGGGTGTTTCTTGTATCTTTTCTGTGGGATGTTTCTTGTATCCTTTCTGTGGGATGTTTCTTGTATCCTTTTTGTGGGGTGTTTCTTGTATCCTTTCTGTGGAGTGTTTCTTGTATCCTTTCTGTGGGGTGTTTCTTGTATCTTTTCTGCAGGGCGTTTCTTGTATCTTCCATTTGTTTCTATTTTATTCTTTCCCTCCATGTATCCGGGTCATTGTTCATGTTTCTTTTTGTGTTTGTCCTCCATGAAGTGTCTTATTTTGGAGTGGGTAACGCTCTGTTTTTAATGACGGCTCTCGAGCGGCGTCTTCTCGATCCCTCTGAGGATGAGATGACAGTAATATAACGGTCGCACATCCACCGCGTTATTGAAGAATTGGAGAGCCTTAACATTTTGAATAAGAAGTGTCTTCACTGCTCTGAATGTAATTACTTTCCGGGCGGAAGAGTCGTTTAATGTCTTTATTAGTTTTCAGTACTTAATAAGTGGGATGATAAATAGGCCGAACCTAATCGATCAGTATGAAAAACAAGCAATTAGGAAACTATTACAAAATCTGATTTGGGAGAGGCGAGCATCGGGGATTATTGGCTACAGGACTGGTGCATTAATTTGCCGGAGACTCATTTCTGGGAGGACAAGCCATAAATAAGGAGATAATTTTGTCTGAAAGTAATGAAGCAATTTACCTACAAAAGTATGAAAATGGATGAATGGCGCAGACGAGTCGGGAGAGCTGGAAATACAGATATTATTATTACATTTTCTTATGGGAAGGCGTGCAGTTGTTTGTAAACAATAGGACCCCACTAATCTCTGAATACGGGGTCCGCGGCGCTCTGTCACACCTCACAGTGACATCTGAATTCATAGACAGCTGAAGGCATAGGAAAACCTGAGAATTTAAAATGTTTTCTTCATGTGTGACCCGACATCTCGCAAAAGAGGAAGAGATTGAGAGGAGAAAAACAAGACGTGGGGAGGAGAAAGCAATGTCCGACATCTGCACTCACATATAACACTGCACATCTGCACCCTGTATCACCATACCGTATATAGTGCCATATATCTGCACCCTGTATCACCATATCATATATAACACTGTATATCTGCACCCTGTATCACCATACCGTATATAGTGCCATATATCTGCACCCTGTATCACCATATCATATATAACAAAGCACATCCGCACCCTGTATCACCATACTATATATAGTGCCATATATCTGCACCCTGTATCATCATACCGTATATAGTGTCATATATCTGCACTCTGTATCACCATACCATATATAATACTGTATATCTGCACCCTGTATTATCATACTGTACATAGTGCCTTATATCTTCACCTTGTATCACCATACTGTATATAATGCCGTATATCTGCACTCTGTATCACCATACTGTATATAGTGCCGTTTATCTGCACTCTGTATCACCATACTGTATATAGTGCCGTTTATCTGCACCCTGTATCACCATACCGTATATAGTGCCATATATCTGCACCCTGTATCACCATATCATATATAACACCGCACATCCGCACCCTGTATCACCATACTATATATAGTGCCATATATCTGCACCCTGTATCACCATATCATATATAACACCGTATATCTACACCCTGTATCACCATACTGTATATAGTGCCATATATCTGCACCCTATATCACCATATCATATATAACAAAGCACATCCGCACCCTGTATCACCATACTATATATAGTGCCATATATCTGCATCCTGTATCATCATACCGTATATAGTGCCTTATATCTTCACTCTGTATCACCATACTGTACATAGTGCCGTATATCTGCACTCTGTATCACCATACTGTATATAGTGCCGTATATCTGCATTCTGTTTCACCATACTGTATATAGTGCCGTATATCTGCACTCTGTATCACCATACTGTATATAGTGCCGTATATCTGCGCTCTGTATCACCATACTGTATATAGTGCCTTATATCTTCACCCTGTATCACCATACTGTATATAGTGCCGTATATCTGCACTCTGTATCACCATACTGTATATAGTGCCGTATATCTGCACTCTGTATTACCATACTGTATATAGTGCCGTATATCTGCACTCTGTATCACCATACTGTATATAGTGCCGTATATCTGCACTCTGTATCACCATACTGTATATAGTGCCGTATATCTGCACCATATATTTTCCAGCAGTAGCTTTTAAGTGTTCATTTTTTAGACTTTCCTCCGAGATCCTTGTTGAGTTTTATTCCCATCGTCCATTTATAATAAGACATATACTTTAGAAAAACAGAATAGTCTTTATCTAAATCCGCGGAGCTGAAGAAATGTCACTCCTGATATATTCAGAGTAATGGACGTTCATGTCCAGATAAATCCGCTGTGAAGGAAACTCAAATTTATTAATATTAATATAAATGTAGTTCCAAGTGAGGAAAAGTTCATCAAAGTTCTGACGGTTTAGAATATGTTAATTTGGCATTTATAGCGGCGCTGGCGATTCTCCGGATTTATGTGTTATTGTTTAGAATCCGTGAAACCTCGGAAACTTTCAAGAAAGGTGAAGCTAAAAATTTGATATTAAATATATTTCCGGGGTTTTAGGAGAATAAGAAGTTTTCTACTGCTCAATCATCAAGACTCAAAGAGATAGCTGGAAACAACCAAAAACCAACCTACAGCAGCGTTACTACAGATTGTGCTGTCTGTGGTGTGCCATTGTCTGCTCCTAGTGTGGTGTGCCATTGTCTGCTCCTAGTGTGGTGTGCCATTGTCTGCTCCTAGTGTGGTGTGCCATTGTCTGCTCCTAGTGTGGTGTGCCATTGTCTGCTCCTAGTGTGGTGTGCCATTGTCTGCTCCTAGTGTGGTGTGCCATTGTCTGCTCCTAGTGTGGTGTGCCATTGTCTGCTCCTAGTGTGGTGTGCCATTGTCTGCTCCTAGTGTGGTGTGCCATTGTCTGCTCCTAGTGTGGTGTGCCATTGTCTGCTCCTAGTGTGGTGTGCCATTGTCTGCTCCTAGTGTGGTGTGCCATTGTCTGCTCCTAGTGTGGTGTGCCATTGTCTGCTCCTAGTGTGGTGTGCCATTGTCTGCTCCTAGTGTGGTGTGCCATTGTCTGCTCCTAGTGTGGTGTGCCATTGTCTGCTCCTAGTGTGATGTGCCATTGTCTGCTCCTAGTGTGGTGTGCCATTGTCTGCTCCTAGTGTGGTGTGCCATTGTCTGCTCCTAGTGTGGTGTGCCATTGTCTGCTCCTAGTGTGGTGTGCCATTGTCTGCTCCTAGTGTGGCGTGCCATTGTCTGCTCCTAGTGTAGTGTGCCATTGTCTGCTCCTAGTGTGGTGTGCCATTGTCTGCTCCTAGTGTGGTGTGCCATTGTCTGCTCCCAGTGTGGTGTGCCATTGTCTGCTCCTAGTGTGGTGTGCCATTGTCTGCTCCTAGTGTGGTGTGCCATTGTCTGCTCCTAGTGTGGTGTGCCATTGTCTGCTCCTAGTGTGGTGTGCCATTGTCTGCTCCTAGTGTGGTGTGCCATTGTCTGCTCCTAGTGTGGTGTGCCATTGTCTGCTCCTAGTGTGATGTGCTATTGTCTGCTCCTAGTGTAGTGTGCCATTGTCTGCTCCTAGTGTGGTGTGCCATTGTCTGCTCCTAGTGTGGTGTGCCATTGTCTGCTCCTAGTGTGGTGTGCCATTGTCTGCTCCTAGTGTGGTGTGCCATTGTCTGCTCCTAGTGTGGTGTGCCACTGTCTGCTCCTAGTGTGGTGTGCCATTGTCTGCTCCTAGTGTGGTGTGCCACTGTCTGCTCCTAGTGTGGTGTGCCACTGTCTGCTCCTAGTGTGGTGTGCCATTGTCTGCTCCTAGTGTGGTGTGCCACTGTCTGCTCCTAGTGTGGTGTGCCACTGTCTGCTCCTAGTGTGGTGTGCCATTGTCTGCTCCTAGTGTGGTGTGCCATTGTCTGCTCCTAGTGTGGTGTGCCATTGTCTGCTCCTAGTGTGGTGTGCCATTGTCTGCTCCTAGTGTGGTGTGCCATTGTCTGCTCCTAGTGTGGTGTGCCACTGTCTGCTCCTAGTGTGGTGTGCCATTGTCTGCTCCTAGTGTGATGTGCCATTGTCTGCTCCTAGTGTGATGTGCCATTGTCTGCTCCTAGTGTGGTGTGCCATTGTCTGCTCCTAGTGTGATGTGCCACTGTCTGCTCCTAGTGTGGTGTGCCATTGTCTGCTCCTAGTGTGGTGTGCCATTGTCTGCTCCTAGTGTGGTGTGCCATTGTCTGCTCCTAGTGTGGTGTGCCACTGTCTGCTCCCAGTGTGGTGTGCCATTGTCTGCTCCTAGTGTGATGTGCCATTGTCTGCTCCTAGTGTGGTGTGCCATTGTCTGCTCCTAGTGTGGTGTGCCATTGTCTGCTCCTAGTGTGGTGTGCCATTGTCTGCTCCTAGTGTGGTGTGCAATTGTCTGCTCCTAGTGTGGTGTGCCATTGTCTGCTCCTAGTGTGGTGTGCCATTGTCTGCTCCTAGTGTGGTGTGCGATTGTCTGCTCCTAGTGTGGTGTGCCATTGTCTGCTCCTAGTGTGGTGTGCCATTGTCTGCTCCTAGTGTGGTGTGCCATTGTCTGCTCCTAGTGTGGTGTGCCATTGTCTGCTCCTAGTGTAGTGTGCCATTGTCTGCTCCTAGTGTGGTGTGCCATTGTCTGCTCCTAGTGTGGTGTGCCATTGTCTGCTCCTAGTGTGGTGTGCCATTGTCTGCTCCTAGTGTGGTGTGCCATTGTCTGCTCCTAGTGTGGTGTGCGATTGTCTGCTCCTAGTGTGGTGTGCCATTGTCTGCTCCTAGTGTGGTGTGCCATTGTCTGCTCCTAGTGTGGTGTGCGATTGTCTGCTCCTAGTGTGGTGTGCCATTGTCTGCTCCTAGTGTGGTGTGCCATTGTCTGCTCCTAGTGTGGTGTGCCATTGTCTGCTCCTAGTGTGGTGTGCCATTGTCTGCTCCTAGTGTAGTGTGCCATTGTCTGCTCCTAGTGTGGTGTGCCATTGTCTGCTCCTAGTGTGGTGTGCCATTGTCTGCTCCTAGTGTGGTGTGCCATTGTCTGCTCCTAGTGTGGTGTGCCATTGTCTGCTCCTAGTGTGGTGTGCCATTGTCTGCTCCTAGTGTGGTGTGCCATTGTCTGCTCCTAGTGTGGTGTGCCATTGTCTGCTCCTAGTGTGGCGTGCCATTGTCTGCTCCTAGTGTAGTGTGCCATTGTCTGCTCCTAGTGTGGTGTGCCATTGTCTGCTCCTAGTGTGGTGTGCCATTGTCTGCTCCTAGTGTGGTGTGCCATTGTCTGCTCCTAGTGTGGTGTGCCATTGTCTGCTCCTAGTGTGGTGTTCCATTGTCTGCTCCTAGTGTGGTGTGCCATTGTCTGCTCCTAGTGTGGTGTGCCATTGTCTGCTCCTAGTGTGGTGTGCCATTCTCTGCTCCTAGTGTAGTGTGCCATTGTCTGCTCCTAGTGTGGTGTGCCATTGTCTGCTCCTAGTGTGATGTGCCATTGTCTGCTCCTAGTGTGGTGGGCCATTGTCTGCTCCTAGTGTGATGTGCCATTGTCTGCTCCTAGTGTGGTGTGCCATTGTCTGCTCCTAGTGTGATGTGCCATTGTCTGCTCCTAGTGTGATGTGCCATTGTCTGCTCCTAGTGTGGCGTGCCATTGTCTGCTCCTAGTGTGGTGTGCCATTGTCTGCTCCTAGTGTGGTGTTCCATTGTCTGCTCCTAGTGTGGTGTGCCATTGTCTGCTCCTAGTGTGGTGTGCCATTGTCTGCTCCTAGTGTGGTGTGCCATTCTCTGCTCCTAGTGTAGTGTGCCATTGTCTGCTCCTAGTGTGGTGTGCCATTGTCTGCTCCTAGTGTGGTGTGCCATTGTCTGCTCCTAGTGTGGTGTGCCATTGTCTGCTCCTAGTGTGGTGTGCCATTCTCTGCTCCTAGTGTGGTGTGCCATTGTCTGCTCCTAGTGTGGTGTTCCATTGTCTGCTCCTAGTGTGGTGTGGCATTGTCTGCTCCTAGTGTGGTGTGCCATTGTCTGCTCCTAGTGTGGTGTGCCATTGTCTGCTCCTAGTGTGGTGTGCCATTGTCTGCTCCTAGTGTGGTGTGGCATTGTCTGCTCCTAGTGTGTGTGCCATTGTCTGCTCCTAGTGTGGTGTGCCATTGTCTGCTCCTAGTGTGGTGTGGCATTGTCTGCTCCTAGTGTGTGTGCCATTGTCTGCTCCTAGGATGATGTTGGTTCATCACTGTGGACTGTCATAGTTATGAATGCTGAAAACCGTGTCCAGCGCTCGTAGGAAAAAATCAGCTGTGTGCACAAGGCCAAACAGGGAAAAATCAGCTGTGTGCACGATGCCAAACAGGAAAAATCAGCTGTGTGCACGAGGCCAAACAGGAAAAATCAGCTGTGTGCTTGAGGCCAAACAGAGAAAAATCAGCTGTGTGCACGAGGCCAAACAGGGAAAATCAGCTGTGTGCACGAGGCCAAACAGGGAAAATCAGCTGTGTGCATGTGGCCAAACAGGGAAAATCAGCTGTGTGCATGAGGCCAAACAGGGAAAATCAGCTGTGTGCATGAGGCCAAACAGGGAAAATCAGCAGTGTGCATGAGGCCAAATAGGAAAATAATCAGCTGTGTGCACGAGGCCAAACAGGGAAAAATCAGCTGTGTGCACGATGCCAAACAGGAAAAATCAGCTAAGTGCACGAGGCCAAACAGGAAAAATCTGCTGTGTGCTTGAGGCCAAACAGAGAAAAATCAGCTGTGTGCACGAGGCCAAACAAGAAAAATCAGCTGTCTGCATGAGGCTAAACAGAGAAAAATCAGCAGTGTGCACAAGGCCAAACAGGAAAATAATCAGCTGTGTGCACAAGGCCAAACAGGAAAATAATCAGCTGTGTGCACAAGGCCAAACAAGAAAAATCAGCTGTGTGCACAAGGCCAAACAGAGAAAAATCAGCTGTGTGCATGAGGCCAAACAGGGAAAATCAGCTGTGTGCACGAGGCCAAATAGGAAAATAATCAGCTGTGTGCACGAGGCCAAATAGGAAAATAATCAGCTGTGTGCACGAGGCCAAACAGGGAAAATCAGCTGTGTGCACAAGGCCAAACAGAGAAAAATCAGCTGTGTGCATGAGGCCAAACAGAGAATAATCAGCTGTGTGCACGAGGCCAAATAGGAAAATAATCAGCTGTGTGCACGAGGCCAAACAGAGAAAAATCAGCTGTGTGCTCGAGGCTAAACAGAGAAAAATCAGCTGTGTGCACGAGGCTAAACAGAGAAAAATCAGCTGTGTGCACGAGGCCAAACAGAGAAAAATCAGCTGTGTGCACGAGGCCAAACAGAGAAAAATCAGCTGTGTGCATGAGGCCAAACAGGAAAATAATCAGCTAAATGCACAAGGCCAAACAGAGAAAAATCAGCTGTGTGCATGAGGCCAAACAGGAAAATAATCAGCTAAATGCACAAGGCCAAACAGAGAAAAATCAGCTGTGTGCATGAGGCCAAACAGGAAAATAATCAGCTAAATGCACAAGGCCAAACAGAGAAAAATCAGCTGTGTGCATGAGGCCAAACAGGAAAATAATCAGCTAAATGCACAAGGCCAAACAGGAAAAATCAGCTGTGTGCACGAGGCCAAACAGGGAAAATCAGCTGTGTGCACGAGGCCAAACAGGGAAAATCAGCTGTGTGCACGAGGCCAAACAGGGAAAATCAGCTGTGTGCACGAGGCCAAACAGGGAAATCAGCTGTGTGCATGAGGCCAAACAGGAAAATAATCAGCTAAATGCACAAGGCCAAACAGGAAAAATCAGCTAAATGCACAAGGCCAAACAGGAAAAATCAGCTGTGTGCACGAGGCCAAACAGAGAAAAATCAGCTGTGTGCACGAGGCCAAACAGGGAAAATCAGCTGTGTGCATGAGGCCAAACAGGGAAAATCAGCTGTGTGCACGAGGCCAAACAGGGAAAATCAGCTGTGTGCACGAGGCCAAACAGGGAAAATCAGCTGTGTGCACGAGGCCAAACAGGAAAATAATCAGCTGTGTGCATGAGGCCAAACAGGGAAAATCAGCTGTGTGCATGAGGCCAAACAGGGAAAATCAGCTGTGTGCACGAGGCCAAACAGGGAAAATCAGCTGTGTGCACGAGGCCAAACAGGGAAAATCAGCTGTGTGCACGAGGCCAAACAGGGAAAATCAGCTGTGTGCATGAGGCCAAACAGGAAAAATCAGCTGTGTGCACGAGGCCAAACAGGGAAAATCAGCTGTGTGCACGAGGCCAAACAGGGAAAATCAGCTGTGTGCACGAGGCCAAACAGGGAAATCAGCTGTGTGCATGAGGCCAAACAGGAAAATAATCAGCTAAATGCACAAGGCCAAACAGGAAAAATCAGCTAAATGCACAAGGCCAAACAGGAAAAATCAGCTGTGTGCACGAGGCCAAACAGAGAAAAATCAGCTGTGTGCACGAGGCCAAACAGGGAAAATCAGCTGTGTGCATGAGGCCAAACAGGGAAAATCAGCTGTGTGCACGAGGCCAAACAGGGAAAATCAGCTGTGTGCACGAGGCCAAACAGGGAAAATCAGCTGTGTGCACGAGGCCAAACAGGAAAATAATCAGCTGTGTGCATGAGGCCAAACAGGGAAAATCAGCTGTGTGCATGAGGCCAAACAGGGAAAATCAGCTGTGTGCACGAGGCCAAACAGGGAAAATCAGCTGTGTGCACGAGGCCAAACAGGGAAAATCAGCTGTGTGCACGAGGCCAAACAGGGAAAATCAGCTGTGTGCATGAGGCCAAACAGGAAAAATCAGCTGTGTGCACGAGGCCAAACAGGGAAAATCAGCTGTGTGCACGAGGCCAAACAGGGAAAATCAGCTGTGTGCACGAGGCCAAACAGGGAAAATCAGCTGTGTGCATGAGGCCAAACAGGGAAAATCAGCTGTGTGCACGAGGCCAAACAGGGAAAATCAGCTGTGTGCACGGGCACACTGTGTGTGTATATATATATATATATATATATATATATATATATATATATATATATATATATATATATATATATATGTCTGATATTCTGTGATCATCCCTCATCTGTCTTGGAATAAGTCGCAGGCAGTGCACGGCGCCGATTGCTTTCCTGCACACAGGGGCAGACGTCTGCATGCCTGGAGATCTACATTTCTTCATCGGGGTCTCACATGAGTCTGGTGGGGGGTGGTTTATCCGTCTTGTCAGTTTCTTCCATATTTCCTCCATCCTGCAGGGATGTGTTCTCTCATCTTGTTCTGTCAGCAGAGCTCGCACTCCGACCAAGAACTCTCTGAGGGGCCGAGGACTCCGGAGACCTGGAGACGGAGACTTTCTTCATGTATACAATGTAGCAGAATATTCCTATAGCTGTTAACATATCATCTGCCAGGATCCTGCGAGTCCGGGAGCCGGAGGGTCTGATTTATTCCACAATGCAATGAAAATGAAAAAAGAGAGCCCAGTGCGAGGAGTAAAGGCTGTGAGAGCAGAAAGCACGGAAAGGGGGTCAGTTCAATTTAGTGGAGTTGGTAGGAGGTGCTGCACAGGAGGTCCTGGGACCATGAGCTCTGGATCAGGGTTTGCTCAGGCCTCAGGAGGAATCCTCCATTGTGTCCTACGGCTGCAAGAGACGGGGACCATAGAAGTCAGACTGAACTGCTGGAGGAATAGTGCCCAGAGCGAGGGCTGGACGGAAGATAGGCTGCTGAGCAGTGGCAGCAGATGGCAACACTGGAGAAAGTGGCATGTGTGTCCTAGGAAGGTTGATGTGAAGATTGAAATGTGTGCTGAAGATGTCTCCCAGGAAGCTTGTATGCTGAATAAAGAAGTGAAGTTTGAGTTAAAGGAAAATGGTATCTGTGATGTGTTGCCACGAGGTCTATGACGGGGGCCAGTGATGGGGTGGTGGACGAGCCATCAAAGGCCGGACGAGCCAAACGCCAGCCGGGGTGGCACCCATGCACAACACTGGAGTGAGAATAGGGAGTGGAGCGCTGCCGGCCATCACACGGTTTCCTCTCCACCACTCCCAGCACGTGCTGTTATTTGCCGGCCATCACACGGTTTCCTCTCCACCACTCCCAGCACGTGCTGGTATTTGCCGGCCATCACACGGTTTCCTCTCCACCACTCCCAGCACGTGCTGGTATTTGCCGGCCATCACACGGTTTCCTCTCCACCACTCCCAGCACGTGCTGGTATTTGCCGGCCATCACACGGTTTCCTCTCCACCACTCCCAGCACGTACTGGTATTTGCCGGCCATCACACGGCTCCCTCTTCACCACTCCCAGCACGTGCTGTTATTTGCCGGTCATCACACGGTTTCCTCTTCACCACTCCCAGCACGTGCTGTTATTTGCCGGCCATCACACGGTTCCCTCTTCACCACTCCCAGCATGTGCTGTTATTTGCCGGCCATCACACGGTTTCCTCTCCACCACTCCCAGCATGTGCTGTTATTTGCCGGCCATCACACGGTTTCCTCTTCACCACTCCCAGCACGTGCTGTTATTTGCCGGCCATCACACGGTTTCCTCTCCACCACTCCCAGCACGTGCTGTTATTTGCCGGTCATCACACGGTTTCCTCTTCACCACTCCCAGCACGTGCTGTTATTTGCCGGCCATCACACGGTTTCCTCTCCACCACTCCCAGCACGTGCTGTTATTTGCCGGCCATCACACGGTTTCCTCTCCACCACTCCCAGCACGTGCTGTTATTTGCCGGCCATCACACGGCTCCCTCTCCACCACTCCCAACACGTACTGTTATTTGCCGGCCATCACACGGTTTCCTCTCCACCACTCCCAGCACGTGCTGTTATTTGCCGGCCATCACAAGGTTTCCTCTCCACCACTCCCAGCACGTGCTGTTATTTGCCGGCCATCACACGGTTTCCTCTCCACCACTCCCAGCATGTGCTGTTATTTGCCGGCCATCACACGGTTTCCTCTCCACCACTCCCAGCATGTGCTGTTATTTGCCGGCCATCACACGGCTCCCTCTTCACCACTCCCAGCACGTGCTGTTATTTGCCGGCCATCACACGGTTTCCTCATCACCACTCCCAGCACGTGCTATTTGCCGGCCATCACACGGTTTCCTCTCCACCACTCCCAGCACGTGCTGTTATTTGCCGGCCATCACACGGTTTCCTCTCCACCACTCCCAGCACGTGCTGTTATTTGCCGGCCATCACACAGCTCCCTCTTCACCACTCCCAGCACGTGCTGTTATTTGCCGGCCATCACACGGTTTCCTCTCCACCACTCCCAGCACGTGCTGTTATTTGCCGGCCATCACACGGCTCCCTCTTCACCACTCCCAGCACGTGCTGTTATTTGCCGGCCATCACACGGTTTCCTCTTCACCACTCCCGGCACGTGCTGTTATTTGCCGGCCATGACACGGATTCCTCTCCACCACTCCCAGCACGTGCTGTTATTTGCCGGCCATCACACGGTTTCCCCTCCACCACTCCCAGCACGTGCTGTTATTTGCCGGCCATCACACGGTTTCCTCTCCACCACTCCCAGCACGTGCTGTTATTTGCCGGCCATCACACGGTTTCCTCTCCACCACTCCCAGGACGTGCTGTTATTTGCCGGCCATCACACGGTTTCCTCTCCACCACTCCCAGGACGTGCTGTTATTTGCCGGCCATCACACGGTTTCCTCTCCACCACTCCCAGCACGTGCTGTTATTTGCCGGCCATCACATGGCTCCCTCTCCACCACTCCCAGCACGTGCTGTTATTTGCCGGCCATCACACGGTTTCCTCTTCACCACTCCCAGCACGTGCTGTTATTTGCCGGCCATCACACGGTTTCCTCTCCACCACTCCCAGCACGTGCTGTTATTTGCCGGCCATCACACGGCTCCCTCTCCACCACTCCCAGCACGTGCTGTTATTTGCCGGCCATCACACGGTTTCCTCTCCACCACTCCCAGCACGTGCTGTTATTTGCCGGCCATCACAAGGTTTCCTCTCCACCACTCCCAGCACGTGCTGTTATTTGCCGGCCATCACACGGTTTCCTCTCCACCACTCCCAGCATGTGCTGTTATTTGCCGGCCATCACACGGTTTCCTCTCCACCACTCCCAGCATGTGCTGTTATATGCCGGCCATCACACGGTTTCCTCTCCACCACTCCCAGCACGTGCTGTTATTTGCCGGCCATCACACGGTTTCCTCATCACCACTCCCAGCACGTGCTGTTATTTGCCAGCCATCACACGGTTTCCTCTCCACCACTCCCAGCACGTGCTGTTATTTGCCGGCCATCACACGGCTCCCTCTTCACCACTCCCAGCACGTGCTGTTATTTGCCAGCCATCACACGGTTTCCTCTCCACCACTCCCAGCACGTGCTGTTATTTGCCGGCCATCACACGGCTCCCTCTTCACCACTCCCAGCACGTGCTGTTATTTGCCGGCCATCACACGGTTTCCTCTCCACCACTCCCAGCACGTGCTGTTATTTGCCGGCCATCACACGGTTTCCTCTCCACCACTCCCAGCACGTGCTGTTATTTGCCGGCCATCACACAGCTCCCTCTTCACCACTCCCAGCACGTGCTGTTATTTGCCGGCCATCACACGGCTCCCTCTCCACCACTCCCAGCATGTGCTGTTATTTGCCGGCCATCAGACGGTTTCCTCTCCACCACTCCCAGCACGTGCTGTTATTTGCCGGCCATCACACAGCTCCCTCTTCACCACTCCCAGCACGTGCTGTTATATGCCGGCCATCACACGGCTCCCTCTCCACCACTCCCAACACGTACTGTTATTTGCCGGCCATCACACGGTTTCCTCTCCACCACTCCTAGCACGTGCTGTTATTTGCCGGTCATCACACGGTTTCCTCTTCACCACTCCCAGCACGTGCTGTTATTTGCCGGCCATCACACGGTTTCCTCATCACCACTCCCAGCACGTGCTGTTATTTGCCAGCCATCACACGGTTTCCTCTCCACCACTCCCAGCACGTGCTGTTATTTGCCGGCCATCACACGGCTCCCTCTTCACCACTCCCAGCACGTGCTATTTGTCGGCCATCACACGGTTTCCTCTCCACCACTCCCAGCACGTGCTGTTATTTGCCGGCCATCACACGGCTCCCTCTTCACCACTCCCAGCACGTGCTGTTATTTGCCGGCCATCACACGGTTTCCTCTTCACCACTCCCGGCACGTGCTGTTATTTGCCGGCCATGACACGGATTCCTCTCCACCACTCCCAGCACGTGCTGTTATTTGCCGGCCATCACACGGTTTCCCCTCCACCACTCCCAGCACGTGCTGTTATTTGCCGGCCATCACACGGTTTCCTCTCCACCACTCCCAGCACGTGCTGTTATTTGCCGGCCATCACACGGTTTCCTCTCCACCACTCCCAGGACGTGCTGTTATTTGCCGGCCATCACACGGTTTCCTCTCCACCACTCCCAGGACGTGCTGTTATTTGCCGGCCATCACACGGTTTCCTCTCCACCACTCCCAGCACGTGCTGTTATTTGCCGGCCATCACATGGCTCCCTCTCCACCACTCCCAGCACGTGCTGTTATTTGCCGGCCATCACACGGTTTCCTCTTCACCACTCCCAGCACGTGCTGTTATTTGCCGGCCATCACACGGTTTCCTCTCCACCACTCCCAGCACGTGCTGTTATTTGCCGGCCATCACACGGTTTCCTCTCCACCACTCCCAGCACGTGCTGTTATTTGCCGGCCATCACACGGTTTCCTCTCCACCACTCCCAGCACGTGCTGTTATTTGCCGGCCATCACACGGTTTCCTCTTCACCACTCCCAGCACGTGCTGTTATTTGCCGGTTATCACACGGTTTCCTCTTCACCACTCCCAGCACGTGCTGTTATTTGCCGGTCATCACACGGTTTCCTCTTCACCACTCCCAGCACGTGCTGTTATTTGCCGGCCATCACACGGCTCCCTCTTCACCACTCCCAGCACGTGCTGTTATTTGCCGGCCATCACACGGTTTCCTCTTCACCACTCCCGGCACGTGCTGTTATTTGCCGGCCATGACACGGATTCCTCTCCACCACTCCCAGCACGTGCTGTTATTTGCCGGCCATCACACGGTTTCCCCTCCACCACTCCCAGCACGTGCTGTTATTTGCCGGCCATCACACGGTTTCCTCTCCACCACTCCCAGCACGTGCTGTTATTTGCCGGCCATCACACGGTTTCCTCTCCACCACTCCCAGGACGTGCTGTTATTTGCCGGCCATCACACGGTTTCCTCTCCACCACTCCCAGGACGTGCTGTTATTTGCCGGCCATCACACGGTTTCCTCTCCACCACTCCCAGCACGTGCTGTTATTTGCCGGCCATCACATGGCTCCCTCTCCACCACTCCCAGCACGTGCTGTTATTTGCCGGCCATCACACGGTTTCCTCTTCACCACTCCCAGCACGTGCTGTTATTTGCCGGTTATCACACGGTTTCCTCTTCACCACTCCCAGCACGTGCTGTTATTTGCCGGTCATCACACGGTTTCCTCTTCACCACTCCTAGCACGTGCTGTTATTTGCCGGCCATCACACGGTTTCCTCTTCACCACTCCCGGCACGTGCTGTTATTTGCCGGCCATCACACGGTTTCCTCTCCACCACTCCCAGCACGTGCTGTTATTTGCCGGCCATCACACGGTTTCCTCTTCACCACTCCCAGCACGTGCTGTTATTTGCCGGTTATCACACGGTTTCCTCTTCACCACTCCCAGCACGTGCTGTTATTTGCCGGCCATCACACGGTTTCCTCTTCACCACTCCCAGCATGTGCTGTTATTTTCCGGTCATCACACGGTTTCCTCTTCACCACTCCCAGCACGTGCTGTTATTTGCCGGCCATCACACGGTTTCCTCTCCACCACTCCCAGCACGTGCTGTTATTTGCCGGCCATCACACGGCTCCCTCTTCACCACTCCCAGCATGTGCTGTTATTTGCCGGCCATCACACGGTTTCCTCTCCACCACTCCCAGCACGTGCTGTTATTTGCCGGCCATCACACGGTTTCCTCTCCACCACTCCCAGCACGTGCTGTTATTTGCCGGTCATCACACGGTTTCCTCTTCACCACTCCCAGCATGTGCTGTTATTTGCCGGCCATCACATGGTTTCCTCTCCACCACTCCCAGCACGTGCTGTTATTTGCCGGCCATCACACGGTTTCCTCTTCACCACTCCCAGCACGTGCTGTTATTTGCCGGCCATCACACGGCTCCCTCTTCACCACTCCCAGCACGTGCTGTTATTTGCCGGTCATCACACGGTTTCCTCTTCACCACTCCCAGCACGTGCTGTTATTTGCCGGCCATCACACGGTTTCCTCTCCACCACTCCCAGCACGTGCTGTTATTTGCCGGCCATCACACGGTTTCCTCTCCACCACTCCCAGCACGTGCTGTTATTTGCCGGCCATCACACGGCTCCCTCTTCACCACTGCCAGCACGTGCTGTTATTTGCCGGCCATCACACGGTTTCCTCTCCACCACTCCCAGCACGTGCTGTTATTTGCCGGCCATCACACGGTTTCCTCTCCACCACTCCCAGCACATGCTGTTATTTGCCGGTCATCACACGGTTTCCTCTCCACCACTCCCAGCACGTGCTGTTATTTGCCGGCCATCACACGGTTTCCTCTTCACCACTCCCAGCACGTGCTGTTATTTGCCGGCCATCACACGGTTTCCTCTCCACCACTCCCAGCACGTGCTGTTATTTGCCGGCCATCACACGGTTTCCTCTCCTCCACTCCCAGCATGTGCTGTTATTTGTCGGCCATCACACGGTTTCCTCTTCACCACTCCCAGCACGTGCTGTTATTTGCCGGCCATCACACGGTTTCCTCTCCACCACTCCCAGCACGTGCTGTTATTTGCCGGCCATCACACGGCTCCCTCTTCACCACTCCCAGCACGTGCTGTTATTTGCCGGCCATCACACGGTTTCCTCTCCACCACTCCCAGCACGTGCTGTTATTTGCCGGCCATCACACGGCTCCCTCTTCACCACTCCCAGCACATGCTGTTATTTGCCGGTCATCACACGGTTTCCTCTCCACCACTCCCAGCACGTGCTGTTATTTGCCGGCCATCACACGGTTTCCTCTTCACCACTCCCAGCACGTGCTGTTATTTGCCGGCCATCACACGGTTTCCTCTCCACCACTCCCAGCACGTGCTGTTATTTGCCGGCCATCACACGGCTCCCTCTCCACCACTCCCAGCACGTGCTGTTATTTGCCGGCCATCACACGGTTTCCTCTTCACCACTCCCAGCACGTGCTGTTATTTGCCGGCCATCACACGGTTTCCTCTCCACCACTCCCAGCACGTGCTGTTATTTGCCGGCCATCACACGGCTCCCTCTCCACCATTCCCAGCACGTGCTGTTATTTTCCGGCCATCACACGGTTTCCTCTCCACCACTCCCAGCACGTGCTGTTATTTGCCGGCCATCACACGGTTTCCTCTCCACCACTCCCAGCACGTGCTGTTATTTGCCGGCCATCACACGATTTCCTCTTCACCACTCCCAGCACGTGCTGTTATTTGCCGGCCATCACACGGTTTCCTCTCCACCACTCCCAGCACGTGCTGTTATTTGCCGGCCATCACACGGTTTCCTCTCCACCACTCCCAGCACGTGCTGTTATTTGCCGGCCATCACACGGCTCCCTCTCCACCACTCCCAGCATGTGCTGTTATTTGCCGGCCATCACACGGTTTCCTCTTCACCACTCCCAGCACGTGCTGTTATTTGCCGGCCATCACACGGCTCCCTCTCCACCACTCCCAGCACGTGCTGTTATTTGCCGGCCATCACACGGTTTCCTCTCCACCACTCCCAGCACGTGCTGTTATTTGCCGGCCATCACACGGTTTCCTCTCCACCACTCCCAGCACGTGCTGTTATTTGCCGGCCATCACACGGCTTCCTCTCCACCACTCCCAGCACGTGCTGTTATTTGCCGGCCATCACACGGTTTCCTCTCCACCACTCCCAGCACGTGCTGTTATTTGCCGGCCATCACACGGTTTCCTCTCCACCACTCCCAGCACGTGCTGTTATTTGCCGGCCATCACACGGTTTCCTCTCCACCACTCCCAGCACGTGCTGTTATTTGTCGGCCATGACACGGTTTCCTCTCCACCACTCCCAGCACGTGCTGTTATTTGCCGGCCATCACACGGTTTCCTCTTCACCACTCCCAGCACGTGCTGTTATTTGCCGGCCATCACACGGTTTCCTCTCCACCACTCCCAGCACGTGCTGTTATTTGCCGGCCATCACACGGCTCCCTCTCCACCACTCCCAGCACGTGCTGTTATTTGCCGGCCATCACACGGTTTCCTCTTCACCACTCCCAGCACGTGCTGTTATTTGCCGGCCATCACACGGCTCCCTCTCCACCACTCCCAGCACGTGCTGTTATTTGCCGGCCATCACACGGTTTCCTCTCCACCACTCCCAGCACGTGCTGTTATTTGTCGGCCATCACACGGTTTCCTCTCCACCACTCCCAGCACGTGCTGTTATTTGCCGGCCATCACACGGTTTCCTCTCTACCACTCCCAGCACGTGCTGTTATTTGCCGGCCATCACACGGTTTCCTCTCCACCACTCCCAGGACGTGCTGTTATTTGCCGGCCATCACACGGTTTCCTCTCCACCACTCCCAGGACGTGCTGTTATTTGCCGGCCATCACACGGTTTCCTCTCCACCACTCCCAGCACTTGCTGTTATTTGTCGGCCATCACACGGTTTCCTCTCCACCACTCCCAGCACGTGCTGTTATTTGCCGGCCATCACACGGTTTCCTCTCCACCACTCCCAGCACGTGCTGTTATTTGCCGGCCATCACACGGTTTCCTCTCCACCACTCCCAGCACTTGCTGTTATTTGTCGGCCATCACACGGTTTCCTCTCCACCACTCCCAGCACGTGCTGTTATTTGCCGGCCATCACACGGTTTCCTCTCCACCACTCCTAGCATGTGCTGTTATTTGCCGGCCATCACACGGTTTCCTCTTCACCACTCCCGGCACGTGCTGTTATTTGCCGGCCATCACACGGTTTCCTCTCCACCACTCCCAGCACGTGCTGTTATTTGCCGGCCATCACACGGTTTCCTCTCCACCACTCCCAGCACGTGCTGTTATTTGCCGGCCATCACACGGTTTCCTCTCCACCACTCCCAGCACGTGCTGTTATTTGCCGGCCATCACACGGTTTCCTCTGCACCACTCCCAGCACGTGCTGTTATTTGCCGGCCATCACACGGCTCCCTCTTCACCACTCCCAGCACGTGCTGTTATTTGCCGGCCATCACACGGTTTCCTCTCCACCACTCCCAGCACGTGCTGTTATTTGCCGGCCATGACACGGTTTCCTCTCCACCACTCCCAGCACGTGCTGTTATTTGCCGGCCATCACACGGTTTCCTCTCCACTACTCCCAGCACGTGCTGTTATTTGCCGGCCATCACACGGTTTCCTCTCCACCACTCCCAGCACGTGCTGTTATTTGCCGGCCATCACACGGTTTCCTCTCCACTACTCCCAGCACGTGCTGTTATTTGCCGGCCATCACACGGTTTCCTCTCCACCACTCCCAGCACGTGCTGTTATTTGCCGGCCATCACACGGTTTCCTCTCCACCACTCCCAGCACGTGCTGTTATTTGCCGGCTTCTGTCTGGGAATATTGCAGCAATTGCAGATTTGGGGGAGTATTTTCGGGAATCTTTGCCATCCTCCCTTTCCGTGCTCGCAGCTGCAGCGGTTCCTTTTCTCGTGGCCTCGGAGTTGGGAACGATTTGCATAAAGTGAAGTCTTTTAGATGTTTTCCAATGAGGACGTTTGTTGTGAAATTCGCTTTGCGAGTCTCCTCGTGCGTCGCTCAGATCTCGGCGCTCTGCGTGGTGTCAGCCGTGTGATGATTCTGTGCCGCAGTCACCTGCGCTTTGAACACGGCGCAGCACAGTAATTCGGAGCCATTGTCTCTTCCCCATCCTTTACCTTCCCGGCCTGACAGCTGCATCCCTCTGAGGCTGTCGGCCTCTACTCTGCTATTTTTAGAGGCATGAAGCGGCGCCATGCGGCCTCCTGTCAGACGGGCTCTTTGGCTCTTTTTTCCCCATCTTATCACCTTGTCATTTTTTAACCCCCGCTTCTTCTTTTGTTTTTTTGCTTCGTGCACATTTATATACGGCGGCTCAATAGCATCTGTGATATATGAAAAAAACGGCGAAAAATGAAGTCTTTAAATTTGCCCCAGTAATACCATATCCCATGGCCCAAAACCACCAATACATGGATTCAAATTGCACATAAAAAATCTGTTTATTGGGTCAGGCATAAAACTAATTCATGGGGTATAGAAAGTAGTAACAGGTAAGCAGGTTCATAGAGAAGGATAGCGAGTAACAACCCCCATGTGGGGCTGCATGGAAAGAAAAGAGCAGAACATGCTGCTCCCTGGTAGTGCCCGTGCAAGTGGTTTGCAGTTAACATAGGCACAAAAAGTCAAGGTATATGACCAAAGTTAAAATGTCAGTAGAAAACAGCCAGTAAAAAATTTTTCCACAGCAATAATACCCAGCAGGGAGCTTACCATGACTTAGAGACTCACATGCAGGCACACATGGGGACCAGTCCCAACACGTGTTTCGTGGGGTGACTTCCTCAGGGGACATTCGAGATCTGACAGTATATCTCTTGCAGCAGCACTGGTATAATTTATTACCCCATGTGTGCATGTGACTTAATATATGTCGGACTCACTAGTCGTGAATTGAGGGTCCGGACGAGGGAGCATACTAGGGATATCATTGCTGCTAAGCAAGTAAAACCCGAGGATGTTGATACCCTCAAGACCATCCCCCGTCATTTCAGGTTGCATCACGGTTCGGACCCCTCAAGTTTTAAGGTGAGGGGCATCGACCGTGTGCACCTTGGACTGAGGGGTGGTAATATTCACAAGGCGTTGGCACGGGCGGCATGCCGATGGATTTTCCTCCTTGACACGGTGGCCCCTAGGGGATTGAATGAGAGGCAGACCTTCACCTCTTATTTATAAGCTAGTGTACCTCTTCTGTGGTCCTTCTTTTGCCTTTTTGGCTTTTTTTGATTTTGTTTTGGCTGCGAGATCCCTGTATTGAATCCGTTGTATATAATGTTTTTCATTAGTTTTTAATCTTTTGTGTCCTGCCTTTCACAGTTTTTTCACGCTCCTGTTTTGTGTCCCTGTCGGATGTCTCTTCTGCCATCACTATCATCGTCCTACTGCATTGATAATGAACGGGGAAGGAATAAAATAAGCAGCGATCGCCTGTATATGACTACTAGCTGTGCCTGGCTTATTGACTGCTGTCCACTTATATGTGATATTATCGTTTTGTAAAAATATTGTCATATTTATTAATGTCGATCATTTTTGGTATTATTGTAGTCATAGCGCATGCATTTTCCCTCCCTATATTGTTCTGAACCTATTTTAAACTGTAATAACTATTTGCCCTCACCTTTGCCAGTAGTCAACATGGCATTTGCAGTCGCGCTTCCTGATTGCGGCTCTGCGCATGTGCAGTGAGCGCGGCTCTCCTCCGTGCGCCTCCTGGGTAAAATTGACGTCATTAAGGGGTTTGCCCTAGCCCAGGCGACGCTGGAGTAGCCGCCCACGCTAGCGCGGCGCGCTCTCGTACTTTGGAATCGCGACAGGTGCTGCAAATGATGAGACATGCACTGGTATATAAAACCCACTGTTTTCTTTATTGTCCACGGTCCCCTGAGGAAGTCACCCCACGAAACACGTGTTGGGACTGGTCCCCATGTGTGCCTGCATGTGAGTCTCTAAGTCATGGTAAGCTCCCTGCTGGGTATTAGTGCTGTGGAAAAAAAAAAATTTACTGGCTGTTTTCTACTGACATTTTAACTTTGGTCATATACCTTGACTTTTTGTGCCTATGTTAACTGCAAACCACTTGCACTGGCCCTAGCAGGGAGCAGCATGTTCTGCTCTTTTCTTTCCATGCAGCCCCACATGGGGGTTGTTACGCGCTATCCTTGTCTATGAACCTGCTTACCTGTTACTACTTTCTATACCCCATGAATTAGTTTTATGCCTGACCCAATAAACAGATTTTTTATGTGCAATTTGAATCCATGTATTGGTGGTTTTTGGGCCCTGGGATATGGTATTACTGGGGCAAATTTAAAGACTTCATTTTTCGCCTTTTTTCCTCATATGCTCATTGAAGTTGTTGCCCATTACTCTATGACGTCCTTTTTGACTGCTCTGCTTGTTTCCATCTGTGATATATGGAGACCCTTCTCTTCATGACGCTGTTCACATTGGTGCGGTGCTCTATCACCTCCTGTATTATATAACAGCCGGTCAACAATTGAGCCGCACTCGGCTCTTCTGTGTTCTCATAGACTTCAGTGGAAATCTGGAGATCAGCAGTGAATCTGACCAAATTCAATGTCATCTACGTCACTTGGTGCAAATCAAATGGCTGCCGCGTAGTGTGCACTGTGCCGCCATCTGTGTGCACTGTGCCGCCATCTGTGTGCACTGTGCCGACATCTGTGTGCACTGTGCCGCCATCTGTGTGCACTGTGCCGCCATCTGTGTGCACTGTGCCGCCATCTGTGTGCACTGTGCTGCCATCTGTGTGCACTGTGCAGCCATCTTTGTGCACTCTGCTGCCATCTCTGTGCACTGTGCTGCGTAGTGAGAACTGTGCCACCATCTGTGTGCACTGTGCCGCCATCTGTGTGCACTGTGCCGCCATCTGTGTGCACTGTGCCGCCATCTGTGTGCACTGTGCAGCCATCTCTGTGCACTGTGCTGCCATCTCTGTGCACTGTGCTGCGTAGTGAGAACTGTGCCACCATCTGTGTGCACTGTGCCGCCATCTGTGTGCACTCTGCTGCCATCTGTGTGCACTGTGCTGCGTAGTGTGCACTGTGCCGCGTAGTGTGCACTGTGCTGCGTAGTGAGAACTGTGCCGCCATCTGTGTGCACTGTGCCGCGTAGTGTGCACTGTGCCGCGTAGACCTCAGTGTATGTGACACTCCCAGGGCGGGGGTACTCTGAACCGGGCCGGATTAGTCCAGGGACGTCAGCGGTGGCGGGGTCTGGTTCCAAGACTTTGGCAGTGTCTTTCTTCAATAAAGGGAATGATGATGGGAGTTATATTTACAATTAAGTAAAGTTTGTGACGCCCCCTGTGGTTTTGCGGCTATGTGGCCGCCGCTGCGCTGTGTGTTCCCCGAGGCAGGTGGTGATGGCGCAGCTGAGGTGATATTGCTCCCCACAGGTGGAGCAGACCCCGGGGCGACCGTTGGAAATATGAGAAGTCTATGAGGGCAGGCTGTGACGCAGGAGGAATGGAGACGACACCGGGGCTTTACAATAACAGTCTTTTACTCACTGCACCGGTTCCAGGCTGACAGCCAGATTAGTCCACCACAATATGCTGGGAACCCCGGTGATGGGCAGCCACCGATCCCGAGTAAGTCTGAGGCCAGCACCGGTACACCCTTGTGTTTGCCTTTCCCGGTCGTCTCTCTGCGCTGACTCTCTCCCGCCGGTCCTGCGCCTCCACACACAGTGCCCTGAGCCAGGGGCCGCTGACCCTCATAGGGACTTCTGCCTGCGTGGCTCCCTGGTCCTCTGTGGCCCCCTTCCAGCAGATTTGTGTGCTGCTTGTGGCCCAAAGGCGCGTACAGCCACCCTGGCCTCCGGTGTTACTAGGAAGTCCTGAAGTATTGTCCTAGCCTAGGGACCGGGACCCCGTTTGCGACCAAATCCCTCCACTAGGAGATGTTGCTTGTGGAACAAGACTATAGGGGATTCTGACACCCCTCTCCTAATTCTATAAAATGTCAGCGTCGATAGTCACCGCTGTCTCGTGAACACATCGCGCTAGAGGAGAGGATTCGTCATTGTGGGCGCGGAGTCTCCATCGATCACAGCGGCCATCTTTCAATTGAATATTTACTTGTGTAATAATGAGATCGTACATTTGATAACTTCACTCGTCAGTCGCGATTGTGAAGACATTTTCCTGTCTAATCGGCCATCAGTAATAATAATAATACTGCCATGTAGTGCCCCCACAATGCTGCCAGTCAGAGAGGGGGCCACGATGTTCAGGGACCTGATCATAGATAAGTAAGCGATGCTGGCGCCCCCAACACGATGTAGAGACACAACGGACTGAGGACACACTATATTTCTAGGTCTCGGACACGGTCATGGCAGCCACTATAGAAGCCCTGAATTTTAAGCAAATGTTGTGAAATTTGGGAAAGCTTCTGTAACCGCACCATACAATAGTGTATAGTATATAGTATATACAGCAGCTAGATCTTCAGATGCAGCCAAGACAGGGATTTGCTTCCTTTTGGTCTTGGGCAGAGTCGTTTCTCCGCGAGGACGGGAGAAGTTCCAGGCGGTGATTTAATGTTTATTGCAGGAAATAATTCCTTGTTTTTAAGCGATTGTTCAGAGCTTGGTTTAAAATGCGATAAATAACCAAGAAACGTAATTAAGTTTAGAAAGAAAGGAACAATAACAAATGGAGAAATGATGAAAAGAAGATCCAGCGAGAGGAGAGACTTTACCACATTAAGCCAATGTTACCAAGTGTCAGATCGCGAGTGCCGAGGATTACACTTTATAATTAAATGTTATAATAACTTCTCGGGGAAAAGCGTCAGACACTAAATCTTTATAATATATCGGGAAGTAACCAGGAAAGTGTCTCAATTCTGTTCCTTTATTGGAAAGTTTTTACAAAGGAAACATTGATCCTAATTCAATAATAGCAACGTAACGCAGAAGGTAGAAGTCCTGCACCACCATCACCACAGGGATAACCGAGGACGATCACATTATGGACGGGAGGTGTATACAGTGCTGTGTGGTAGAAGTACAGCACCGCCATCACCACAGGGATAACCGAGGACGATCACATTATGGACGGGAGGTGTATACAGTGCTGTGTGGTAGAAGTCCTGCACCACCATCACCACAGGGATAACCGGGGACGATCACATTATGGATGGGAGGTGTATACAGTGCTGTGTGGTAGAAGTACAGCACCGCCATCACCACAGGGATAACCGGGGACGATCACATTATGGATGGGAGGTGTATACAGTGCTGTGTGGTAGAAGTACAGCACCGCCATCACCACAGGGATAACCGAGGACGATCACATTATGGACGGGAGGTGTATACAGTGCTGTGTGGTAGACGTACAGCACCGCTATCACCACAGGGATAACCGAGGACGATCACATTATGGACCGGAGGTGTATACAGTGCTGTGTGGTAGAAGTCCTGCACCACCATCACCACAGGGATAACCGGGGACGATCACATTATGGACGGGAGGTGTATACAGTGCTGTGTGGTAGAAGTCCTGCACCACCATCACCACAGGGATAACCGAGGACGATCACATTATGGACGGGAGGTGTATACAGTGCTGTGTGGTAGAAGTCCTGCACCACCATCACCACAGGGATACCGGGGACGATCACATTATGGACGGGAGGTGTATACAGTGCTGTATGGTAGAAGTCCTGCACCACCATCACCACAGGGATAACCGGGGACGATCACATTATGGACGGGAGGTGTATACAGTGCTGTGTGGTAGAAGTACAGCACCACTATCACCACAGGGATAACCGAGGACGATCACATTATGGACGGGAGGTGTATACAGTGCTGTGTGGTAGAAGTCCTGCACCACCATCACCACAGGGATAACCGGGGACGATCACATTATGGACGGGAGGTGTATACAGTGCTGTGTGGTAGAAGTCCTGCACCACCATCACCACAGGGATAACCGAGGACGATCACATTATGGACGGGAGGTGTATACAGTGCTGTATGGTAGAAGTCCTGCACCACCATCACCACAGGGATAACCGGGGACGATCACATTATGGACGGGAGGTGTATACAGTGCTGTGTGGTAGAAGTCCTGCACCACCATCACCACAGGGATAACCGAGGACGATCACATTATGGACAGAAGGTGTATACAGTGCTGTATGGTAGAAGTACAGCACCGCCATCACCACAGGGATAACCGAGGACGATCACATTATGGACGGGAGGTGTATACAGTGCTGTGTGGTAGAAGTACAGCATCACCATCACCACAGGGATAACCGAGGACGATCACATTATGGACGGGAGGTGTATACAGTGCTGTGTGGTAGAAGTCCTGCACCACCATCACCACAGGGATAACCGAGGACGATCACATTATGGACGGAAGGTGTATACAGTGCTGTATGGTAGAAGTACAGCACCGCCATCACCACAGGGATAACCGAGGACGATCACATTATGGACGGGAGGTGTATACAGTGCTGTGTGGTAGAAGTCCTGCACCACCATCACCACAGGGATAACCGAGGACGATCACAATATGGACGGGAGGTGTATACAGTGCTGTGTGGTAGAAGTCCTGCACCACCATCACCACAGGGATAACCGAGGACGATCACATTATGGACGGGAGGTGTATACAGTGCTGTGTGGTAGAAGTCCTGCACCACCATCACCACAGGGATAACCGAGGACGATCACATTATGGACGGGAGGTGTATACAGTGCTGTGTGGTAGAAGTACAGCATCACCATCACCACAGGGATAACCGAGGACGATCACATTATGGACGGGAGGTGTATACAGTGCTGTGTGGTAGAAGTCCTGCACCGCCATCACCACAGGGATAACCGAGGACGATCACATTATGGACGGAAGGTGTATACAGTGCTGTGTGGTAAAAGTACAGCACCGCCATCACCATATATGTATGTGTGTGTGTGTGTGTGTGTATGTGTGTGTGTGTATGTGTATGTGTGTGTGTGTGTGTGTATGTGTGTGTGTGTGTGTGTGTATAAATATATATGATTAGGGAGGCAGTGTTATACTTTGGCTGGCGTCCAGCTGAACAGAACATTTAAGAAAGGTGTTGTATTGTGCTGTCAGCTGCTCTCAGCCAATCCGCGTCACCACAATCGCCTTTGTTAGTGCTGATTGGTCTAAAGACAGTGATCTCATCCCAATTCTCCTCTTCATTTAGATACCAGACACTTTATAATAGTCACCATGATTGTGCAGTAAAAAAACACATTAATTGTACAGATACAAGACCAGTTGGAAAAAAAAATGGGGGTCATGGGACAGAACAACAAACATAAAAACATCTAGGAAAAGATGTCAATGCTTTGATTATAATAAGGATATTGAAGGTATAGAGGTTCAGACTTTAATCCAGCAGCAGCAGCAGCAGGCTGTAAGGGTGACCATGCCTCTGTGGTGCACGTATCTCTATGTATGTTCAGACTGTAATCCAGCAGCAGCAGGCTGTAAGGGAGGCCATGCCTCTGTGGTGCACGTATCTCTATGTATGTTCAGACTGTAATCCAGCAGCAGCAGGCTGTAAGGGTGACCATGCCTCTGTGGTGCACGTATCTCTATGTATGTTCAGACTGTAATCCAGCAGCAGCAGGCTGTAAGGGAGGCCATGCCTCTGTGGTGCACGTATCTCTATGTATGTTCAAACTGTAATCCAGCAGCAGCAGGCTGTAAGGGAGGCCATGCCTCTGTGGTGCACGTATCTCTATGTATGTTCAGACTGTAATCCAGCAGCAGCAGGCTGTAAAGGCGGCCATACCACTGTGGTGCACGTATCTCTATTGAGGTTTAGACTTTAATCCAGCAGCAGCAGGCTGTTAGGGCGGCCATGTCTCTGTGGTGCACGTATCTCTATGTATGTTCAGACTGTAATCCAGCAGCAGCAGGCTGTAAGGGTGGCCATGCCTCTGTGGTGCACATATCTCTATGGAGGTTCAGACTGTAATCCAGCAGCAGGTTGTAAGGGTGGCCATGCATCTGTGGTGCACGTATCTCTATGTAGGTTCAGACTGTAATCCAGCAGCAGCAGGCTGTAAGGGTGGCCATGCCTCTGTGGTGCACGGATCTCTATGGAGGTTCAGACTGTAATTCAGCAGCAGTAGGCTGTAAGGGTGGCCATGCCTCTGTGGTGCACATATCTCTATGGAGGTTCAGACTGTAATCCAGCAGCAGCAGGCTGTAAGGGCGGCCATGCCTTTGTGGTCCACGTATCTCTATGGAGGTTCAGACTGTAATCCATCAGCAGCAGGCTGTAAGTGCAGCCATGCCTCTGTGGTGCACGTATCTCTATGGAGGTTCAGACTGTAATCCAGCAGCAGCAGGCTGTAAGGGCGGCCATGTCTTTGTGGTCCACTTAGCTCTATGGAAGTTCAGACCGTAATCCATCAGCAGCAGGCTGTAAGGGCGGCCATGCCTCTGTGGTGCACGTATCTCTATGTATGTTCAGACTGTAATCCAGCAGCAGCAGGCTGTAAGGGTGGCCATGCCTCTGTGGTGCACATATCTCTATGGAGGTTCAGACTGTAATCCAGCAGCAGGTTGTAAGGGTGGCCATGCCTCTGTGGTGCACGTATCTCTATGTAGGTTCAGACTGTAATCCAGCAGCAGCAGGCTGTAAGGGCGGCCATGCCTCTGTGGTGCACGTATCTCTATGTAGGTTCAGACTGTAATCCAGCAGCAGCAGGCTGTAAGGGCGGCCATGCCTCTGTGGTGCAGGTATCTCTATGGAGGTTCAGACTGTAATTCAGCAGCAGCAGGCTGTAAGGGCGGCCATGCCTCTGTGGTGCACATATCTCTATGGAGGTTCAGACTGTAATCCAGCAGCAGCAGGCTGTAAGGGCGGCCATGCCTTTGTGGTCCACGTATCTCTATGGAGGTTCAGACTGTAATCCATCAGCAGCAGGCTGTAAGGGCGGCCATGCCTCTGTGGTGCACGTATCTCTATGGAGGTTCAGACTGTAATCCAGCAGCAGCAGGCCGTAAGGGCAGCCATGCCTCTGTGGTGCACGTATCTCTATGGAGGTTTAGACTGTAATCCAGCAGCAGCAGGCTGTAAGGGCGGCCATGCCTCTGTGGTGCACGTATCTCTATGGAGGTTCAGACTGTAATCCAGCAGCAGCATGCCGTAAGGGCGGCCATGCCTCTGTGGTGCACGTATCTCTATGGAGGTTCAGACTGTAATCCAGCAGCAGCAGGCTGTAAGGGCGGCCATGCCTCTGTGGTGCACGTATCTCTATGGAGGTCCAGACTGTAATCCAGCAGCAGCAGGCTGTAAGGGCGGCCATGCCTCTGTGGTGCACGTATCTCTATGGAGGTTCAGACTGTAATCCAGCAGCAGCAGGCCGTAAGGGCGGCCATGCCTCTGTGGTGCACGTATGGAGGTTTAGACTGTAATCCAGCAGCAGCAGGCTGTAAGGGCGGCCATGCCTCTGTGGTGCACGTATCTCTATGGAGGTTCAGACTGTAATCCAGCAGCAGCAGGCCGTAAGGGCGGCCATGCCTCTGTGGTGCACGTATCTCTATGGAGGTTCAGACTGCAATCCAGCAGCAGCAGGCTGTAAGGGCGGCCATGCCTCTGTGGTGCACGTATCTCTATGGAGGTCCAGACTGTAATCCAGCAGCAGCAGGCTGTAAGGGCGGCCATGCCTCTGTGGTGCACGTATCTCTATGGAGGTTCAGACTGTAATCCAGCAGCAGCAGGCTGTAAGGGCGGCCATGCCTCTGTGGTGCACATATCTCTATGGAGGTTCAGACTGTAATCCAGCAGCAGCAGGCTGTAAGGGCAGCCATGCTTATGTGGTGCACGTATCTCTATGGAAGTTTAGACTGTAATCCAGCAGCAGGCTGTAAGGGCGGCCATGCCTCTGTGGTGCACGTATCTCTATGGAGGTTCAGACTGTAATCCAGCAGCAGCAGGCTGTAAGTGCAGCCATGCCTCTGTGGTGCACGTATCTCTATGTAGGTTCAGACTGTAATCCAGCAGCAGCAGGCTGTAAGGGCGGCCATGCCTCTGTGGTGCACGTATCTCTATGGAGGTTTAGACTGTAATCCAGCAGCAGCAGGCTGTAAGGGCGGCTATGCCTCTGTGGTGCACGTATCTCTATGGAGGTTCAGACTGTAATCCAGCAGCAGCAGGCTGTAAGGGCAGCCATGCTTATGTGGTGCACGTATCTCTATGGAAGTTTAGACTGTAATCCAGCAGCAGCAGGCTGTAAGGGCGGCCATGCCTCTGTGGTGCACGTATCTCTATGGAGGTTCAGACTGTAATCCAGCAGCAGCAGGCTGTAAGTGCAGCCATGCCTCTGTGGTGCACGTATCTCTATGGAGGTTCAGACTGTAATCCAGCAGCAGCAGGCTGTAAGGGCGGCCATGCCTCTGTGGTGCACATATCTCTATGGAGCCACCATTGCGTCTTTTTCCAGAAAGGCTTCATTTTTCGGCTGTTATAGAGGGGCTCTGGCTGAGGAGGGGGCTCTTGTTTCTCCACTGGAGTTCCTCTGTGAAATCACATTCTTGTTGTTGGATACATTGTAACAAAGGACCTTTCTTGTAACCAGACATCTCCTTACAAGTGCTCCCTCGCAAGGAGTTAATGAAAGGTCTCCCTTCGATGGCAGGCCACGATTTTGGATTATTTTTGCAGCTCTTGAAGTCGAGAGACATTCGAGTCATTAATTCTGGCTTCTAATTTCGAGCCATCAAGGTTATAAAGGGTATGACGGTCATTAGGGCTGAAATGATTTCATGTATGAACTTAGAACAATGAGGTCCATCAATAACCACTTCCCGCTCTAATGTCCCTGATGTAGTTAGGCCGCGGCGTAATGAGTCTCAGTGTGGGAAACGGCGCTATGGTAATGTGAATTGTGTCAGCCTTTATCTATGTATCACTGGCTTTCATTTCCACATACATCAAATGTTTAATCAAGTTCTCATACAGGCGTAATGCGATTCGCCGCTGTTCACGTCTCGGCCGCTCGGAGCTGACGGCTCGCCGGTACAATTCGGTTACTTTACATGAGTAAACCATTAACATTCACTTGAACATTTCATTGTGATGTCAGTCTATAATGGGCACAAGATGGTCAGAAGTGTACCGCAGAGGGGATGCCCGAGGAAGCGTCAGGCTGGGGCAGGGAAAGCTTCATATCTCAAAGGGCAGAAACCTGGTAATGATTAGTGATGAGCGAGCATGCTCGGCCCTGCTCGGTACTCAATCAAGCATCAGGGTGCTCAGGTATGCTCGTTGCTCGACCACGTATTGGGGGTGCTTTGGCGCCATGCTCGAGTCCCCGGCATGTTTCGTAGATGTTTTTTAGCCACTAAACATGTGGGGATCGCCTGCCATGTTGGCTACTGGTATTACTGTGATTGGCCAGCCGCATTGCATCATCAGATCCTATAAGACTCAGGGGCGCGATGCTCGGCACATTTCATGTGGCATTAAGGATGTTTTTGGTTTAATTTAATAAATAGAAAATAATTAAAAAAAAAAAAGACATGGGGTGCCCCCATTTTTGATAACCAGCCAAAGTAAAGCAGTCAGCTAGGGGCTGATATTATCAGGCTGGGAAGGTCCATGGTTATTTGGCCCTTCCCAGCCTAAAATTAACAGCCCACAGCCACCCCAGGAGTGGCGCATCCCTAAGTTGTGCCAGTTTTGGCGCTTTCCTCATCTCTTCTCGATTGCCCTGGTGGTTAATGTCTGCTGGGAATTGACAGCTGGCATCAAGCCCAGGGGTAAGTAATGGAGAGGAAAGAGAAAAATTATTCAGCTCACCTGTCATCCAAGACCTTAGAATCTGAGGGGTGCACGCGGTCCGCTGTCTAGTCCACGCCAGCTAGGAGGAAGCAGAAAAAGGTGAAGGAAGTAATGGAGAGACAACATTCAGACTCCCCCATTACTAACCCAGTAAGTGTTAAGTAAAAAAAACACTCACAGGCAAAAATAGTTTCTTTGAATAAAGACTCCCCCTCATTTTCCCTCATTCACCAATAAAAAAAGAAACCAAAACATGAAGATCCAACTTATTCCAATGGTCCCACGACATCCCCCGAATCCTTACTCCAACCTAGGGAGCTTCTTTCAGTGAAGGAGGATCCAAAGGTCACTCTTGGCCAGCGCCAGAACGGGAATTTCTCAAGTATAGTGACGTCACTGAGTTATTGACATCATCGCATGTGAGAAACTCCGGGTCTGGCACTGACCGGGAGTGACCGCTGGAACTTTGTTCTCTGAATGAGGCTCCATAAGTTGGAGTAAAGATTACGGGGACATCGTGGGACCAATACACCATGGATTACGTCGGATCGTCATGTATGGAGGTAGAAGAGTGGAGAGCACAGGTGTGGAGGTATGGGAAGGACAGGTGGGAGCAGGTGAGTAAGGGAGAGGAGTGGAGGAAAGGGAAGGACAGGTGGGAGCAGGTCAGTAAGGGAGAGGTTTGGAGGAAAGGGAAGGACAGGTGGGAATAGGTCAGTTAGGGAGAAGAGTGGAGGAAAGGGAAGGACAGGTGGGAGCAGGTCAGTAAGGGAGAGGTGTGGAGGAAAGGGAAGGACAGGTGGGAGCAGGTCAGTAAGGGAGAGGTGTGGAGGAAAGGGAAGGAAAGGTGGGAGCAGGTCAGTAAGAGATTGGTGAAGTGGAAAGGGAAGGACAGGTGGGAGCAGGTGAGTAAGGGAGAGGTGTTATGATCCGGAACCATGGAAGATCACAACAGATCATTGGCAAAAAGGTGACAAGAGCATTGGCAACTAATCTGACCGCCATCCTCTTCCTAAACATCAACACTAGAAGTAGCTGAGGGGTGAACTAACATCCTATGCACCGCGAACCCAGCCGGAGAACTAGCTATCCTAAAGGAAGGAAGGATGAATAACTCTCTGCCTCAGAAATAGACCGCAAAAGGTATAGCAAGCCCCTCACATTCAAAGACTACGGTGATATAGGAAAAGACAATACACAGATGGATGATAGGATTAGCAAAGGTGAGGCCCCACTAACTAAATAGGAAAGGATAGGAAAGAGGCTGATGGTGGCCAGAGAAAAACCCTACAAAAACCCAAATACCCGATAGTACAAAAAGGTCCTCAGATCGCACGATCTGCACTCCGTCCTATAATAGGCGCTCTTGTCAAACCAATGAACAGAAAACAACAACAATTACAAATTCAAGAAGCAACAAACACATGGACTTACTTATAGGAGCAAAAACTCCAAAGATAGCTGCAGGCAGCTTCCCAGCTAAGCAACAGAGAGGGAAGATTCCTGCATGCAAAAAAACTGACAATAACCACAATAATTGACTACCCAGATAAGAACAAAAGAACAAAACAACTTAAGAAAGAACCAAGCACTTATCTGGGGTAGAAGTGGTCTGGAGCAAGATGAAAGGCTGATGAACTACAGAACAAATGATAACCGGCCCAGATAGCCATGAAGCAGAAGCTTAAATAGGCAAGAGAATTAGCAATGGAAATGCCCATTGCTCCAGCACATCTGGTTTCTGTCCAAACCATTCCTGATCACAAGAGGGAGCCTCACAGCAGCAAAAGCATAGCTAACATTCACAACAGAGAAGTGCGGAGGAAAGTGAAGGACAGGTGGGAGCAGGTCAGTAAGGGAGAGGAGTGGAGGAAAGGGAAGGACAGTTGGGAGCAGGTCAGTAAGGGAGAGTTGAAGAGGAAAGGGAAGGACAGGTGGGAGCAGGTCAGTAAGGGAGAGGAGTGGAGGAAAGGGAAGGACAGGTGGGAGCAGGTCACTAAGGGAGAGGTGTGGAGAAAAGTGAAGGAAAGGTGGGAGAAGGTCAGTAAGGGAGAGGTGAAGAGGAAAGGGAAGGACAGGTGGGAGTAGCTCAGTAAGGGAGAGGAGTGGAGGAAAGGGAAGGACAGGTGGGAGCAGGTCAGTAAGGGAGAGGAGTGGAGGAAAGGGAAGGACAGGTGGGAGCAGGTCAGTAAGGGAGAGGAGTGGAGGAAAGGGAAGGACAGGTGGGAGCAGGTCAGTAAGGGAGAGGTGTGGAGAAAAGTGAAGGAAAGGTGGGAGCAGGTCAGTAAGGGAGAGGTGAAGAGGAAAGGGAAGGACAGGTGGGAGCAGCTCAGTAAGGGAGAGGAGTGGAGGAAAGGGAAGGACAGGTGGGAGCAGGTCAGTAAGGGAGAGGTGAAGAGGAAAGGGAAGGACAGATGGGAGCAGGTCAGTAAGGGAGAGGAGTGGAGGAAAGGGAAGGACAGGTGGGAGCAGGTCAGTAAGGGAGAGGTGTGGAGGAAAGGGAAGGACAGGTGGGAGCTGGTCAGTAAGAGAGAGGTGAAGTGGAAAGGGAAAGACAGGTGGGAGTAGGTCAGTCAGGGAGATGTGTGGAGGAAAGTGAAGGACAGGTGGGAGCAGGTCAGTAAGGGAGATATGTGGAGGAAAGTGAAGGACAGGTGGGGAGCAGGTCAGTAAGGGAGAGTAGTGGAGGAAAGTGAAGGACAGGTGGGATCTGGTCAGTAAGGAAGATGTGTGGAGGAAAGGGAAGGACAGGTGGGAGCAGGTCAGTAAGGGAGAGGAGTGGAGGAAAGGGAAGGACAGGTGGGAGCTGGTCAGTAAGGAAGATGTGTGGAGGAAAGGGAAGGACAGGTGGGAGCAGGTCAGTAAGGGAGAGGAGTGGAGGAAAGGGAAGGACAGGTGGGAGCAGGTCAGTAAGGGAGAGGTGAAGAGGAAAGGGAAGGACAGGTGGGAGCAGCTCAGTAAGGGAAAGGAGTGGAGGAAAGGGAAGGACAGGTGGGAGCAGGTCAGTAAGGGAGAGGTGAAGAGGAAAGGGAAGGACAGATGGGAGCAGGTCAGTAAGGGAGAGGAGTGGAGGAAAGGGAAGGACAGGTGGGAGCAGGTCAGTAAGGGAGAGGTGTGGAGGAAAGGGAAGGACAGGTGGGAGCTGGTCAGTAAGAGAGAGGTGAAGTGGAAAGGGAAAGACAGGTGGGAGCTGGTCAGGAAGAGAGAGGTGAAGTGGAAAGGGAAGGACAGGTGGGAGCAGGTCAGTAAGGGAGAGGTGAAGAGGAAAGGGAAGGACAGGTGGGAGCAGGTCAGTAAGGGAGAGGTGTGGAGGAAAGGGAAGGACAGGTGGGAGCTGGTCAGTAAGAGAGAGGTGAAGTGGAAAGGGAAAGACAGGTGGGAGCTGGTCAGTAAGGGAGAGGTAAAGAGGAAAGGGAAGGACAGGTGGGAGCAGGTCAGTAAGGGAGAGGTGAAGAGGAAAGGGAAGGACAGGTGGGAGCAGGTCAGTAAGGGAGAGGTGAAGAGGAAAGGGAAGGACAGGTGGGAGCTGGTCAGGAAGAGAGAGGTGAAGTGGAAAGGGAAAGACAGGTGGGAGCTGGTCAGTAAGGGAGAGGACTGGAGGAAAGGGAAGGACAGGTGGGAGCAGGTCAGTAAGAGAGAGGTGAAGTGGAAAGGGAAAGACAGGTGGGAGCTGGTCAGTAAGGGAGAGGACTGGAGGAAAGGGAAGGACAGGTGGGAGCAGGTCAGTAAGGGAGATGTGTGGAGGAAAGTGAAGGACAGCTGGGAGCAGGTCAGTAAGGGAGATGTGTGGAGGAAAGTGAAGGACAGGTGGGGAGCAGGTCAGTAAGGGAGAGGAGTGGAGGAAAGTGAAGGACAGGTGGGAGCTGGTCAGTAAGGGAGATGTGTGGAGGAAAGGGAAGGACAGGTGGGAGCAGGTCAGTAAGGGAGAGGAGTGGAGGAAAGGGAAGGACAGGTGGGAGCTGGTCAGTAAGGGAGAGGTGAAGAGGAAAGGGAAGGACAGGTGGGAGCAGGTCAGTAAGGGAGAGGAGTGGAGGAAAGTGAAGGACAAGTGGGAGCTGGTCAGTAAGGGAGAGGAGTTGAGGTAGAAGAGTGGAGGCGCACATGTGAAAATGAAGGGGGCCGGGTAGGTGGTGCGGAGGGGCGCTTAGGGCTGTGGATGAGGAAATAGAAAATCGCCCCCATCTGTTGTGCGACACGGGCAAATCGCTGCCCGTGGCGCACAACATCGCCCAGACCCGTCACACTACTTACCTGCCCGGCGACGTCGCTGTGACCGGCGAACCGCCTCCTTTCTAAGGGGGCGGTCCGTGCGGCGTCACAGCGACGTCTCTGAGCGGCTGCCCAATAGAAGTGGAGGGGCGGAGATGAGCGGGACTTAACATCCCGCCCACCTCCTTCCTTCCGCATTGTGGCCGGGAGGCAGGTAAGGAGAGCTTCTTCGTTCCTGCGGTGTCACACGGAGCGATGTGTGCTGCCGCAGGGACGAGGAACAACCTCGTTACTGCTGCAGTAACGATTTTTGAGAATGGACCCCCATGTCACCGATGAGCTATTTTGCACGTTTTTGCAACGATGCAAAATCGCTCATAGGTGTCACATGCAGCAATATCGCTAATGCGGCCGGATGTGCGTCACCAATTCCGTGACCCCAACGAGTTCGCCTTTAGCGATGTCGTAGCGTGTAAAGCCCCCTTAAGTGGGAGACAGAGACTCGGTAAGGTGAGTGCAGAGTATAAGGCAGATGGGAAGCCGGGTAGGAGCAGTGGGTAAGGACACCGGTTTCCATTGAGTTGATAGAAGGTAACCGGTGAATGTTCTGCCGTGTTCTCCGTAATGAAGCGACACTTCACGTATCTTTGATCATTCGCCTTTGCACTGAATGTTATTTGCCAAAAGCCCTTGAACTTTCTAAACCAGTGGCGAAGCGGAGCGTCCGGCGTTTAATTTCTAATATCTGATGCCTATGAAGCCTCATATTTCACAATTACAATTCAGTGGCATGAAACATTTATTCCTGCGCACGAACCTGGAAAATTTTCATCCTTTTGATTTATTTTCTCTTTTTTCCGGTAATGATCCTGTAGTTTATTCACTTATAAATTACCTTTCATCCGGTGCTTGTTGTGCGCTGTGTAGTCACATAATAATAATGCCACTTTCCTGGCTTTTAATTAATCAAGTCTCGGACCCACAAAGATCAAAAGCGCGCGTTTTACTTGTTAACTGAAAGACCTATAATGTTTTGCCAAATTGGCGCGCGCCTGTCATCTTTACATTAGCATTAAAGACGCGGCGGCCGCAATCTCCCACTTTACGCTCCATTATTTGGAATTATGCAGAAACGGCATTTTGTTTTTATATAAAGTTTGCAGAAGTTTCTATATATAAAAAAACTGAAAATCACCAAAACTTTCCCAGTTCCTGAAGTCTTGTTCCAGGCAATTGCGTATAAAGAAACTCGGAGCATTGCCGACGTCCATGGTCTCCAGAAGTAACGGCTGGTCGGCATCTCCTGTGATTTGTGCGTCTCTCAGGCCTCGTCATCATGATGGCTCTCCAGGGGCACAGGGTGAGATCCGGGCCCTGGGCAGTAATGGTGGTGGGCTCCGTGGCAATGATGCACATCATCCTGACTGCTGCATTGGGGGAGTCCTGGTCACCTGAAGTCACATCTTCAATGGGTTCCAGGCGTTGGACGAGGGCTGGGCTCTGGATGGGGTCCGGGCTCTGGACGGGGTCCGGGTGCTGGACAAGGTTCGAGCGCTGGACAGGGTCTGGGCATTGGATGAGGGCTGGGTTCTGGATGGGTTCCAGGTGTTGAACGGAGTCTGGGCTCTGGATGGGGTCTGGGCGCTGGACAGGGTCTGGGTATTGGATGAGGGCTGGGTTCTGGTTGGGTTCCAGGCGTTGGACGAGGGCTGGTCTCTGGACAGGGTCTGGGTATTGGATGAGGGCTGGGTTCTGGATGGGTTCCAGGTGTTGAACGGAGTCTGGGCTCTGGATGGGGTCTGGGCGCTGGACAGGGTCTGGGTATTGGATGAGAGATGGGTTTTGGATGGGTTCCAGGCGTCGGACGAGGGCAGGGCTCTGGACGGGGTCTGGGTATTGGATGAGGGCTGGGTTCTGGATGGGTTCCAGGCGTTGGACGGAGTCTGAGCTCTGGATGGGCTCTGGACGGGATCCGGGCACTGCTGGATTTCGGGACGTTCAGACATGGAGCTGCTGGGGTGCACGCACGCTCTTGTGCTCATTCTCACGACTCTTGTTCGGCCGGTGGAGCGTCGGTTGCTCCATGTCACTGACATCTACAATTAAATTTCTATAAAATCTCTTCTGCTTGTGTGTAAGGCGCGGTAATCTCTGTACACAGGATCGGATACAGGGCGCCCAGCTGTTATCAAAGAGGAGGTAGACGGTCCTGACTATCTGCCCACGTCCGCTAACCTTTACCCCCCACCGATATGAGATGCCTGCCTGGCACAGATAAGACCACCCGTGTTACGGCCTCTGGCCTGCCAATGTGGCTTCTGAGGAAACAAATCTGGCCTTGAAGATTTACTGGTTTCCTTAAATAGCTTAGTGGAATAAAACCTCTGTTTGAAGGTGCATGAAATCGCGATGACCCGGGCGCTTGTAATAATGCAAACAAACACAACACGGCGATCAACCCGCGCCTGTAGCTCCGATGTGCCCCTTACCTGTGATGTACCACCACTCCTAAGGCTAAAGGGGGCTGCACTGCTACGGGACCCTACAAAGACAGGTCAGACTGTTATATGGGAATTATTTATATTGTAATGTGATCACATCCAGGGTTTTTATATAGCAGGGAGGTTTATGTTTCATTTTTTAGGTATTTTTCTTATTTTATGTATTACGTGTCTGTTTATTTTATGTAGTAATTACATCTTTTATATATTAGGTATATTTTTATTTTATATATTAGCTACATTTTTATTTTATATATTTGGTACATTTTTATTTGATATATTTGGTACATTTTTATTTTATATATTTGGTATATTTTTATTTTATATATTTGGTACATTTTTATTTTATATATTTGG
Source organism: Anomaloglossus baeobatrachus (assembly GCF_048569485.1). NCBI lineage: Eukaryota > Metazoa > Chordata > Amphibia > Anura > Aromobatidae > Anomaloglossus > Anomaloglossus baeobatrachus. The sequence goes on from NC_134361.1 coordinate 3,362,322, forward strand.
TACATTTTTATTTTATATATTTGGTATATTTTTATTTTATATATTAGGTACATTTTTATTTTATATATTTGGTATATTTTTATTTTATATATTTGGTACATTTTTATTTTATATATTTGGTATATTTTTATTTTATATATTTGGTACATTTTTATTTTATATATTTGGTACATTTTTATTTTATATATTTGGTACATTTTTATTTTATATATTTGGTATATTTTTATTTTATATATTAGGTACATTTTTATTTTATATATTTGGTATATTTTTATTTTATATATTTGGTACATTTTTATTTTATATATTTGGTATATACTTTAGCTTATACTTTGTAGTATTTTTTATTTTGCATATTCAGTTCTTCATCTTAATAGATGAGGAGAATCAGTGATGTTTTCCACAGCGGGATCTTTGTGACCGGGATATTCGCGCTGTTTGCTATTGGGCTTCCTGCACATAGGACCAGTGACACTTGACATTAGGTCCATCAGGTTCTGTTCTGACGTCATGACTCTCCGAATTTACAAGCTATGAAATAACACCGCTCCGTTATGTCCGGACACCTTTCATGCTTTGTGACCAAACACTTAACCAGGGATGAACGGACCAGTGGAAGTTTCCGGTTCGCTGGGCTCGGCCAGAACTTAGTTAAAAGTTTACTTCAGGACCAGAACTTGACCCGAACCAGAGCCTAGACCCTGAACCCCATATAAGTCATGGGAACTTGACCTTTGCTGCTGTAAAATGGCTGTAATAAGGGCTAGGGTCTGTGGAAGTAAGGAATATGGGGGCGATTGACCTGCAAACATGTGGATATGTTATAAATAAAAAAATTACGGTATGTGCGGTCCCCCATATTTTTGATAACCAGCACAGGTAAAGCAGACAGCTGGAGGCTGGTATTATCAGAATGGGAAGGTCCATGGTTATTGGTCCCTTCTCAGCCTAAAAATAGCTGCCTGCAGCCGCCGCAAAAGTGGCTCGTCCATTCTGGCACATTACCTAGCTCTTTGCGATTTCCCTGGTGCAGATATCTTTTGAATGAATGAATGAGGGCGTGTCAGGACTCTTTATTCACATGAACATTGTCTTTAATGTGTGTTTTTTAACTTTATCCTTACTGGGTTAGTATTCAGGTGTCAGCTGCACAACTGAAGCCACAGGTAATATAGCTTCAGAGTGCTGTTTAGCAAGCAACCACTAGGGGTCAGCAGAGTAGTCAGTAATTTGAGTCAGCAGCAAGAGGTCTAAGACAGAAGCCCTGGGAGAGACAAATCGTGGTCAGGAGCTGGCAAAGAGTCAAAAGCCGGAGAGGAGCGTACAAAATCAAAAGGGAGAGACAGATGCCGGAGTCAGGAGCGAGGATACAGGTCAGCAGCCGGGAAGTCCAAATACAGATAAGGGAGGAGGACAAACAGGTCAGGACAGGGGAAAACAGCAGACAGGAACGGGAAGTCAGGGACCAGGACAGGCAGACGAACGGGGGAGGGAACAAGTCAGGACACAGTAGCAGGGAGGCAGGACAGAGCGGGAACGCTCACCAGATCCAGTATACAAGCTGCAAGGCAGAAATATCAATGGCACTGACCCATAGGTAGAGAGGCAAGATATAGTGTCCTGGGATCCGGAACGAGGGAGGGGAAGTTAACCCCTGACATGACCAGGCCAGAGCTGGGTGTAACCACAGCAGGGAAAAGCCGGCCTGGATCATGACATCGGGGTGTCTGAAAGGCCGCCCTCCTTTACTATCCCCTGGGCTTGATATATTTTAATATGGCTGCAATTCTGTACATGGTGTATACTATATACTCACTGCTGATGATTCTGCACACGGTGTATGCTATATACTCACTGCTGATAACTCTGCACACGGTGTATGCTATATACTCACTGCTGATAATTCTGCACACGGTGTATGCGATATACTCACTGCTGATAACTCTGCACACGGTGTATGCTATATACTCACTGCTGATAATTCTGCACACGGTGTATGCTATATACTCACTGCTGATAGTTCTGCACACGGTGTATGCTATATACTCACTGCTGATAATTCTGCACACGGTGTATGCTATATACTCACTGCTGATAACTACACACGGTGTATGCTATATACTCACTGCTGATAATTCTGCACACGGTGTATGTTATATACTCACTGCTGATAACTACACACGGTGTATGCTATATACTCACTGCTGATAACTCTGCACACGGTGTATGCTATATACTCACTGCTGATAATTCTGCACACGGTGTATGCGATATACTCACTGCTGATAACTCTGCACACGGTGTATGCTATATACTCACTGCTGATAATTCTGCACACGGTGTATGCGATATACTCACTGCTGATAATTCTGTACACGGTGTATACTATATACTCACTGCTGATAATTCTGCACACGGTGTATGCTATATACTCACTGCTGATAATTCTGCACACGGTGTATGCTATATACTCACTGTTGATGATTCTGCACACGGTGTATGCTATATACTCACTGCTGATAATTCTGCAAACGGTGTATGCTATATACTCACTGCTGATAATTCTGCACACGGTGTATGCTATATACTCACTGCTGATAATTCTGCACACAGTGTATGCTATATACTCACTGCTGATGTATAGTATATATGTAGTATGATAGGCGCCATATACCCTGCGAGGTGGCATATTTCCTGGTAGGCGCCATATTCCCTGCGAGGCGCCATATTCCCTGCGAGGCGCCATATTCCCTGTGAGGCGCCATATTCCCTGCAAGGCGCCATATTCCCTGCGAGGCGTTGTTCCCTGCGAGGCGTTATTCCCTGCGAGGCACCATATTCCCTGCGAGGCGCCATAGTCCCTGGTAGGCGCCATATTTCCTGCGAGGCACCATATTTCCTGCGAGGCGTTGTTCCCTGCGAGGCGGCATATTCCCTCCGAGGCTCCATATTCCCTGCGAGGCTCCATATTCCCTGGTAGGCACCATATTTCCTGCGAGGTGCCATATTCCCTGCGAAGCACCATATTCCCTGCGAGGCGCCATATTCCCTGCAAGGCGCCATATTCCCTGCGAGGCGCCATATTCCCTGTGAGGAGTTGTTCCCTGCGAGGCGCCATATTCCCTGTGAGGCGTTGTTCCCTGCGAGGCATTATTCCCTGCGAGGCACCATATTCCCTGCGAGGCGCCATATTCCCTGGTAGGCGCCATATACCCTGCGAGGCGGCATATTCCATGCGAGGTGCCATATTCCCTGGTAGGTGCCATATACCCTGCGAGGTGCCATATTCCCTGGTAGGCGCCATATTCCCTGCGAGGCGCCATATTCCCTGCGAGGCGCCATATTCCCTGTGAGGCGCCATATTCCCTGCGAGGCGTTGTTCCCTGGGAGGCGCCATATTCCCTGTGAGGCGTTGTTCCCTGTGAGGCATTATTCCCTGCGAGGCACCATATTCCCTGCGAGGCGCCATAGTCCCTGGTAGGCGCCATATACCCTGCGAGGTGGCATATTCCCTGGTAGGCGCCATATTCCCTGCGAGGCGCCATATTCCCTGCGAGGCGCCATATTCCCTGCGAGGCGTTGTTCCCTGCGAGGCGCCATATTCCCTGTGAGGCGTTGTTCCCTGTGAGGCGTTATTCCCTGCGAGGCACCATATTCCCTGCGAGGCGCCATAGTCCCTGGTAGGCGCCATATTTCCTGCGAGGCATCATATTTCCTGCGAGGCGTTGTTCCCTGCGAGGCGGCATATTCCCTCCGAGGCTCCATATTCCCTGCGAGGCTCCATATTCCCTGGTAGGCACCATATTTCCTGCGAGGTGCCATATTCCCTGCGAAGCACCATATTCCCTGCGAGGCGCCATATTCCCTGCAAGGCGCCATATTCCCTGCGAGGCGTTGTTCCCTGCGAGGCGCCATATTCCCTGGTAGGTGCCATATACCCTGCGAGTTGGCATATTCCCTGGTAGGCGCCATATTCCCTGCGAGGCGCCATATTCCCTGCGAGGCGCCATATTCCCTGCGAGGCGCCATATTCCCTGCGAGGCGCCATATTCCCTGCGAGGCACCATATTCCCTGTGAGGCGTTGTTCCCTGTGAGGCGTTATTCCCTGCGAGGCACCATATTCCCTGCGAGGCGCCATAGTCCCTGGTAGGCGCCATATTTCCTGCGAGGCACCATATTTCCTGCGAGGCGTTGTTCCCTGCGAGGCGGCATATTCCCTCCGAGGCTCCATATTCCCTGGTAGGCACCATATTTCCTGCGAGGTGCCATATTCCCTGCGAAGCACCATATTCCCTGCGAGGCGCCATATTCCCTGCTGCGAGATGCCATATTCTCTGGGAGGCGCCATATTCCCTGCGAGGCGCCATATTCTCTGCGAGGCGCCATATACCCTGCGAAGTGCCATATACCCTGCAAAGTGCCATATTCCCTTCGAAGCGCCATATTCCCTGCGAGGTGCCATATTCCCTGGGAGGCGCCATATTCCCTGCGAGGCGCCATATTCCCTGCGAAACGCCATATTCCCTGCAAAGTGCCATATTCCCTTCGAAGCGCCATATTCCCTGCGAGGTGCCATATTCCCTGGGAGGCGCCATATTCCCTGCGAGGCGCCATATTCCCTGCGAAACGCCATATTCCCTGCGAGGTGCTATATTCCCTGGGAGGCGCCATATTCCCTGAGAGGCGCCATATTCCCTGCGAAGCACCATATTCCCTGCGAGGTGGCATATTCCCTGGGAGGCGCCATATTCGCTGCGAGGTGCCATATTCCCTGGGAGGCGCCATATTCCCTGCGAGGTGCCATATTCCCTGGGAGGCGCCATATTCCCTGCAAGGCGCCATATTCCCTGAGAGGCGCCATATTCCCTGCGAGGTGCCATATTCCCTGCAAGGTGCCATATTCCCTGCAAGGTGGCATATTCCCTGGGAGGCGCCATATTCCCTGTGAAGTGCCATATTCCTTGGGAGGTGCCATATTCCCTGCGAGGTGCCATATTCCCTGCGAAGCGCCATATTCCCTGCAAGGTGGCATATTCCCTGGGAGGCGCCATATTCCCTGCGAGGTGCCATATTCCCTGGGAGGCGCCATATTCCCTGCGAAGCACCATATTTTCTGTGAGGTGCCATATTCTCTGCGAGGCGGCATATTCCCTGCAAGGTGGCATATTCCCTGCGAGGTGCCATATTTCCTGGGAGGCGCCATATTCCCTGCAAGGTGGCATATTCCCTGCGAGGTGCCATATTTCCTGGGAGGCGCCATATTCCCTGCGAAGCACCATATTTTCTGTGAGGTGCCATATTCCCTGCGAGGCGCCATATTCCCTGCGAGGCACCATATTCCCTGCGAGGTGCCATATTCCCTGGGAGGCGCCATATTCCCTGCGAGGTGCCATATTCCCTGGGAGGCGCCATATTCCCTGCGAGGTGCCATATTCCCTGGGAGGCGCCATATTCCCTGCGAAGCACCATATTTTCTGTGAGGTGCCATATTCTCTGCGAGGCGGCATATTCCCTGCAAGGTGGCATATTCCCTGCGAGGTGCCATATTTCCTGGGAGGCGCCATATTCCCTGCAAGGTGGCATATTCCCTGCGAGGTGCCATATTTCCTGGGAGGCGCCATATTCCCTGCGAAGCACCATATTTTCTGTGAGGTGCCATATTCCCTGCGAGGCGCCATATTCCCTGCGAGGCGCCATATTCCCTGCGAGGTGCCATATTCCCTGGGAGGCGCCATATTCCCTGCGAGGTGCCATATTCCCTGGGAGGCGCCATATTCCCTGCGAGGTGCCATATTCCCTGGGAGGCGCCATATTCCCTGGGAGGCGCCATATTCCCTGCGAAGCACCATATTTTCTGTGAAGCGCCATATTCCCTGCGAGACGGCATATTCCCTGCGAGGTGCCATATTCCCTGCAAATCACCATATTTTCTGTGAAGCGCCATATTCCCTGCGAGGCGCCATATTCCCTGCGAGGCGCCATATTCCCTGCGAGGCGCCATATTCCCTGCGAGGTGCCATATTCCCTGCGAGGCGCCATATTCCCTGCGAGGCGCCATATTCCCTGCAAGACGGCATATTCCCTGCGAGGCGCCATATTCCCTGCGAGGTGCCATATTCCCTGCGAAACGCCATATTCCCTGCGAGGCACCATATTCCCTGCGAGGCGCCATATTCCCTGCGAGGCGCCATATTCCCTGCGAGGCTCCATATTCCCTGGTAGGCACCATATTTCCTGCGAGGTGCCATATTCCCTGCGAAGCACCATATTCCCTGCGAGGCGCCATATTCCCTGCAAGGCGCCATATTCCCTGCGAGGCGTTGTTCCCTGCGAGGCGCCATATTCCCTGGTAGGTGCCATATACCCTGCGAGTTGGCATATTCCCTGGTAGGCGCCATATTCCCTGCGAGGCGCCATATTCCCTGCGAGGCGCCATATTCCCTGCGAGGCGCCATATTCCCTGCGAGGCACCATATTCCCTGTGAGGCGTTGTTCCCTGTGAGGCGTTATTCCCTGCGAGGCACCATATTCCCTGCGAGGCGCCATAGTCCCTGGTAGGCGCCATATTTCCTGCGAGGCACCATATTTCCTGCGAGGCGTTGTTCCCTGCGAGGCGGCATATTCCCTCCGAGGCTCCATATTCCCTGGTAGGCACCATATTTCCTGCGAGGTGCCATATTCCCTGCGAAGCACCATATTCCCTGCGAGGCGCCATATTCCCTGCTGCGAGATGCCATATTCTCTGGGAGGCGCCATATTCCCTGCGAGGCGCCATATTCTCTGCGAGGCGCCATATACCCTGCGAAGTGCCATATACCCTGCAAAGTGCCATATTCCCTTCGAAGCGCCATATTCCCTGCGAGGTGCCATATTCCCTGGGAGGCGCCATATTCCCTGCGAGGCGCCATATTCCCTGCGAAACGCCATATTCCCTGCAAAGTGCCATATTCCCTTCGAAGCGCCATATTCCCTGCGAGGTGCCATATTCCCTGGGAGGCGCCATATTCCCTGCGAGGCGCCATATTCCCTGCGAAACGCCATATTCCCTGCGAGGTGCTATATTCCCTGGGAGGCGCCATATTCCCTGAGAGGCGCCATATTCCCTGCGAAGCACCATATTCCCTGCGAGGTGGCATATTCCCTGGGAGGCGCCATATTCGCTGCGAGGTGCCATATTCCCTGGGAGGCGCCATATTCCCTGCGAGGTGCCATATTCCCTGGGAGGTGCCATATTCCCTGGGAGGCGCCATATTCCCTGCAAGGCGCCATATTCCCTGAGAGGCGCCATATTCCCTGCGAGGTGCCATATTCCCTGCAAGGTGCCATATTCCCTGCAAGGTGGCATATTCCCTGGGAGGCGCCATATTCCCTGTGAAGTGCCATATTCCTTGGGAGGTGCCATATTCCCTGCGAGGTGCCATATTCCCTGCGAAGCGCCATATTCCCTGCAAGGTGGCATATTCCCTGGGAGGCGCCATATTCCCTGCGAGGTGCCATATTCCCTGGGAGGCGCCATATTCCCTGCGAAGCACCATATTTTCTGTGAGGTGCCATATTCTCTGCGAGGCGGCATATTCCCTGCAAGGTGGCATATTCCCTGCGAGGTGCCATATTTCCTGGGAGGCGCCATATTCCCTGCAAGGTGGCATATTCCCTGCGAGGTGCCATATTTCCTGGGAGGCGCCATATTCCCTGCGAAGCACCATATTTTCTGTGAGGTGCCATATTCCCTGCGAGGTGCCATATTCCCTGCGAGGCGCCATATTCCCTGCGAGGTGCCATATTCCCTGGGAGGCGCCATATTCCCTGCGAGGTGCCATATTCCCTGGGAGGCGCCATATTCCCTGCGAGGTGCCATATTCCCTGGGAGGCGCCATATTCCCTGCGAAGCACCATATTTTCTGTGAGGTGCCATATTCTCTGCGAGGCGGCATATTCCCTGCAAGGTGGCATATTCCCTGCGAGGTGCCATATTTCCTGGGAGGCGCCATATTCCCTGCAAGGTGGCATATTCCCTGCGAGGTGCCATATTTCCTGGGAGGCGCCATATTCCCTGCGAAGCACCATATTTTCTGTGAGGTGCCATATTCCCTGCGAGGCGCCATATTCCCTGCGAGGCGCCATATTCCCTGCGAGGTGCCATATTCCCTGGGAGGCGCCATATTCCCTGCGAGGTGCCATATTCCCTGGGAGGCGCCATATTCCCTGCGAGGTGCCATATTCCCTGGGAGGCGCCATATTCCCTGGGAGGCGCCATATTCCCTGCGAAGCACCATATTTTCTGTGAAGCGCCATATTCCCTGCGAGACGGCATATTCCCTGCGAGGTGCCATATTCCCTGCAAATCACCATATTTTCTGTGAAGCGCCATATTCCCTGCGAGGCGCCATATTCCCTGCGAGGCGCCATATTCCCTGCGAGGCGCCATATTCCCTGCGAGGTGCCATATTCCCTGCGAGGCGCCATATTCCCTGCGAGGCGCCATATTCCCTGCAAGACGGCATATTCCCTGCGAGGCGCCATATTCCCTGCGAGGTGCCATATTCCCTGCGAAACGCCATATTCCCTGCGAGGCACCATATTCCCTGCGAGGCGCCATATTCCCTGCGAGGCGCCATATTCCCTGCGAGGTGCCATATTCCCTGCGAGGCGCCATATTCCCTGCGAGGCGCCATATTCCCTGCGAGGCGCCATATTCCCTGCGAGGCACCATATTCCCTGTGAGGCGTTGTTCCCTGTGAGGCGTTATTCCCTGCGAGGCACCATATTCCCTGCGAGGTGCCATATTCCCTGCGAGGCGCCATATTCCCTGCGAGGCGCCATATTCCCTGCGAGGTGCCATATTCCCTGCGAGGTGCCATATTCCCTGCGAGGTGCCATATTCCCTGGTAGGCGCCATATTCCCTGCGAGATGCCATATTCCCTGCGAGGCGCACTCTTCTTCATACGGTGCCTCTTACTCCCGCTCTCTTCATGGTGATTGTGCCCATCAATCTCTGGGAGTTCGGGGTCCGGTTTCGTGTTTTTCGGACGTCATCTATATATCTATTACATGATGTGTAAAACATTCAGGAGAAAACACGAGAAGAAATGGAGTGACATTTCTCCTTCTATTCTCATTTGCATCGTGTTACCCAGAATCCTTTGTGAAGCCTCCCGCCATATGACAAGTGAGCCAATTAGATGGCGGTTAGTGGTGGGACGCGGCGGACTCTGGAGGATTCTGACGCTGCTGTGGAAGCTGTTGAGAGAGAGGAGAAAAAAATTGATCTTGAAGACCTGATGCCATCTGCAACATTTTAGAAGAGGCCAGCAGTTTTTGTGATTTTCCAGGGACACATTAGGAATACATGGAGATAAAAATAGCCGCGCTGCGAGTCCTGGGAACGCGGCTGCCAGGAAGGCAATTAACATTTACATTCTAGATCACAACTTTCCAGGATAACAGGTTTAGCGGATTACAGAGCAGGAACGTTACCGAGCAGATGTGACGGTGCAGCGACTATCCGGGGAGGTGAACAGAGCAGGAACGTTACCGAGCAGATGTGACAGAACAGCGACTATCCGGGGAGGTGAACAGAGCAGGAACGTTACTGAGCAGATGTGACGGTGCAGGGACTATCCGGGGAGGTGAACAGAGCAGGAACGTTACCGAGCAGATGTGACAGTGCAGCGACTATCCGGGGAGGTGAACAGAGCAGCAACGTTACCGAGCAGATGTGATGGAATAGCGACTATCCGGGGAGGTGAACAGAGCAGGAACGTTACCGAGCAGATGTGACGGTACAGCGACTATCCGGGGAGGTGAACAGAGCAGGAACGTTACCGAGCAGATGTGACAGAACAGCGACTATCCGGGGAGGTGAACAGAGCAGGAACGTTACCGAGCAGATGTGACGGTGCAGCGACTATCCGGGGAGGTGAACAGAGCAGGAACGTTACCGAGCAGATGTGACGGTGCAGCGACTATACGGGGAGGTGAACAGAGCAGGAACGTTACCGAGCAGATGTGACGGTGCAGCGACTATCCGGGGAGGTGAACAGAGCAGGAACGTTACCGAGCAGATGTGACAGTGCAGCGACTATCCGGGGAGGTGAACAGAGCAGCAACGTTACCGAGCAGATGTGATGGAATAGCGACTATCCGGGGAGGTGAACAGAGCAGGAACGTTACCGAGCAGATGTGACGGTGCAGCGACTATCCGGGGAGGTGAACAGAGCAGGAACGTTACCGAGCAGATGTGACGGTGCAGCGACTATCCGGGGAGGTGAACAGAGCAGGAACGTTACCGAGCAGATGTGACGGTGCAGCGACTATCCGGGGAGGTGAACAGAGCAGGAGCGTTACCAAGCAGATGTGACGGTACAGCGACTATCCGGGGAGGTGAACAGAGCAGGAACGTTACCGAGCAGATGTGACGGTGCAGCGACTATCCGGGGAGGTGAACAGAGCAGGAACGTTACCGAGCAGATGTGACGGTGCAGCGACTATCCGGGGAGGTGAACAGAGCAGGAGCGTTACCAAGCAGATGTGACGGTACAGCGACTATCCGGGGAGGTGAACAGAGCAGGAACGTTACCGAGCAGATGTGACGGTGCAGCGACTATCCGGGGAGGTGAACAGAGCAGGAACGTTACCGAGCAGATGTGACGGTACAGCGACTATCCGGGGAGGTGAACAGAGCAGGAACGTTACCGAGCAGATGTGATGGAACAGCGACTATACGGGGAGGTGAACAGAGTAAGAACGTTACCGAGCAGATGTGATGGAACAGCGACTATACGGGGAGGTGAACAGAGCAGGAACGTTACCGAGCAGATGTGATGGAACAGCGACTATACGGGGAGGTGAACAGAGCAGGAACGTTACCGAGCAGATGTGACGGTGCAGCGACTATCCGGGGAGGTGAACAGAGCAGGAACGTTACCGAGCAGATGTGACGGTACAGCGACTATCCGGGGAGGTGAACAGAGCAGGAACGTTACCGAGCAGATGTGACGGTGCAGCGACTATCCGGGGAGGTGAACAGAGCGGGAACGTTACCGAGCAGATGTGATGGAACAGCGACTATCCGGGGAGGTGAACAGAGCAGGAACGTTACCGAGCAGATGTGACGGTACAGCGACTATCCGGGGAGGTGAACAGAGCGGGAACGTTACCGAGCAGATGTGACGGTACAGCGACTATCCGGGGAGGTGAACAGAGCGGGAACGTTACCGAGCAGATGTGACGGTACAGCGACTATCCGGGGAGGTGAACAGAGCGGGAACGTTACCGAGCAGATGTGACGGTGCAGCGACTATCCGGGGAGGTGAACAGCGCAGGAACGTTACCGAGCAGATGTGATGGAACAGCGACTATACAGGGAGGTGAACAGAGCAGGAACGTTACCGAGCAGATGTGACGGTACAGCGACTATACGGAGAGGTGAACAGAGCGGGAACGTTACCGAGCAGATGTGATGGAACAGCGACTATCCGGGGAGGTGAACAGAGCGGGAACGTTACCGAGCAGATGTGACGGTGCAGCGACTATCCGGGGAGGTGAACAGCGCAGGAACGTTACCGAGCAGATGTGATGGAACAGCGACTATACGGGGAGGTGAACAGAGCAGGAACGTTACCGAGCAGATGTGACGGTACAGCGACTATCCGGGGAGGTGAACAGAGCAGGAACGTTACCGAGCAGATGTGATGGAACAGCGACTATACAGGGAGGTGAACAGAGCAGGAACATTACCGAGCAGATGTGACGGTGCAGCGACTATACGGGGAGGTGAACAGAGCAGGAACATTACCGAGCAGATGTGACGGTGCAGCGACTATCCGGGGAGGTGAACAGACAGGAACGTTACCGAGCAGATGTGACGGTGCAGCGACTATCCGGGGAGGCGAACAGAGCAGGAACGTTACCGAGCAGATGTGACGGAAGAGATCACTTCCTCAGACATTGTCTGGTAAGCCAGGGTTCCAAGCTGCTCTTCTATGTAGGCTTCTGTTTAGCAAAGTGACCGTACACAGGGAGACATCATGTATGGGACCGCTGGCCTCTCTGCCCTTTTCAGCCTCTGCCAGCACCCCAGGTTTGGAGGCCTCTGTGCACTTTACAGCCGCTACCAGCACCTCGGACAAGGAGGCCTCTGTGCACCTTACAGCCACTGCCAGCACCCCAGATTTGGAGGCCTCTGTGCACCTTACAGCCACTGCCAGCACCCCAGATTTGGAGGCCTCTGTGCAACTTACAGCCACTGCCAGCACCCCAGATTTGGAGGCCTCTATGCACCTTACAGCCACTGCCAGCACCCCAGGTTTGGAGGCCGCTGTGCACCTTACAGCCACTGCCAGCACCCCAGATTAGGAGGCCGCTGTGCACATTACAGCCACTGCCAGCACCCCAGATTTGGAGGCCTCTGTGCACCTTACAGCCACTGCCAGCACCCCAGATTTGGAGGCCTCTGTGCACCTTACAGCCACTGCCAGCACCCCAGATTTGGAGGCCTCTGTGCACCTTACAGCCACTGCTAGCACCCCAGATTTGGAGGCCTCTGTGCACCTTACAGCCACTGCCAGCACCCCAGATTAGGAGGCCGCTGTGCACCTTACAGCCACTGCCAGCACCCCAGATTTGGAGGCCTCTGTGCACCTTACAGCCACTGCCAGCACCCCAGATTTGGAGGCCTCTGTGCACCTTACAGCCACTGCCAGCACCCCAGATTTGGAGGCCTCTGTGCACCTTACAGCCACTGCTAGCACCCCAGATTTGGAGGCCTCTGTGCACATTACAGCCACTGCCAGCACCCCAGATTTGGAGGCCGCTGTGCACATTACAGCCACTGCCAGCACCCCAGATTTGGAGGCCTCTGTGCACATTACAGCCACTGCCAGCACCCCAGATTTGGAGGCCTCTGTGCACATTACAGCCACTGCCAGCACCCCAGATTTGGAGGCCTCTGTGCACATTACAGCCACTGCCAGCACCCCAGATTTGGAGGCCTCTGTGCACATTACAGCCACTGCCAGCACCCCAGATTTGGAGGCCTCTGTGCACATTACAGCCACTGCCAGCACCCCAGATTTGGAGGCCTCTGTGCACATTACAACTCACATGTTACTACAGATGGAGATTGCCTACCTGTAAAACCAAAATGACACATGAGCATAAAACTACTACAAGGCAAGAATAGCGCCATGCCAGGCCCACCCCGGGCACTGCCCCCTGATGGTGCCGGGCCCACGCCAGGTACTGCCCCCTGATGCAGCCGGGCCCACCCCAGGTACTGCCCCCTGATGGAGCCGGGCCCACCCCAGGTACTGCCCCCTGATGGAGCCGGGCCCACCCCGGGTACTGCCCCCTGATGGAGCCGGGCCCACCCCGGGTACTGCCCCCTGATGGTGCCGGGCCCACCCCAGGCACTGCCCCCTGATGGAGCCGGGCCCACCCCAGGCACTGCCCCCTGATGGAGCCGGGCCCACGCCAGGTACTGCCCCCTGATGGAGCCGGGCCCACCCCAGGTACTGCCCCCTGATGGAGCCGGGCCCACCCCAGGCACTGCCCCCTGATGGAGCCGGGCCCACGCCAGGTACTGCCCCCTGATGGAGCCGGGCCCACGCCAGGTACTGCCCCCTGATGGAGCCGGGCCCACCCCGGGTACTGCCCCCTGATGGTGCCAGGCCCACCCCAGGTACTGCCCCCCTGATGGAGCCGGGCCCACCCCGGGTACTGCCCCCTGATGGAGCTGGGCCCACCCCGGGTACTGCCCCCTGATGGAGCTGGGCCCACCCCGGGTACTGCCCCCTGATGGTGCCGGGCCCACCCCAGGTACTGCCCCCTGATGGAGCCGGGCCCACCCCAGGCACTGCCCCCTGATGGAGCCGGGCCCACGCCAGGTACTGCCCCCTGATGGAGCCGGGCCCACCCCAGGCACTGCCCCCTGATGGAGCCGGGCCCACCCCAGGCACTGCCCCCTGATGGAGCCGGGCCCACGCCAGGTACTGCCCCCTGATGGAGCCGGGCCCACGCCAGGTACTGCCCCCTGATGGAGCCGGGCCCACCCCGGGTACTACCCCCTGATGGAGCCGGGCCCACGCCAGGTACTGCCCCCTGATGGAGCCGGGCCCACCCCGGGTACTGCCCCCTGATGGTGCCGGGCCCACGCCAGGTACTGCACCCTGATGGAGCCGGGCCCACGCCAGGTACTGCCCCCTGATGGAGCCGGGCCCACCCCAGGCACTGCCCCCTGATGGAGCCGGGCCCACCCCAGGCACTGCCCCCTGATGGAGCCGGGCCCACGCCAGGTACTGCCCCCTGATGGAGCCGGGCCCACGCCAGGTACTGCCCCCTGATGGAGCCGGGCCCACCCCAGGCACTGCCCCCTGATGGAGCCGGGCCCACGCCAGGTACTGCCCCCTGATGGAGCCGGGCCCACCCCGGGTACTGCCCCCTGATGGTGCCGGGCCCACGCCAGGTACTGCACCCTGATGGAGCCGGGCCCACGCCAGGTACTGCCCCCTGATGGTGCCGGGCCCACACCAGGTACTGCCCCCTGATGGAGCCGGGCCCACCCCGGGCACTGCCCCCTGATGGAGCCGGGCCCACGCCAGGTACTGCCCCCTGGTGGCGCACTCAGGTGTAGCTGGTTAGTGGCAGATGCCATAACACAAGGCGGGTAGAAAGTGCGGCTTCTGTCACTGCGGAAACTTGTTTTTCTTCTTTGATTGCAAAACATACAAGGAAAAAAGTAATTTTTTGCTTCTTCTTAGAAACAAGCAGCTGTTAAATGAGGCTTCCATTCATCACCAGTGACAAAGAGTCACCGGGAGCGCAGCCACCCTGACAAGCCACGGGAGAAGATGGGAAAAAGCCTCCGCTGGGAAGCATTGATCTCTCCTCTGCAGTCCCGCAGGGCCAGCATTGTGCACCGCCGAATCACACGCTGTCATGGGGCTGCAGCAGCCGAAAATCAGGAAAATAGAAAAGCAACAAAATCTATTCTGTCTGACTGGTGTGCAGACAATGATGCAGGATTAATAGTGACATCAACTGCGGGATTATACTGGAGACGGCCCGCGCATTGCAGCCTGGAGAGCGGGCCCGGGCCGAAACCCCAACCCCCCGAGCCTGAAACCCCAACCCCCCCCGAGCCTGAAACCCCAACCCCCCGGGCCTGAAACCCCAACCCCCCGGGCCTGAAACCCCAACCCCCCCCGAGCCTGAAACCCCAACCCCCCCCCGAGCCTGAAACCCCAACCCCCCCGGGCCTGAAACCCCAACCCTGCGGGCCTGAAACCCCAACCCCCGGGCCTGAAACCCCAACCCCCCGGGCCTGAAAAACCAACCCCCCCGGGCCTGAAACCCCAACCCCCCCGGGCCTGAAACCCCAACCCCCCCGGGCCTGAAACCCCAACCCCCCGGGCCTGAAACCCCAACCCCCCGGGCCTGAAACCCCAACCCCCCCGAGCCTGAAACTCCAACCCCCCCCGAGCCTGAAACCCCAACCCCCCCGAGCCTGAAACCCCAACCCCCCCCAAGCCTGAAACCCCAACCCCCCGGGCCTGAAACCCCAACCCCCCCGGGCCTGAAACCCCAACCCCCCCGGGCCTGAAACCCCAACCCCCCCCGAGCCTGAAACCCCAACCCCCCCCGAGCCTGAAACCCCAACCCCCCGAGCCTGAAACCCCAACCCCCCCCGAGCCTGAAACCCCAACCCCCCCCCCCGAGCCTGAAACCCCAACCCCCCCCGAGCCTGAAACCCCAACCCCCCGGGCCTGAAACCCCAACCCCCCGAGCCTGAAACCCCAACCCCGCAGGCCTGAAACCCCAACCCCCCCCCCGAGCCTGAAACCCCAACCCCCCCGAGCCTGAAACCCCAACCCCCCCGGGCCTGAAACCCCAACCCCCCCCCGAGCCTGAAACCCCAACCCCCCCGGGCCTGAAACCCCAACCCCCCCGGGCCTGAAACCCCAACCCCCCCGAGCCTGACACCCCAACCCCCCCGAGCCTGAAACCCCAACCCCCCCGAGCCTGAAACCCCAACCCCCCCGAGCCTGAAACCCCAACCCCCCGGGCCTGAAACCCCAACCCCCCGGGCCTGAAACCCCAACCACCCGGGCCTGAAACCCCAACCCCCCCCCGAGCCTGAAACCCCAACCCCCCCGGGCCTGAAACCCCAACCCCCCCGGGCCTGAAACCCCAACCCCCCCGGGCCTGAAACCCCAACCCCCCCGGGCCTGAAACCCCAACCCCCCCGAGCCTGAAACCCCAACCCCCCCCCGAGCCTGAAACCCCAACACCCCCGAGCCTGAAACCCCAACCCCCCCCGAGCCTGAAACCCCAACACCCCCGAGCCTGAAACCCCAACCCTGCTCCTCCTGCTCCCGGGACCAGCAGGTGACTCCGGTGTGCACCGCATAGTGAGGCAGTGGTCTGCTTTATTTCCACCAGGCTGTTTATCAACCGGCCACTGGTTAGTTTACACCATACCTGGAGAAATTGCGACACCCCCCCAAACAGAGACACCCCCCCCCCCTTACGGTGTAAAGCCCTGACTCTAAAGATTACTGATCATGTACTGATCCTCAGTTACCTCCTGTATTATACTCCAGAGCTGCACTCACTATTCTGCTGGTGCAGTCACTGTGTACATACATTACTGATCCTGAGTTCCCTCTGAGTTCCCTCCTGTATTATACTCCAGAGCTGCACTCACTGTTCTGCTGGTGCAGTCACTGTGTACATACATTACTGATCCTGAGTTACCTCCTGTATTATACTCCAGAGCTGCACTCACTATTCTGCTGGTGCAGTCACTGTGTACATACATTACTGATCCTGAGTTACCTCCTGTATTATACTCCAGAGCTGCACTCACTGTTCTGCTGGTGCAGTCACTGTGTACATACATTACTGATCCTGCGTTACCTGCTGTATTATACTCCAGAGCTGCACTCACTGTTCTGCTGGTGCAGTCACTGTGTACATACATTACTGATCCTGAGTTCCCTCCTGTATTATACTCCAGAGCTGCACTCACTGTTCTGCTGATGCAGCCACTTCTGGGGGTTTGTATCTCATACAGGGGGAGGTGGCACCTCTTTTCTTCCTGAGCACTTTGTTGCACTTTTTGCAGTGAGTGTTGTCTGGTTAAAGTGCAGTGTTGGATTTCTCTTCCTTTGCACCTCTCCATACTGATTTACACACGTGGTCTAAATTGTTGGTCCCCCTCGCTCCTCGCTCCTCGCCCCTCGCTCCTCGCTCCTCGCCCCTCAATGGTCACAGAAATAACCTGAATCTCACAAAAGAAATAATAAATCTATGAAAATGAACAGATGACGTCAGACATTGCTGCTTTTCTGCTTCCACTCATGAAATCGGCCTGGACAGAAATGATGGCGCCCCTGAACATAATGTGACAAAAGTGGCTTGTTACATCAAGGTGTGTCCACTAATTAGCATCACAAGTGTCTACAATCTTGTATCAGTCAGTGGCCTGTATATAGGGATACAGACACTCACTGTGCTGTTTGGTGACATGGTGTGTACCACACTCAACATGGACCACAGGAATCAAAGGAAAGAGTTGTCTCAGGAGATTAGAAAGACAATTATAGACAAGCATGTTAAAGCTAAAGGTTATAAGACCATCTCCAGGCAGCTTGATGTTCCTTTGACTACAGCTGAACATATTATACAGAAATGTAAGCTCCATGGGACTGTAGCCAACCTCCCTGGACATGGGCACAGGAGGAAAATTGATAACAAATCAAAGAGACCGATAATACGAATGATAACAAAAGACTCAGAAATACTTCTAAAGAGATTAAAGGTGAACCTCAAGCACAAGGAACATCAGTGTCAGATCGCTCCATCCGTCGTTGTTTGAGCCAAAGTGGACTTCATGGGAGACGACCAAGGAGGACACCATTGTTGAAAAAAATTATAAAAAGCAAAGTGGAATTTGCCAAACTACATGTTGGTAAGCCACAAAGCTTCAAAATGAAGCACAAGAAAAGAACACTCCCTACTGTGAAACATGGAGGAGTCTCTGTTATGTTCTGGGGAAGCTTTGCTGCGGACGTGTCTGCTATGTGATGCGGTCATATCTGGATACTTTGCTGCCTGTGGTGTTTGCTCTGTGGTGCGGTCGTGTCTGCTCTGTGGTGCGGTCGTGTCTATGTGGCGCGGTTGTGTCTGCTCTGTGGTGCGGTCGTGTCTGCTCTGTGGTGCGGTCATGTCTGCTCTGTGGCGCGGTCGTGTCTGCTCTGTGGCTCGGTCGTGTCTGCTCTGTAGCTCGGTCGTGTCTGCTCTGTGGCTCGGTCGTGTCTGCTCTGTGGCTCGGTCGTGTCTGCTCTGTGGCTCGATCGTGTCTGCTCTGTGGCGCGGTCGTGTCTGCTCTGTGGTGCGGTCGTGTCTGCTCTGTGGCGCGGTCGTGTCTGTGGCTCGGTCGTGTCTGCTCTGTGGTGCGGTCGTGTCTATGTGGCTCGGTCGTGTCTGCTCTGTGGCTCGGTCGTGTCTGCTCTGTGGCTCGGTCGTGTCTGCTCTGTGGCGCGGTCGTGTCTGCTCTGTGGCGCGGTCGTGTCTGCTCTGTGGCGCGGTCGTGTCTGCTCTGTGGCGCGGTCGTGTCTGCTCTGTGGTGCGGTCGTGTCTGCTCTGTGGCGCGATCGTGTCTGCTCTGTGGCGCGGTCGTGTCTGTGGCGCGGTCATGTCTGTGGCTCGGTCGTGTCTGCTCTGTGGCGCGGTCGTGTCTGCTCTGTGGCGCGGTCGTGTCTGCTCTGTGGCGCGGTCGTGTCTGCTCTGTGGCGCGGTCGTGTCTGCTCTGTGGTGCGGTCGTGTCTGCTCTGTGGCGCGATCGTGTCTGCTCTGTGGCGCGGTCGTGTCTGTGGCTCGGTCGTGTCTGCTCTGTGGCGCGGTCGTGTCTGCTCTGTGGCGCGGTCGTGTCTGCTCTGTGGCGCGGTCGTGTCTGCTCTGTGGCGCGGTCGTGTCTGCTCTGTGGCGCGGTCGTGTCTGCTCTGTGGCGCGGTCGTGTCTGCTCTGTGGTGCGGTCGTGTCTGCTCTGTGGCGCGGTCGTGTCTGTGGCTCGGTCGTGTCTGCTCTGTGGTGCGGTCGTGTCTGTGGTGCAGTCGTGTCTGTGGCGCGGTCGTGTCTATGTGGCTCGGTTGTGTCTGCTCTGTGGCACGGTCGTGTCTGTGGCGCGGTCGTGTCTATGTGGCTCGGTCGTGTCTGCTCTGTGGTGCGGTCGTGTCTGTGGCGCGGTCGTGTCTATGTGGCTCAGTTGTGTCTGCTCTGTGGCGCGGTCGTGTCTATGTGGTGCGGTCGTGTCTGCTCTGTGGTGCGGTCGTGTCTGCTCTATGGTGCGGTCGTGTCTGTGGCTCGGTCGTGTCTATGTGGCTCGGTCGTGTCTGCTCTGTGGTGCGGTCGTGTCTCTGGCTCGGTTGTGTCTGCTCTGTGGCTCGGTCGTATCTATGTGGCTCGGTCGTGTCTATGTGGCTCGGTCGTATCTATGTGGCTTGGTCGTGTCTATGTGGCTCGGTCGTGTCTATGTGGCTCGGTTGTGTCTGCTCTGTGGCTCGGTCGTGTCTATGTGGCTCGGTCGTGTCTATGTGGCTCGGTCGTGTCTATGTGGCTCGGTTGTGTCTGCTCTGTGGTGCGGTCGTGTCTATGTGGCTCGGTCGTGTCTATGTGGCTCGGTTGTGTCTGCTCTGTGGCTCGGTCGTGTCTATGTGGCTCGGTCGTGTCTATGTGGCTCGGTCGTGTCTGCTCTGTGGCTCGGTCGTGTCTATGTGCCACGGTCGTGTCTATGTGCCGCGGTCGTGTCTATGTGCCGCGGTCGTGTCTATGTGCCGCGGTCGTGTCTATGTGCCGCGGTCGTGTCTATGTGGCGCGGTCGTGTCTATGTGGCGCGGTTGTGTCTGCTCTGTGGCTCGGTCGTGTCTATGTGGCTCGGTCGTGTCTATGTGGCTCGGTCGTGTCTATGTGGCTCGGTCGTGTCTATGTGGCTCGGTCGTGTCTATGTGGCTCGGTCGTGTCTATGTGGCTCGGTCGTGTCTATGTGGCTCGGTCGTGTCTATGTGGCTCGGTCGTGTCTATGTGGCGCGGTCGTGTCTATGTGGCGCGGTCGTGTCTATGTGGCGCGGTCGTGTCTATGTGGCGCGGTTGTGTCTGCTCTGTGGCTCGGTAGTGTCTATGTGGCTCGGTTGTGTCTGCTCTGTGGCTCGGTCGTGTCTGTGGCTCGGTTGTGTCTGCTCTGTGGCTCGGTCGTGTCTATGTGGCTCGGTCGTGTCTATGTGGCTCGGTCGTGTCTATGTGGCTCGGTCGTGTCTATGTGGCTCGGTTGTGTCTGCTCTGTGGCTCGGTCGTGTCTGTGGCTCGGTCGTGTCTATGTGGCTCGGTCGTGTCTATGTGGCTCGGTCGTGTCTATGTGGCTCGGTCGTGTCTATGTGGCTCGGTCGTGTCTGTGGCTCGGTCGTGTCTGTGGCTCGGTCGTGTCTATGTGGCTCGGTCGTGTCTATGTGGCTCGGTCGTGTCTATGTGGCTCGGTCGTGTCTATGTGGCTCGGTCGTGTCTATGTGGCTCGGTCGTGTCTATGTGGCTCGGTCGTGTCTATGTGGCTCGGTCGTGTCTGTGGCTCGGTTGTGTCTGCTCTGTGGCTCGGTCGTGTCTATGTGGCTTGGTCGTGTCTATGTGGCTCGGTTGTGTCTGCTCTGTGGCTCGGTCGTGTCTATGTGGCTCGGTCGTGTCTATGTGGCTCGGTCGTGTCTATGTGGCTCGGTTGTGTCTGCTCTGTGGCTCGGTCGTGTCTATGTGGCTCGGTCGTGTCTATGTGGCTCGGTCGTGTCTATGTGGCTCGGTCGTGTCTATGTGGTGCGGTCGTGTCTATGTGGCTCGGTCGTGTCTATGTGGCTTGGTCGTGTCTATGTGGCTCGGTCGTGTCTGCTCTGTGGCTCGGTCGTGTCTGTGGCTCGGTCGTGTCTATGTGGCTCGGTCGTGTCTATGTGGCTCGGTCGTGTCTATGTGGCTCGGTTGTGTCTGCTCTGTGGCTCGGTTGTGTCTGTGGCTCGGTCGTGTCTGTGGCTCGGTCGTGTCTATGTGGCTTGGTCGTGTCTATGTGGCTCGGTTGTGTCTGCTCTGTGGCTCGGTCGTGTCTATGTGGCTCGGTCGTGTCTATGTGGCTCGGTCGTGTCTATGTGGCTCGGTCGTGTCTATGTGGTGCGGTCGTGTCTATGTGGCTCGGTCGTGTCTATGTGGCTTGGTCGTGTCTATGTGGCTCGGTCGTGTCTGCTCTGTGGCTCGGTCGTGTCTGTGGCTCGGTCGTGTCTATGTGGCTCGGTCGTGTCTATGTGGCTCGGTCGTGTCTATGTGGCTCGGTTGTGTCTGCTCTGTGGCTCGGTTGTGTCTGTGGCTCGGTCGTGTCTGTGGCTCGGTCGTGTCTATGTGGCTCGGTCGTGTCTATGTGGTGCGGGCGTTTCTGGCTACTTTACTCCTTGGTTATTTCCTGCCCCTGTGAGTGTAATAGTCGTGTTCCTGCGCGCTGCGCCCCTGTAGGACCCCGCAGGACGCTCCAGCGGAGGGGATATATCCCTGTAATAATCCCTGATCTGTGGATGAGGACGTCCTGGAATTGTCAGTGTTACTTTGTCTCGTGCTGAGAACATGTAACACTGATAATATTATTACATCGCATTGTCTCACCTACGATCGCAGCACACGTGACAACGCGCAGAAGTGTGACATCATTATACAATGAGGAGATCACATTCACCAGTAAATTACTGCATCTATTGTTCATGAGGACTGGAAAAGACGAAGCATGGAGCCGCGTCTGACCGTGTCCTGCCTCCATCCAAACAATGGGGGCAGCGCTGCAGGGTCCGATGGGGAGAGAACGTAGACTAGTCAGCTCATGCCATATTGTATCCAGGCTGAGACCGGCCGGCAGGGAAGCAGGGGAAGTCCCTGGTAGGCCTTTCTGCTGCAGTAACCACTTTCCAGCAGCAGGAGCTGATTATGTACAGAGGCAGCAGCTCATCTCTCAGCCAGGTCCAGTATACAGACAATATATGTATACAGACAATATATGTATACAGACAATATATGTATACAGACAATATATAGAGGGAAATCTGTGATGAGGCAGATGACAGGTAACAGTGGCCCCGGGTCAGTGTCACTCGGGGGCTCTTGAAATCCCGTCTGACTCTGTGTCTATCTGAGGGTCTTGTCGTTCATCTTTACACTGTAGGTTCCCCTCACTTATTACCGTTCACTTTGTGACATTTTCATGCGTTTCCACCCTCGTTACTGGACGACACCAGAAAAAATGTGTAAAGCAAAAAATGTGTGTGGAGGGGGGACCCCAGATCGCACCCCTGAATCTCATGCCTGTCTTCTGTTCCTTTGTAGTTTCTGCACAGACCCTGAAGGCGAGCCTGGACGCCATGGATCACCAGATCAAGCGCCTGGAAGGCGACATCAAGAACGTCCCGCGCACCGACAATCCCCGCGACCGGTTTGTGGAGAAGATGACCATATCCTTTCACTGATCGCTTCACATTAAGCAGAAACACGAGTTCAATATTTACACAGCCAGAAATTAGCAGCTCAGCGACAGTCTGACTTCACACATGAGCTGGCGAGAGTAGCGCTAGGGGGTAAGGAGAAGCGGAACGACGCGGCCCAGAAACCGCTGACACGTGCGCACAACAGTCTGCACAGCGGCCACCGCGCAGCATCAGATATAGAAGCAAATGCAGCATTAATGGTACCTGAAATAAAATAATGGGATGTATTAAAAGAGGTAAAAATCGAGTTCTACCTCTGTACAAGTCACTAGAGCGACCGCACTTATATACTGTGTACAATTCTGGTCACCGATATATAAGAAGGACATAGCTGAACTGGAGAGGGTGCAGAGAAGAGCCACCAAGATTATTAGAGGAATGGGGGGCTGCAATACCAAGACAGGAAAAACGAAGGCTTAGGGGGGATCTAATCACAATGTATAAATATATGAGGGGACAGTACAGAGACCTTTCCAAAGATCTTTTTACACCTAGGCCTGCGACTGGAACATGGGGGCATCCGCTACGTCTTGAGGAAAGAAGGTTTAATCATAATCACAGAGGAGGATTCTTTACTGTACGAGCAGTGAGACTATGGAACTCTCTGCCGCATGATGTTGTAATGAGGGAGTCACTACTAACATTAAGCAGAGCCTGGACGCCTTTCTTGAAAAATGTAATATTACCAGTTATGTATATTAGATTTTATGACAGGGTGTTGATCCAGGGAACTAGTCTGATTGCCGGATGTGGACGAAGGAAGGACATTTTTTCCCCATTGGAGCTTGTTTGCCACATTGTTTGTTGTTTTTTTTGCCTTCCTCTGGATCAACATGTTAGGCTACGGGTTAAACTAGATGGACTTAGGCGGGCTTTGCACGTTGCGACATCACAGGCGTGATTTCGGTGGGGTCATGTCGAAAATGACGCACTTCCTTCATCGCTCTCGACATCGTAGTGTGTAAATCCTAGATGATACGATTAACGAGCGCAAAAGCATCGTAATCGTATCATGGGTGTAGCGTTGGCGAATTCCATAATTACGCTGACGCGACGATACGTTGTTGTTCCTCGCTCCTGCGGCAGCACACATCGCTGTGTGTGAAGTCACAGGAGCAAGGAACATCTCCTTACCTGCGTCACCGCGGCTCCCGTCGGCTATGCGGAAGGAGGTGGGCGGGATGTTTACATCCTGCTCATCTCCGCCCCTCTGCTCCTATTGGCCGCCTGCCGTGTAACGTCGTAGTAATGCTGCACGACCCGCCCCCTTAATAAGGAGGCGGGTCGCCGGCCAGTGTGACGTCGCACGGCAGGTGAGTGCATGTGAAGCTGCCGTAGCGATAATATTCGCTACAGCAGCTATCAGAATGATATTGCAGCTGCGACGGGGGCGGGGACTATCGCGCTCAGCATCACAGCATCGGCCTGCAATGTCACAGCATGCAAAGTACCCCTTAGTCTCACTTCAACCTTAAATACTATGATACTATGAAATGCAGCAGGGGCTGACGAGGAATGGCAAAGCCGGAGGAGACAAAGGGGCCGCACAGCCGAGCCGCACAGCCAAGCCACACAGCCACACAGATAAGCCGCACAGCCGAGCCGCACAGCCGAGCCGCACAGCCAATCCGCACTGCCACACAGTCGAGCCGCACAGCCAAGCCACACAGATAAGCCGCACAGCCGAGCCACACAGCCGAGCCGCACTGCCGCACAGCCGAGCCGCACAGCCGAGCCGCACAGCCGAGCCGCACAGCCACACAGATAAGCCGCACAGCCGAGCCGCACAGCCGAGCCGCACAGCCAATCCGCACTGCCACACAGCCGAGCCGCACAGCCGAGCCGCACAGCCGAGCCGCACAGCCAAGCCACACAACCAAGCCACTCTGCCACACAGATAAGCCACACTGCCACAAAGCCGAGCTGCACAGCTGAGCCGCACAGCTGAGCCGCACAGCCAATCCGCACTGCCACACAGCCGAGCCGCACAGCCAAGCCACACAGCCGAGCCGCACAGCCGAGCCGCACAGCCGAGCCACACAACCAAGCCACTCTGCCACACAGCCGAGCCACACAGCCGAGCCACACAGCCGAGCCGCACAGCCAAGCCACACAGCCGAGCCGCACAGCCAAGCTGCACAGCCGAGCCGCACAGCCAAGCTGCACAGCCAAGCCACACAGCCACACAGATAAGCCGCACTGCCACACAGCCGAGCCACACAGTCAAGCCACACAACCAATTCGCACTGCCGCACAGGCAAGCCACACAGCCGTGTTGCACTGCTACACATCCGAGCCGCACTTCCGCACAGCCGAGCCCCACAGCCGAGCCCCACAGCCGAGCCACACTGCTGCACAGGCAAGACACACAACCGAGCCGCACTGTCGCACAGCCAAGCCGCGCTGCTCAGCTCTTTTTCTTCTGCAGAAAGTGAGGAGAAGCGAAATTACAGGTTTATTCTGTATTACATTTATTAACACGAAGAATAGGAGAAAAGTGATAAGAATGAGAGAAAGAATGACACAAAGTAACAGAACTACAGCGAGGACAAATAGAAATACATTTATATTCTTACCTTCAGGGGCTGTTACATTCTATGTGTGTATCTATTATCTATTATATGTGTATTATGTATTCTATTTCACAGGTGCGCGACTAAAAAGCTGTTTGATTATTTTCATCTAATTTCTGTGTATATTGATGTGCTGAAAGCAAAACAAATATTGGAAATCCTGGAAGTGAGGATTTGCCACAAAATGCAAAATTCTCTTGAAATTTAGTACATTTTTCTCAATTTTTTGATCTTAGGGTTTTTAACCAAATTTAAAGTCAAAATTACTATTAATTAATTCAGTGCAATCAAGATATACAATGCCCAATATAACTGTCAAAGAAAAGAGCTGTCAGCGTGAGCTAATGAAGCCAGCATCAGCATGCTGCAAGCTGGGCGCGTGAGCGAATGAAGCCAGCATCAGCATGCTGCAAGCTGGGCGCGTGAGCTAATGAAGCCAGCATCAGCATGCTGCAAGCTGGACGCGTGAGCTAATGAAGCCAGCATCAGCATGCTGCAAGCTGGACGCGTGAGCTAATAAAGCCAGCATCAGCATGCTGCAAGCTGGGCGCGTGAGCTAATAAAGCCAGCATCAGCATGCTGCAAGCTGGACGCGTGAGCTAATGAAGCCAGCATCAGCATGCTGCAAGCTGGACGCGTGAGCTAATAAAGCCAGCATCAGCATGCTGCAAGCTGGGCGCGTGAGCTAATAAAGCCAGCATCAGCATGCTGCAAGCTGGACGCGTGAGCTAATGAAGCCAGCATCAGCATGCTGCAAGCTGGACGCGTGAGCTAATAAAGCCAGCATCAGCATGCTGCAAGCTGGGCGCGTGAGCTAATAAAGCCAGCATCAGCATGCTGCAAGCTGGATGCGTGAGCTAATGAAGCCAGCATCAGCATGCTGCAAGCTGGACGCGTGAGCTAATAAAGCCAGCAACAGCATGCTGCAAGCTGGACGCGTGAGCGAATGAAGCCAGCATCAGCATGCTGCAAGCTGGACGCATGGGCTCGCACATGGCCGGGCTGGTTTCCTCTTGGTTCTTGCCTGTTCACACTTTTTCATCTCCGTTCGTGTTAGTTCATCATTATTCAGCCGTGTTTTCCAAAATTATCATTATGGCTCAGCGGAAGTGTATTAAGTGACAGTTTCTGTTACATTTGTGGTGAATGTACAGTGTTGAAGCAACAGCTGAATATTACAGACTTTGTGAAAAAGTATACTTCGCATATTTCGGACTAAAGCTTGGAGATGAAGATAAAGCGTGGGCGCCTCATAAAGTGCACAAACTGTGTGTTGAGGACCTCCAAAACTGGTTCAAGGGTAAGCAACAAGCTTTCCGTCATGGGATTCCTATGGTATGGCGAGAGCAAAAGCACCATAGTGACGACTGTTACTTTTGTTCATGTGAAAGGACATAATTCAGAATGGAACATTCCATGTCATACCCCAATATTCACTCAGCAATTCGCCCCATCCCCCATGGCACAGATATACCAGTACCCCAGGCCCCTGCTGCCTTGGGAGAGATAACGATGTCCGATGAAGGTGGATTATATCGGAACCAGATGAATCAAGTTCTGGCTTTGAAGATGATACAAGGCCAAAACTGTCTTCCCAGGAGGAGATGAGTGATTTGGTAAGAGACCTGCATTATTGTTGCCAGGAGGGTCTTTTTCATGGTTCAGACATCGTGAAGACGAGTTGGTTCCTTACTTTGCCCAGGAAGATAAGTTGATTTATTGCATCGATGTGGAAGGTTTGATGGGTCAATTCAATATCCAATACGATTCAGCGCAATGGCGTCTTTTTATAGATTCTTCAATAAGAAGTCTCCAAGCAGTGTTACTCCACATCGGCGGATCTTATGCTTCCATCCCTGTAGGTCATTCCGTACACCTCAAGGAAACCTGCGAGAACTTGGAATTGGTTCTTCATAAATTTAAATATGAAGACCACGGTTGGCAAGTGTGCGGGGATTGTAAGTGCATGCTGCTCGGGCAACAAGCTGGGCATACCAAATACCCTTGTGTTCTGTGCCTATGGGACAGTCGAGACCGACAAAATCACTGGACCTAGAAGAGTTGGCAGCCGAGGGTGCTCACACATGGTGAAAAAAACTCCCCATAAAGTCATAAAGTTCTTCTACCACATAAAATTGGGATATGAAGAATGCTTCAAATACTTGGTCACCAAGTTTCCAGGCCTCTCGGAGGCAAAATTCAAGGAAGGGGTGTACGTTGCACCAGACATTAGAAGGCTTAGGGGTACTTTGCACACTACGACATCGCAAGCCGATGGTAGCGATGCCGAGCGTGATAGTCCCCGCCCCCGTCGCAGCTGCGATCTCTTGTGATCGCTGTCGTAGTGAACATTATCGCTACAGCAGCTTCACACGCACTTACCTGCCCTGCGACGTCGCTCTGGCCGGCGACCTGCCTCCTTCCTAAGGGGGCGGGTCATGCGATGTCACAGCAACGTCACACGGCAGGCGGCCAATAGAAGCCGGGGGGCAAAGATGAGCGGGACGTAAACATCCCGCCCACCTTCTCCCTTCCGCATAGCCGGTGGACGCAGGTAAGGCGATGTTCCTCGCTGCTGCGGCTTCATACACAGCGATGTGTGCTTCCACAGGAACGAGGAAGATCGTAACATCGGTCCTTCCGAAATTATGGAAATGCCCGACCCTACACCGATCATACGATTACGATGCTTTTGCGCTCGTTAATCGTAGTAAAAACGATTTACATACTCCGATGTCGACAGCGAGGCCGGATGTGCGTCACTTTCGATTTGACCCCACCGACATCGCACCTGCGATATCGTAGTGTGCAAAGTGCCCCTTAGAGCTGTTAAGTGCGTGACGCACTTTCCTGTTACTGATGTGTAGACAATCGTCCCGTCAGACAGGAGATGACGCGTTTCCAGCCATCTGCTCCTTGCTGAAGGGACAGACTATGGGCCATAGCACACGGGTAGGAAACGCGTCATGTTTGAAGCTTGTAAAAATTGTTCTTCATTAAAGCAATCGTCTTCTAACACACGGGAGGATTGCAGGTTGGACTGTGCACGCCCTGTTGGATGTCCTGATAATAAATTCTTTGGAAACTGAAGGCCTCAGTGATTGGTTTCGGTGGACCTCTGCGGCCTCATCAGCTTGTAGGGTTGGACGTCTCGGCAGCGCATGAAGCGCCTTCACTAGCACAACTGTAAGGATCACGCCTGTAATCCGCCGGCGTGTAACCTGCACACTTGCCCTCCAGCGCTCTTCCGTTTTTTTTATGATTCCGCCATTTTTTGTGCATCTGACTTACCCATTGCTGGAGATGCTGAACTTTCACATGACCGTCCACCATAAATCCAGCAGCTATGACCCCCCCCCCTCCCCCACACACTGCTGCTTATCTCGCTCTTTTAACCCCTGCACTGCTGACACTCGGTGGCTCCAGGAAAAGTGATTTCAGCACATGACATGTTCTG
This sequence comes from Anomaloglossus baeobatrachus, assembly GCF_048569485.1. Taxonomy (NCBI): domain Eukaryota; kingdom Metazoa; phylum Chordata; class Amphibia; order Anura; family Aromobatidae; genus Anomaloglossus; species Anomaloglossus baeobatrachus. The sequence goes on from NC_134361.1 coordinate 3,390,907, forward strand.
TCGGGATTATTTGGACCTCTATTTCGTCGGCTTCTCATTATCCTCTCCTAGAGTCTCCCTAGTTCATCTTCCCATGGGGTGACCTGTGTGCGATCGTCTTTAGAGGATTGTAATGATGGAGTAAGTGGTGAAAATGGTCCTAGACGTGGTGGAGTAAGGGAGAACAAACATCGGGCCCTTCATTCCTGGGTTATAAGGCCTGGGAGAATAATGGGGAAGGGTCTCTGTGCTTTGTAGTCAGATATTGGTGCTCTGCACTGCAGTCTATGTAGATAGTGGGGTATATTTCACATCCGTACGAGCCCAAAATTCGGCCTGATTCCCCTTTTCTGCACCTCAGAGTCTGCACCTACAGTTGTGCCTCATCCTGGTGACTTGCTGCAGAATCTGCGGTTGTGCCTCATCCTGGTGACTTACTGCAGAATCTTCAACTGTGCCTCATCCTGGTGACTTACTGTAGAATCTGCAGCTGTGCCTCATCCTGGTGATTTACTACAGAATCTGCTGCTGTGCCTCATCCTGGTGACTTACTGCAGAATCTTCAACTGTGCCTCATCCTGGTGACTTACTGTAGAATCTGCAGCTGTGTTCCATCCTGGTGATTTACTACAGAATCTGCTGCTGTGCCTCATCCTGGTGAATTACAGCAGAATCTGCAGCTGTGCCCCATCCTGGTGATTTACTGTACAATCTGCAGCTGTGCCCCATCCTGGTGTTTTACTGTAGAATCTGTAGCTGTGCCTCATCCTGGTGTTTTACTGTAGAATCTGCGGCTGTGCCTTATCCTGGTGATTTACTGAAGAATCTGCAGCTGTGCCCCATCCTGGTGACTTACTGCAGATTCTGCAGCTGTGCATCACCTGGTGACATACTGCAGAATCTGCAGCTGTGCCCTATCCTGGTGATTTACTGCAGAATCTGCCACTGTGCCCCATCCTAGTGATTTACTGTAGAATCTGCAGCTGTGCCCCATCCTAGTGATTTACTGTAGAATCTGTAGCTGTGCCTCATCCTGGTGACTTACTGCAGAATCTGCAGCTGTGTTCCATCTTTGTGATTTACTGCAGAATCTGCAGCTGTGCCCCATCCTGGTGACTTACTGCAGAATTTGCAGCTGTGCCTCATCCTGGTGACTTACTGCAGAATCTGCAGCTGTGCCCCTTCTTGGTGACTTACTGCAGAATCTGCAGCTGTGCCCCTTCTTGGTGATTTAGTGCAGAATCTGCAGCTGTGCCCCATCATGGTGACTTACGGCAGAATCTGCAGCTGTGCCTCATCCTGGTGACTTACTGCCGAATCTGCAGCTGTGTTCCATCTTTGTGATTTACTGCAGAATCTGCAGCTGTGCCCCATCCTGGTGACTTACTGCAGAATTTGCAGCTGTGCCCCATCCTGGTGACTTACGGCAGAATCTGCAGCTGTGCCTCATCCTGGTGACTTACTGCAGAATCTGCAGCTGTGCCCCTTCTTGGTGACTTACTGCAGAATCTGCAGCTGTGCCCCTTCTTGGTGATTCAGTGCAGAATCTGCAGCTGTGCCCCTTCTTGGTGATTTAGTGCAGAATCTGCAGCATGTGGATAACTACCAGTGGACGCTGCAATGATGGGGGCTCGGATCGGTTACTTCTTGTATAAGCGACGACATATTCTTTTTTCTTCTCCAATAACTTTTATATTTTTCTTGAAATTCGTTGATTTTCTAAATGCGGCTGATTTAGATCTTGAGTGACGCGGAGTACATTCTGACATTTCTACATTTCCTCTATTGTAATGCAAATTTCAAGATTTCTGAAGCACAAAAAGCCGTTTCAATAGCCCCCCGCGCGCCTAGAATTAGTGGATTGCATTAAAGGCAGTGATGGCGATGTATGGCGGGCGTGAGATGTATGGCGGGCGGGCGATGTATGGCGGGCGTGCAATGTATGGCGGGCGTGCAATGTATGGCGGGCGTGCAATGTATGGCGGGCGTGCAATGTATGGCGGGCGTGCAATGTATGGCGGGCGTGCAATGTATGGCGGGCGTGCGATGTATGGCGGGCGTGCGATGTATGGCGGGCGGGCGATGTATGGCGGGCGGGCGATGTATGGCGGGCGTGAGATGTATGGCGGGCGTGAGATGTATGGCGGGCGTGAGATGTATGGCGAGCGTGAGATGTATGGCGGGCGGGCGATGTATGACGGGCGTGCGATGTATGGCGGGCGTGCGATGTATGGCGGGCGTGCGATGTATGGCGGGCATGCGATCTATGGCGGGCGGATGATGTATGGCGGGCGTGAGATGTATGGGTGAGATGTATGGCGGGCGTGAGATGTATGGCGGGCGAGAGATGTATGGCGGGCGTGAGATGTATGGCGGGCGTGAGATGTATGGCGGGCGTGAGATGCATGGCGGGCGTGAGATGCATGGCGGGCGTGAGATGTATGGCGGGCGTGCGATGTATGGCGGGCGGGCGATGTATGGCGGGCATGCGATGTATGGCGGGCATGTGATGTATGGCGGGCGTGCGATGTATGGTGGGCGGGCGATGTATGGCGGGCGGGCGATGTATGGCGGGCGGGCGAGGTGTAGGACCTGCGTTCTCCATGTATTATTCATTAATGTACAGAGATAATACTCGGAGCGCGCTCGGCTGCAGAGATTCCTCTTCTTCCTTTGTTGGTAAATGTGATGTATATTGGATATAAGTGAGTGATATTTATTGTGACAGCGGCACATGAGGGCGGCGAGGCCGTGTCCGAGCGTCCGCCGGTTGCACCTTTCCAGCACTTCTTGCACCTCTCCCCATGAACGTGTTTACTGTCAAGAATGCGGCATTTCATAGACGGCTGGTGAATGCATGATGGGATCTGCGGGGAGAGATGTCACACCATGAACCTCAGCCAGCGAGCAGACATCTGGATCCACAGCCTCCACAGAGGCAGCCGGGTGATGGCTACAACCTAACCTCATACAACGGGCAGCGGAGTGAGAGGAGGGACCTTCCCCCACGGAGTATGAGGAAGCCCGTTCACCGCGGAGTGAGAGGAAGGCCATCCCCTGCGGAGTGAGAGGAGGGGGCCCATCCCCCACAGAGTGAGAGGAGTGGGGCTGTCCCACGCGGAGTAAGAGGAGTGGAGCCATCCCCTGTGGTCTGAGAGGAGGAAGGCCATCCCCATATGGAGTGAGAGGGTAGCTGTTCTCCACTGAGAGGAGAGGGCCGTCCCCCGCAGAGTGAGAGGAGAGGGCCGTCCCCCGCAGAGTGAGAGGAGAGGGCCGTCCCCCGCAGAGTGAGAGGAGAGGGCCGTCCCCCGCAGAGTGAGAGGAGAGGGCCGTCCCCCGCAGAGTGAGAGGAGAGGGCCGTCCCCCGCAGAGTGAGGACAGGGCCGTCCCCCGCAGAGTGAGAGGACAGGGCCGTCCCCCGCAGAGTGAGAGGACAAGGCCGTCCCCCGCAGAGTGAGAGGAGAGGGCCGTCCCCCGCAGAGTGAGAGGAGAGGGCCGTCCCCCGCAGAGTGAGAGGAGAGGGCCGTCCCCCGCAGAGTGAGAGGAGAGGGCCGTCCCCCGCAGAGTGAGAGGAGAGGGCCGTCCCCCGCAGAGTGAGAGGAGAGGGCCGTCCCCCGCAGAGTGAGAGGAGAGGGCCGTCCCCCGCAGAGTGAGAGGAGAGGGCCATCCTCCGCAGAGTGAGAGGAGAGGGCCGTCCCCCGCAGAGTGAGAGGAGAGGGCCGTCCCCCACAGAGTGAGAGGAGAGGGCCGTCCCCCACAGAGTGAGAGGAGAGGGCCGTCCCCCACAGAGTGAGAGGAGAGGGCCGTCCCCCGCAGAGTGAGAGGAGAGGGCCGTACTCCGCAGAGTGAGAGGAGAGGGCCGCCCATCCCAGGGGGTGATGCTGACATGTGCACTGATCCCCACTCACTTTTTCCATTGCGGTGAACCTGAGAACTGTATCACCCCATGAAGAATAGGGGGTCCCCATGTCCCGCCATGCAGGAGGGGCATCAGTTTGCTCTCGGGCCCCTGATGCTCAGTGCATGTTCCTAGCCACACTTTAGCCTATATATGTAGCAGAGCTGAGTTGTAATATCACAATGTTGTCGTATTGGGCCGGGTAACCTGCAAGTTCAGCTCTGCTACATCTGTGAGGTTGTCCTGAGCTGTGTGTCCCTTACAATTGTTGGTCCGTTGGCTGTGAACACAAGGAGGGACGATTAACATGGACCATTATCCTGTCTTACGAGCCGGTGTTTGGTGCAGCTCGGAGCCCTGACTGCGGCCATTGTGCGGGGACACTAGCACATTCATGTGCCCTGCAGAGCGTTCCACCCACTTGTACCACCGCCATCTGGCTCGCCGTCAGCCCTCCACATCCAGCCAGTCCTTCATTTTTAATGGCGATGGGAGATTTAGAGGCTGGAATTGGCTGCGGAGACTTCACCACGCATTTCGGGTATTGAAATTTCAACTTTAACCGTCTGAAGTCTTTAAATCTCTCGGCCTCATTTAGAAAAAGCGAAACCCAGCGATTCTCCTGGTGAGACTGAGCCAAATGGCACCGCCGTGTGCCCGTAAATAACGAGGCACTGCCGTAATGTAGAGGAGCGAGCATGCCGCCATAAATCCCACAGCATCTACCCTTTACTCGCACACATCTAGCTCCGGCAAAACTATGTGAACCCTCCTCATTATGGAGTTCAGGTAGATAAAGCAAATGCAAAAAAATCCATCAGAAACTCATGTGATCGCCATATAGAGATGCTCATAGTATATGGCTCTACAGTGCAGCTATTATACGCGACTGTAGATGCGGCATTTTGATAGGATTCAACATATGCTGCTAAAAATCAGTGTGACCATCTGCTGGAGGTATATAAAGCATCATCACTGGACTCTGGAGGAGCTGCACACAGTAATATCAGCATGCACAATGCCATGCGTCTGCTGGAGGTATATAAAGCATCATCACTGGACTCTGGAGGAGCTGCACACAGTAATATCAGCATGCACAATGCCATGCGTCTGCTGGAGGTATATAAAGCATAGTCACCGGACTCTGGAGGAGCTGCACACAGTGATATCAGCATGCACAATGCCATGCGTCTGCTTGAGGTATATAAAGCATCATCACTGGACTCTGGAGGAGCTGCACACAGTAATATCAGCATGCACAATGCCATGCGTCTGCTGGAGGTATATAAAGCATAGTCACCGGACTCTGGAGGAGCTGCACACAGTAATATCAGCATGCACAATGCCATGCGTCTGCTGGAGGTATATAAAGCATCATCACTGGACTCTGGAGGAGCTGCACACAGTAATATCAGCATGCACAATGCCATGCGTCTGCTGGAGGTATATAAAGCATCATCACTGGACTCTGGAGGAGCTGCACACAGTAATATCAGCATGCACAATGCCATGCGTCTGCTGGAGTTATATAAAGCATCATCACTGGACTCTGGAGGAGCTGCACACAGTAATGTCAGCATGCACAATGCCATGCGTCTGCTGGAGGTATATAAAGCATCATCACTGGACTCCGGAGGATCTGCACACAGTAATATCAGCATGCACAATGCCATGCGTCTGCTGGAGGTATATAAAGCATCTTCACTGGATTCTGGAGGAGCTGCACACAGTAATATCAGCATGCACAATGCCATGCATCTGCTGGAGGTATATAAAGCATAATCACTGGACTCTGGAGGAGCTGCACACAGTAATATCAGCATGCACAATGCCATGCGTCTGCTGGAGGTATATAAAGCATAGTCACCGGACTCTGGAGGATCTGCACACAGTAATATCAGCATGCACAATGCCATGCGTCTGCTGGAGGTATATAAAGCATCATCACTGGACTCTGGAGGAGCTGCACACAGTGATATCAGCATGCACAATGCCATGCGTCTGCTGGAGGTATATAAAGCATAGTCAACGGACTCTGGAGGATCTTCACACAGTAACATCAGCATGCACAATGCCATGCGTCTGCTGGAGGTATATAAAGCATCATCACTGGACTCTGGAGGAGCTGCACACAGTAATATCAGCATGCACAATGTCATGCGTCTGCTGGAGTTATATAAAGCACATCACTGGACTCTGGAGGAGCTGCACGCAGTAATGTCAGCATGCACAATGCCATGCGTCTGCTGGAGGTATATAAAGCATAGTCACCGGACTCCGGAGGATCTGCACACAGTGATATCAGCATGCACAATGCCATGCGTCTGCTGGAGTTATATAAAGCATCATCACTGGACTCTGGAGGAGCTGCACACAGTAATATCAGCATGCACAATGCCATGCGTCTGCTGGAGGTATATAAAGCACATCACTGGACTCCGGAGGATCTGCACACAGTGATATCAGCATGCACATTGCCATGCGTCTGCTGGAGGTATATAAAGCATAGTCACCGGACTCCGGAGGATCTGCACACAGTGATATCAGCATGCACAATGCCATGCGTCTGCTGGAGGTATATAAAGCATCATCACTGGACTCTGGAGGAGCTGCACACAGTAATATCAGCATGCACAATGCCATGCGTCTGCTGGAGGTATATAAAGCATAGTCACCGGACTCTGGAGGAGCTGCACACAGTAATATCAGCATGCACAATGCCATGCGTCTGCTGGAGTTATATAAAGCATCATCACTGGACTCTGCAGGAGCTGCACACAGTAATATCAGCATGCACAATGCCATGCGTCTGCTGGAGTTATATAAAGCATCATCACTGGACTCCGGAGGATCTGCACACAGTAATATCAGCATGCACAATGCCATGCGTCTGCTGGAGGTATATAAAGCATCATCACTGGACTCTGGAGGAGCTGCACACAGTAATATCAGCATGCACAATGCCATGCGTCTGCTGGAGGTATATAAAGCATAGTCACCGGACTCTGGAGGAGCTGCACACAGTAATATCAGCATGCACAATGCCATGCGTCTGCTGGAGTTATATAAAGCATCATCACTGGACTCTGCAGGAGCTGCACACAGTAATATCAGCATGCACAATGCCATGCGTCTGCTGGAGTTATATAAAGCATCATCACTGGACTCCGGAGGATCTGCACACAGTAATATCAGCATGCACAATGCCATGCGTCTGCTGGAGTTATATAAAGCATCTTCACTGGACTCCAGAGGATCTGCACACAGTAATATCAGCATGCACAATGCCATGCGTCTGCTGGAGGTATATAAAGCATCATCACTGGACTCTGGAGGAGCTGCACACAGTAATATCAGCATGCACAATGCCATGCGTCTGCTGGAGTTATATAAAGCATCATCACTGGACTCTGGAGGAGCTGCACACAGTAATGTCAGCATGCACAATGCCATGCGTCTGCTGGAGGTATATAAAGCATCATCACTGGACTCTGGAGGAGCTGCACACAGTAATATCAGCATGCACAATGCCATGCGTCTGCTGGAGGTATATAAAGCATCATCACTGGACTCCGGAGGATCTGCACACAGTAATATCAGCATGCACAATGCCATGCGTCTGCTGGAGGTATATAAAGCATCTTCACTGGATTCTGGAGGAGCTGCACACAGTAATATCAGCATGCACAATGCCATGCGTCTGCTGGAGGTATATAAAGCATCATAACTGGACTCTGGAGGAGCTGCACACAGTAATATCAGCATGCACAATGCCATGCGTCTGCTGGAGGTATATAAAGCATCATGACTGGACTCTGGAGGAGCTGCACACAGTGATATCAGCATGCACAATGCCATGCGTCTGCTGGAGGTATATAAAGCATAGTCACCGGACTCTGGAGGAGCTGCACACAGTAATATCAGCATGCACAATGCCATGCGTCTGCTGGAGGTATATAAAACATCATCACTGGACTCTGGAGGAGCTGCACACAGTAATATCAGCATGCACAATGCCATGCGTCTGCTGGAGTTATATAAAGCATCATCACCGGACTCTGGAGGATCTGCACACAGTAATATCAGCATGCACAATGCCATGCGTCTGCTGGAGGTATATAAAGCATCCTCACTGGACTCTGGAGGAGCTGCACACAGTAATATCAGCATGCACAATGCCATGCGTCTGCTGGAGGTATATAAAGCACAGTCACCGGACTCCGGAGGATCTGCACACAGTGATATCAGCATGCACAATGCCATGCGTCTGCTGGAGTTATATAAAGCATCATCACTGGACTCTGGAGGAGCTGCACACAGTAATGTCAGCATGCACAATGCCATGCGTCTGCTGGAGGTATATAAAGCATCATCACTGGACTCTGGAGGATCTACACACAGTAATATCAGCATGCACAATGCCATGCGTCTGCTGGAGGTATATAAAGCATCATCACTGGACTCTGGAGGAGCTGCACACAGTAATATCAGCATGCACAATGCCATGCGTCTGCTGGAGGTATATAAAGCATCTTCACTGGATTCTGCAGGATCTGCACACAGTAATATCAGCATGCACAATGCCATGCGTCTGCTGGAGGTATATAAAGCATCATCACTGGACTCCGGAGGAGCTGCACACAGTAATATCAGCATGCACAATGCCATGCGTCGGCTGGAGGTATATAAAGCATCTTCACTGGATTCTGGAGGAGCTGCACACAGTAATATCAGCATGCACAATGCCATGCGTCTGCTGGAGGTATATAAAGCATCATCACTGGACTCTGGAGGAGCTGCACACAGTAATATCAGCATACACAATGCCATGCGTCTGCTGGAGGTATATAAAGCATCATCACTGGACTCCGGAGGATCTGCACACAGTAATATCAGCATGCACAATGCCATGCGTCTGCTGGAGTTATATAAAGCACATCACTGGACTCCGGAGGATCTGCACACAGTGATATCAGCATGCACAATGCCATGCGTCTGCTGGAGGTATATAAAGCATCATCACTGGACTCTGCAGGAGCTGCACACAGTAATATCATCATGCACAATGCCATGCGTCTGCTGGAGTTATATAAAGCATCATCACTGGACTCCGGAGGAGCTGCACACAGTAATATCAGCATGCACAATGCCATGCGTCTGCTGGAGTTATATAAAGCATCATCACTGGACTCCGGAGGAGCTGCACACAGTAATATCAGCATGCACAATGCCATGCGTCTGCTGGAGTTATATAAAGCATCATCACTGGACTCTGGAGGAGCTGCACACAGTGATATCAGCATGCACAATGCCATGCGTCTGCTGGAGGTATATAAAGCACATCACTGGACTCTGGAGGAGCTGCACACAGTAATATCAGCATGCACAATGCCATGCGTCTGCTGGAGGTATATAAAGCATCATCACTGGACTCTGGAGGATCTGCACACAGTAATATCAGCATGCACAATGCCATGAGTCTGCTGGAGGTATATAAAGCATCTTCACTGGATTCTGGAGGAGCTGCACACAGTAATATCAGCATGCACAATGCCATGCGTCTGCTGGAGGTATATAAAGCATCATCACTGGACTCCGGAGGATCTGCACACAGTGATATCAGCATGCACAATGCCATGCATCTGCTGGAGGTATATAAAGCATCTTCACTGGATTCTGGAGGAGCTGCACACAGTAATGTCAGCATGCACAATGCCATGCGTCTGCTGGAGTTATATAAAGCATCATCACTGGACTCTGGAGGATCTGCACACAGTAATATCAGCATGCACAATGCCATGCGTCTGCTGGAGGTATATAAAGTATCATCACCGGACTCTGGAGGAGCTGCACACAGTGATATCAGCATGCACAATGCCATGCGTCTGCTGGAGGTATATAAAGTATCATCACCGGACTCCGGAGGAGCTGCACGCAGTAATGTCAGCATGCACAATGCCATGCGTCTGCTGGAGGTATATAAAGCATCCTCACTGGACTCTGGAGGAGCTGCACACAGTAATATCAGCATGCACAATGCCATGCGTCTGCTGGAGTTATATAAAGCATCATCACTGGACTCTGCAGGAGCTGCACACAGTAATATCAGCATGCACAATGCCATGCGTCTGCTGGAGGTATATAAAGCATCCTCACTGGACTCTGGAGGAGCTGCACACAGTAATATCAGCATGCACAATGCCATGCGTCTGCTGGAGTTATATAAAGCATCATCACTGGACTCTGCAGGAGCTGCACACAGTAATATCAGCATGCACAATGCCATGTGTCTGCTGGAGTTATATAAAGCATCCTCACTGGACTCTGCAGGAGCTGCACACAGTAATATCAGCATGCACAATGCCATGCGTCTGCTGGAGGTATATAAAGCATCATCACTGGACTCTGGAGGATCTGCACACAGTAATATCAGCATGCACAATGCCATGCATCTGCTGGAGGTATATAAAGCACATCACTGGACTCTGGAGGATCTGCACACAGTAATATCAGCATGCACAATGCCATGCGTCTGCTGGAGGTATATAAAGCATCATCACTGGACTCTGGAGGAGCTGCACATAGTAATATCAGCATGCACAATGCCATGTGTCTGCTGGAGTTATATAAAGCATCCTCACTGGACTCTGCAGGAGCTGCACACAGTAATATCAGCATGCACAATGCCATGCGTCTGCTGGAGGTATATAAAGCATCCTCACTGGACTCCAGAGTAGCTGCACACAGTAATATCAGCATGCACAATGCCATGCGTCTGCTGGAGGTATATAAAGCATCATCACTGGACTCTGGAGGATCTGCACACAGTAATATCAGCATGCACAATGCCATGCATCTGCTGGAGGTATATAAAGCACATCACTGGACTCTGGAGGATCTGCACACAGTAATATCAGCATGCACAATGCCATGCATCTGCTGGAGGTATATAAAGCACATCACTGGACTCTGGAGGATCTGCACACAGTGATATCAGCATGCACAATGCCATGCGTCTGCTGGAGGTATATAAAGCATCATTACTGGACTCCGGAGGATCTGCACACAATGATATCAGCATGCACAATGCCATGCGTCTGCTGGAGGTATATAAAGCATCATCACTGGACTCCAGAGTAGCTGCACACAGTAATATCAGCATGCACAATGCCATGCGTCTGCTGGAGGTATATAAAGCATCATCACTGGACTCCGGAGGATCTGCACACAGTGATATCAGCATGCATAATGCCATGCATCTGCTGGAGGTATATAAAGCATCTTCACTGGATTCTGGAGGAGCTGCACACAGTAATATCAGCATGCACAATGCCATGCGTCTGCTGGAGGTATATAAAGCATCTTCACTGGATTCTGGAGGAGCTGCACACAGTAATATCAGCATGCACAATGCCATGCGTCTGCTGGAGGTATATAAAGCATCATCACTGGACTCCGGAGGATCTGCACACAGTAATATCAGCATGCACAATGCCATGCGTCTGCTGGAGTTATATAAAGCATCATCACTGGACTCTGCAGGAGCTGCACACAGTAATATCAGCATGCACAATGCCATGCGTCTGCTGGAGGTATATAAAGCATCTTCACTGGACTATGGAGGATCTGTACACAGTAATATCAGCATGCACAATGCCATGCTTCTGCTGGAGGTATATAAAGCATCTTCACTGGGCTCTGGAGGATCTGCACACAGTAATATCAGCATGCACAATGCCATGCGTCTGCTGGAGGTATATAAAGCATCATCACTGGACTCTGGAGGAGCTGCACACACTAATGTCAGCATGCACAATGCCATGCGTCTGCTGGAGGTATATAAAGCATCATCACTGGACTCCGGAGGAGCTGCACACAGTAATATCAGCATGCACAATGCCATGCGTCTGCTGGAGGTATGTAAAGCATAGTCACCGGACTCCGGAGGAGCTGCACACAGTAATGTCAGCATGCACAATGCCATGCGTCTGCTGGAGGTATATAAAGCATCATCACTGGACTCCGGAGGAGCTGCACACAGTAATATCAGCATGCACAATGTCATGCGTCTGCTGGAGTTATATAAAGCATCATCACTGGACTCCGGAGGAGCTGCACACAGTAATATCAGCATGCACAATGTCATGCGTCTGCTGGAGGTATATAAAGCATAGTCACCGGACTCTGGAGGAGCTGCACACAGTAATATCAGCATGCACAATGCCATGCGTCTGCTGGAGGTATGTAAAGCATCATCACTGGACTCCAGAGGAGCTGCACACAGTAATATCAGCATGCACAATGCCATGCGTCTGCTGGAGTTATATAAAGCATCTTCACTGGACTCTGGAGGATCTGCACACAGTAATATCAGCATGCACAATGCCATGCGTCTGCTGGAGTTATATAAAGCATCTTCACTGGACTCTGGAGGAGCTGCACACAGTGATATCAGCATGCACAATGCCATGCGTCTGCTGGAGTTATATAAAGCATCTTCACTGGACTCCGGAGGAGCTGCACACAGTGATATCAGCATGCACAATGCCATGCGTCTGCTGGAGTTATATAAAGCATCATCACTGGACTCTGGAGGAGCTGCACACAGTAATATCAGCATGCACAATGCCATGCGTCTGCTGGAGTTATATAAAGCATCATCACTGGACTCCGGAGGAGCTGCACACAGTAATATCAGCATGCACAATGCCATGCGTCTGCTGGAGTTATATAAAGCATCTTCACTGGACTCTGGAGGATCTGCACACAGTAATATCAGCATGCACAATGCCATACATGTGCTGGAGGTATATAAAGCATCATCACTGGACTCTGGAGGAGCTGCACACAGTGATATCAGCATGCACAATGCCATGCGTCTGCTGGAGGTATATAAAGCACATCACTGGACTCTGGAGGAGCTGCACACAGTAATATCAGCATGCACAATGCCATGCATCTCCTGGAGTTATATAAAGCACATCACTGGACTCCAGAGGAGCTGCACACAGTAATATCAGCATGCACAATGCCATGCGTCTGCTGGAGGTATATAAAGCATCATCACTGGACTCTGCAGGATCTGCACACAGTAATATCAGCATGCACAATGCCATGCGTCTGCTGGAGGTATATAAAGCATCATCACTGGACTCTGGAGGAGCTGCACACAGTAATATCAGCATGCACAATGCCATGCGTCTGCTGGAGGTATATAAAGCACATCACTGGACTCTGCAGGAGCTGCACACAGTAATATCAGCATGCACAATGCCATGCGTCTGCTGGAGGTATATAAAGCATCATCACTGGACTCTGGAGGATCTGCACACAGTAATATCAGCATGCACAATGCCATGCGTCTGCTGGAGGTATATAATGCATCATCACTGGACTCTGGAGGATCTGCACACAGTAATATCAGCATGCACAATGCCATGCATCTGGTGGAGTTATATAAAGCATCATCACTGGACTCTGGAGGATCTGCACACAGTAATATCAGCATGCACAATGCCATGCATCTGGTGGAGTTATATAAAGCATCATCACTGGACTCTGCAGGAGCTGCACACAGTAATATCAGCATGCACAATGCCATGCGTCTGCTGGAGGTATATAAAGCATCATCACTGGACTCTGGAGGAGCTGCACACAGTGATATCAGCATGCACAATGCCATGCGTCTGCTGGAGGTATATAAAGCATCATCACTGGACTCTGGAGGAGCTGCACACAGTAATATCAGCATGCACAATGCCATGCGTCTGCTGGAGGTATATAATGCATCATCACTGGACTCTGGAGGATCTGCACACAGTAATATCAGCATGCACAATGCCATGCGTCTGCTGGAGGTATATAATGCATCATCACTGGACTCTGGAGGATCTGCACACAGTAATATCAGCATGCACAATGCCATGCGTCTGCTGGAGGTATATAATGCATCATCACTGGACTCTGGAGGATCTGCACACAGTAATATCAGCATGCACAATGCCATGCATCTGCTGGAGGTATATAAAGCATCATCACTGGACTCTGGAGGAGCTGCACACAGTAATATCAGCATGCACAATGCCATGCGTCTGCTGGAGGTATATAAAGCATCATCACTGGACTCTGGAGGATCTGCACACAGTAATATCAGCATGCACAATGCCATGCGTCTGCTGGAGGTATATAAAGCATCTTCACTGGACTATGGAGGATCTGCACACAGTAATATCAGCATGCACAATGCCATGCGTCTGCTGGAGTTATATAAAGCATCATCACTGGACTCTGGAGGATCTGCACACAGTAATATCAGCATGCACAATGCCATGCGTCTGCTGGAGTTATATAAAGCATCATCACTGGACTCCGGAGGATCTGCACACAGTAATATCAGCATGCACAATGCCATGCGTCTGCTGGAGGTATATAAAGCATCATCACTGGACTCTGGAGGAGCTGCACACAGTGATATCAGCATGCACAATGCCATGCGTCTGCTGGAGGTATATAATGCATCATCACTGGACTCTGGAGGATCTGCACACAGTAATATCAGCATGCACAATGCCATGCGTCTGCTGGAGGTATATAAAGCATCATCACTGGACTATGGAGGATCTGCACACAGTAATATCAGCATGCACAATGCCATGCGTCTGCTGGAGTTATATAAAGCATCATCACTGGACTCCGGAGGATCTGCACACAGTAATATCAGCATGCACAATGCCATGCGTCTGCTGGAGTTATATAAAGCATCATCACTGGACTCCGGAGGATCTGCACACAGTAATATCAGCATGCACAATGCCATGCGTCTGCTGGAGGTATATAAAGCATCATCACTGGACTCTGGAGGAGCTGCACACAGTGATATCAGCATGCACAATGCCATGCGTCTGCTGGAGGTATATAATGCATCATCACTGGACTCTGGAGGATCTGCACACAGTAATATCAGCATGCACAATGCCATGCGTCTGCTGGAGGTATATAAAGCATCATCACTGGACTCTGGAGGAGCTGCACACAGTGATATCAGCATGCACAATGCCATGCGTCTGCTGGAGGTATATAATGCATCATCACTGGACTCTGGAGGATCTGCACACAGTAATATCAGCATGCACAATGCCATGCGTCTGCTGGAGGTATATAAAGCATCATCACTGGACTCTGGAGGAGCTGCACACAGTGATATCAGCATGCACAATGCCATGCGTCTGCTGGAGGTATATAATGCATCATCACTGGACTCTGGAGGATCTGCACACAGTAATATCAGCATGCACAATGCCATGCGTCTGCTGGAGGTATATAAAGCATCATCACTGGACTCTGGAGGAGCTGCACACAGTGATATCAGCATGCACAATGCCATGCGTCTGCTGGAGTTATATAAAGCATCATCACCGGACTCCGGAGGAGCTGCACACAGTAATATCAGCATGCACAATGCCATGGGTCTGCTGGAGGTATATAATGCATCATCACTGGACTCTGGAGGATCTGCACACAGTAATATCAGCATGCACAATGCCATGCGTCTGCTGGAGGTATATAAAGCATCATCACTGGACTCTGGAGGAGCTGCACACAGTGATATCAGCATGCACAATGCCATGCGTCTGCTGGAGGTATATAATGCATCATCACTGGACTCTGGAGGATCTGCACACAGTAATATCAGCATGCACAATGCCATGCGTCTGCTGGAGGTATATAAAGCATCATCACTGGACTCTGGAGGAGCTGCACACAGTGATATCAGCATGCACAATGCCATGCGTCTGCTGGAGGTATATAATGCATCATCACTGGACTCTGGAGGATCTGCACACAGTAATATCAGCATGCACAATGCCATGCGTCTGCTGGAGGTATATAAAGCATCATCACTGGACTCTGGAGGAGCTGCACACAGTGATATCAGCATGCACAATGCCATGCGTCTGCTGGAGTTATATAAAGCATCATCACCGGACTCCGGAGGAGCTGCACACAGTAATATCAGCATGCACAATGCCATGGGTCTGCTGGAGGTATATAATGCATCATCACTGGACTCTGGAGGATCTGCACACAGTAATATCAGCATGCACAATGCCATGCGTCTGCTGGAGGTATATAAAGCATCATCACTGGACTCTGGAGGAGCTGCACACAGTGATATCAGCATGCACAATGCCATGCGTCTGCTGGAGGTATATAATGCATCATCACTGGACTCTGGAGGATCTGCACACAGTAATATCAGCATGCACAATGCCATGCGTCTGCTGGAGGTATATAAAGCATCATCACTGGACTCTGGAGGAGCTGCACACAGTAATATCAGCATGCACAATGCCATGCGTCTGCTGGAGGTATATAAAGCATCATCACTGGACTCTGGAGGAGCTGCACACAGTGATATCAGCATGCACAATGCCATGCGTCTGCTGGAGTCTCCTGGCTGCACTCAGCCCCATCCTCTGCTCTGATGTCAGAGGTGGTTTCCTTTTTGTAGCCTCCCCGGTGTTTCCTCAGATCGCAGCTCTGAAGGCGCAGGCCCTTAAAGTGCATTTTAATGAGTTATGTGCGGTATGTTAATAAATTACGCAGAAAGTGTGACATGTAATCTGCCGTCTCCAGGCTCCGCCCCTCCCTCCTCCGCACTGTCCTGTGTGTGTAAGACCATTGTCTCTGGAGCTGGGGTCCTCCGGCTCCTCCGCACTGTCCTGTGTGTGGCAGTGAGACCATTGTCTCTGGAGCTGGGGTCCTCCGGCTCCTCCGCACTGTCCTGTGTGTGTAAGACCATTGTCTCTGGAGCTGGGGTCCTCCGGCTCCTCCGCACTGTCCTGTGCGTGGCAGTAAGACCATTGTCTCTGGAGCTGGGGTCCTCCGGCTCCTCCGCACTGTCCTGTGCGTGGCAGTAAGACCATTGTCTCTGGAGCTGGGGTCCTCCGGCTCCTCCGCACTGTCCTGTGTGTGGCAGTGAGACCATTGTCTCTGGAGCTGGGGTCCTCCGACTCCTCCGCACTGTCCTGTGTGTGTAAGACATTGTCTCTGGAGCTGGGGTCCTCCGGCTCCTCCGCACTGTCCTGTGTGTGTAAGACCATTGTCTCTGGAGCTGGGGTCCTCCGGCTCCTCCGCACTGTCCTGTGTGTGTAAGACCATTGTCTCTGGAGCTGGGGTCCTCCGGCTCCTCCGCACCGTCCTGTGTGTGTAAGACCATTGTCTCTGGAGCTGGGGTCCTCCGGCTCCTCCGCACTGTCCTGTGTGTGTAAGACCATTGTCTCTGGAGCTGGGGTCCTCCGGCTCCTCCGCACTGTCCTGTGTGTGTGTAAGACCATTGTCTCTGGAGCTGGGGTCCTCCGGCTCCTCCGCACCGTCCTGTGTGTGTAAGACCATTGTCTCTGGAGCTGGGGTCCTCCGGCTCCTCCGCACCGTCCTGTGTGTGTAAGACCATTGTCTCTGGAGCTGGGGTCCTCCGGCTCCTCCGCACTGTCCTGTGTGTGTAAGACCATTGTCTCTGGAGCTGGGGTCCTCCGGCTCCTCCGCACCGTCCTGTGTGTGTAAGACCATTGTCTCTGGAGCTGGGGTCCTCCGGCTCCTCCGCACTGTCCTGTGTGTGTAAGACCATTGTCTCTGGAGCTGGGGTCCTCCGGCTCCTCCGCACTGTCCTGTGTGTGTGTAAGACCATTGTCTCTGGAGCTGGGGTCCTCCGGCTCCTCCGCACCGTCCTGTGTGTGTAAGACCATTGTCTCTGGAGCTGGGGTCCTCCGGCTCCTCCGCACTGTCCTGTGTGTGTAAGACCATTGTCTCTGGAGCTGGGGTCCTCCGGCTCCTCCGCTCTGTCCTGTGTGTGTAAGACCATTGTCTCTGGAGCTGGGGTCCTCCGGCTCCTCCGCACTGTCCTGTGTGACATTGTCTCTGGAGCTGGGGTCCTCCGGCTCCTCCGCACCGTCCTGTGTGTGTAAGACCATTGTCTCTGGAGCTGGGGTCCTCCGGCTCCTCCGCACTGTCCTGTGTGACATTGTCTCTGGAGCTGGGGTCCTCCGGCTCCTCCGCACCGTCCTGTGTGTGTAAGACCATTGTCTCTGGAGCTGGGGTCCTCCGGCTCCTCCGCACCGTCCTGTGTGTGTAAGACCATTGTCTCTGGAGCTGGGGTCCTCCGGCTCCTCCGCACTGTCCTGTGTGTGTAAGACCATTGTCTCTGGAGCTGGGGTCCTCCGGCTCCTCCGCACCGTCCTGTGTGTGTAAGACCATTGTCTCTGGAGCTGGGGTCCTCCGGCTCCTCCGCACCGTCCTGTGTGTGTAAGACCATTGTCTCTGGAGCTGGGGTCCTCCGGCTCCTCCGCACTGTCCTGTGTGACATTGTCTCTGGAGCTGGGGTCCTCCGGCTCCTCCGCACTGTCCTGTGTGTGTAAGACCATTGTCTCTGGAGCTGGGGTCCTCCGGCTCCTCCGCACTGTCCTGTGTGACATTGTCTCTGGAGCTGGGGTCCTCCGGCTCCTCCGCACTGTCCTGTGTGTGTAAGACCATTGTCTCTGGAGCTGGGGTCCTCCGGCTCCTCCGCACCGTCCTGTGTGTGTAAGACCATTGTCTCTGGAGCTGGGGTCCTCCGGCTCCTCCGCACTGTCCTGTGTGTGTAAGACCATTGTCTCTGGAGCTGGGGTCCTCCGGCTCCTCCGCACCGTCCTGTGTGTGTAAGACCATTGTCTCTGGAGCTGGGGTCCTCCGGCTCCTCCGCACCGTCCTGTGTGTGTAAGACCATTGTTTCTGGAGCTGGGGTCCTCCGGCTCCTCCGCACTGTCCTATGTGTGTAAGACCATTGTCTCTGGAGCTGGGGTCCTCCGGCTCCTCCGCACTGTCCTGTGTGTGTAAGACCATTGTCTCTGGAGCTGGGGTCCTCCGGCTCCTCCGCTCTGTCCTGTGTGTGTAAGACCATTGTCTCTGGAGCTGGGGTCCTCCGGCTCCTCCGCACTGTCCTGTGTGACATTGTCTCTGGAGCTGGGGTCCTCCGGCTCCTCCGCACTGTCCTGTGTGTGTAAGACCATTGTCTCTGGAGCTGGGGTCCTCCGGCTCCTCCGCACCGTCCTGTGTGTGTAAGACCATTGTCTCTGGAGCTGGGGTCCTCCGGCTCCTCCGCACTGTCCTGTGTGTGTAAGACCATTGTCTCTGGAGCTGGGGTCCTCCGGCTCCTCCGCACTGTCCTGTGTGTGTGTAAGACCATTGTCTCTGGAGCTGGGGTCCTCCGGCTCCTCCGCACCGTCCTGTGTGTGTAAGACCATTGTCTCTGGAGCTGGGGTCCTCCGGCTCCTCCGCACTGTCCTGTGTGTGTAAGACCATTGTCTCTGGAGCTGGGGTCCTCCGGCTCCTCCGCTCTGTCCTGTGTGTGTAAGACCATTGTCTCTGGAGCTGGGGTCCTCCGGCTCCTCCGCACTGTCCTGTGTGACATTGTCTCTGGAGCTGGGGTCCTCCGGCTCCTCCGCACCGTCCTGTGTGTGTAAGACCATTGTCTCTGGAGCTGGGGTCCTCCGGCTCCTCCGCACTGTCCTGTGTGTGTAAGACCATTGTCTCTGGAGCTGGGGTCCTCCGGCTCCTCCGCACCGTCCTGTGTGTGTAAGACCATTGTCTCTTGAGCTGGGGTCCTCCGGCTCCTCCGCACTGTCCTGTGTGTGTAAGACCATTGTCTCTGGAGCTGGGGTCCTCCGGCTCCTCCGCACTGTCCTGTGTGTGTGTAAGACCATTGTCTCTGGAGCTGGGGTCCTCCGGCTCCTCCGCACCGTCCTGTGTGTGTAAGACCATTGTCTCTGGAGCTGGGGTCCTCCGGCTCCTCCGCACTGTCCTGTGTGTGTAAGACCATTGTCTCTGGAGCTGGGGTCCTCCGGCTCCTCCGCTCTGTCCTGTGTGTGTAAGACCATTGTCTCTGGAGCTGGGGTCCTCCGGCTCCTCCGCACTGTCCTGTGTGACATTGTCTCTGGAGCTGGGGTCCTCCGGCTCCTCCGCACCGTCCTGTGTGTGTAAGACCATTGTCTCTGGAGCTGGGGTCCTCCGGCTCCTCCGCACTGTCCTGTGTGACATTGTCTCTGGAGCTGGGGTCCTCCGGCTCCTCCGCACCGTCCTGTGTGTGTAAGACCATTGTCTCTGGAGCTGGGGTCCTCCGGCTCCTCCGCACCGTCCTGTGTGTGTAAGACCATTGTCTCTGGAGCTGGGGTCCTCCGGCTCCTCCGCACCGTCCTGTGTGTGTAAGACCATTGTCTCTGGAGCTGGGGTCCTCCGGCTCCTCCGCACCGTCCTGTGTGTGTAAGACCATTGTCTCTGGAGCTGGGGTCCTCCGGCTCCTCCGCACTGTCCTGTGTGACATTGTCTCTGGAGCTGGGGTCCTCCGGCTCCTCCGCACTGTCCTGTGTGACATTGTCTCTGGAGCTGGGGTCCTCCGGCTCCTCCGCACTGTCCTGTGTGTGGCAGTGAGACCATTGTCTCTGGAGCTGGGGTCCTCCGGCTCCTCCGCACCGTCCTGTGTGTGTAAGACCATTGTCTCTGGAGCTGGGGTCCTCCGGCTCCTCCGCACTGTCCTGTGTGTGTGTAAGACCATTGTCTCTGGAGCTGGGGTCCTCCGGCTCCTCCGCACCGTCCTGTGTGTGTGTAAGACCATTGTCTCTGGAGCTGGGGTCCTCCGGCTCCTCCGCACTGTCCTGTGTGTGTAAGACCATTGTCTCTGGAGCTGGGGTCCTCCGGCTCCTCCGCACTGTCCTGTGTGACATTGTCTCTGGAGCTGGGGTCCTCCGGCTCCTCCGCACTGTCCTGTGTGTGTAAGACCATTGTCTCTGGAGCTGGGGTCCTCCGGCTCCTCCGCACCGTCCTATGTGTGTAAGACCATTGTCTCTGGAGCTGGGGTCCTCCGGCTCCTCCGCACTGTCCTGTGTGTGTAAGACCATTGTCTCTGGAGCTGGGGTCCTCCGGCTCCTCCGCACCGTCCTGTGTGTGTAAGATCATTGTCTCTGGAGCTGGGGTCCTCCGGCTCCTCCGCACTGTCCTGTGTGACATTGTCTCTGGAGCTGGGGTCCTCCGGCTCCTCCGCACTGTCCTGTGTGTGTGTAAGACCATTGTTTCTGGAGCTGGGGTCCTCCGGCTCCTCCGCACTGTCCTGTGTGTGTGACATTGTCTCTGGAGCTGGGGTCCTCCGGCTCCTCCGCACTGTCCTGTGTGTGTAAGACCATTGTCTCTGGAGCTGGGGTCCTCCGGCTCCTCCGCACTGTCCTGTGTGACATTGTCTCTGGAGCTGGGGTCCTCCGGCTCCTCCGCACTGTCCTGTGTGTGTAAGACCATTGTCTCTGGAGCTGGGGTCCTCCGGCTCCTCCGCACCGTCCTGTGTGTGTAAGACCATTGTTTCTGGAGCTGGGGTCCTCCGGCTCCTCCGCACCGTCCTGTGTGTGTAAGACCATTGTCTCTGGAGCTGGGGTCCTCCGGCTCCTCCGCACTGTCCTGTGTGACATTGTCTCTGGAGCTGGGGTCCTCCGGCTCCTCCGCACCGTCCTGTGTGTGTAAGACCATTGTCTCTGGAGCTGGGGTCCTCCGGCTCCTCCGCACTGTCCTGTGTGTGTAAGACCATTGTCTCTGGAGCTGGGGTCCTCCGGCTCCTCCGCACTGTCCTGTGTGTGTAAGACCATTGTCTCTGGAGCTGGGGTCCTCCGGCTCCTCCGCACTGTCCTGTGTGACATTGTCTCTGGAGCTGGGGTCCTCCGGCTCCTCCGCACTGTCCTGTGTGTGTGTAAGACCATTGTCTCTGGAGCTGGGGTCCTCCGGCTCCTCCGCACCGTCCTGTGTGTGTAAGACCATTGTCTCTGGAGCTGGGGTCCTCCGGCTCCTCCGCACTGTCCTGTGTGTGTAAGACCATTGTCTCTGGAGCTGGGGTCCTCCGGCTCCTCCGCACTGTCCTGTGTGACATTGTCTCTGGAGCTGGGGTCCTCCGGCTCCTCCGCACTGTCCTGTGTGTGTGTAAGACCATTGTCTCTGGAGCTGGGGTCCTCCGGCTCCTCCGCACCGTCCTGTGTGTGTAAGACCATTGTCTCTGGAGCTGGGGTCCTCCGGCTCCTCCGCACTGTCCTGTGTGTGTGTAAGACCATTGTCTCTGGAGCTGGGGTCCTCCGGCTCCTCCGCACCGTCCTGTGTGTGTAAGACCATTGTTTCTGGAGCTGGGGTCCTCCGGCTCCTCCGCACTGTCCTGTGTGTGTAAGACCATTGTCTCTGGAGCTGGGGTCCTCCGGCTCCTCCGCACTGTCCTGTGTGACATTGTCTCTGGAGCTGGGGTCCTCCGGCTCCTCCGCACTGTCCTGTGTGTGTGTAAGACCATTGTCTCTGGAGCTGGGGTCCTCCGGCTCCTCCGCACCGTCCTGTGTGTGTAAGACCATTGTCTCTGGAGCTGGGGTCCTCCGGCTCCTCCGCACCGTCCTGTGTGTGTAAGACCATTGTCTCTGGAGCTGGGGTCCTCCGGCTCCTCCGCACTGTCCTGTGTGTGTAAGACCATTGTCTCTGGAGCTGGGGTCCTCCGGCTCCTCCGCACCGTCCTGTGTGTGTAAGACCATTGTCTCTGGAGCTGGGGTCCTCCGGCTCCTCCGCACCGTCCTGTGTGTGTAAGACCATTGTCTCTGGAGCTGGGGTCCTCCGGCTCCTCCGCACTGTCCTGTGTGACATTGTCTCTGGAGCTGGGGTCCTCCGGCTCCTCCGCACCGTCCTGTGTGTGTAAGACCATTGTCTCTGGAGCTGGGGTCCTCCGGCTCCTCCGCACTGTCCTGTGTGTGTAAGACCATTGTCTCTGGAGCTGGGGTCCTCCGGCTCCTCCGCACTGTCCTGTGTGTGTAAGACCATTGTCTCTGGAGCTGGGGTCCTCCGGCTCCTCCGCACTGTCCTGTGTGACATTGTCTCTGGAGCTGGGGTCCTCCGGCTCCTCCGCACTGTCCTGTGTGTGTGTAAGACCATTGTCTCTGGAGCTGGGGTCCTCCGGCTCCTCCGCACCGTCCTGTGTGTGTAAGACCATTGTCTCTGGAGCTGGGGTCCTCCGGCTCCTCCGCACTGTCCTGTGTGACATTGTCTCTGGAGCTGGGGTCCTCCGGCTCCTCCGCACTGTCCTGTGTGTGTAAGACCATTGTCTCTGGAGCTGGGGTCCTCCGGCTCCTCCGCACTGTCCTGTGTGACATTGTCTCTGGAGCTGGGGTCCTCCGGCTCCTCCGCACTGTCCTGTGTGTGTGTAAGACCATTGTCTCTGGAGCTGGGGTCCTCCGGCTCCTCCGCACCGTCCTGTGTGTGTAAGACCATTGTCTCTGGAGCTGGGGTCCTCCGGCTCCTCCGCACTGTCCTGTGTGTGTGTAAGACCATTGTCTCTGGAGCTGGGGTCCTCCGGCTCCTCCGCACCGTCCTGTGTGTGTAAGACCATTGTTTCTGGAGCTGGGGTCCTCCGGCTCCTCCGCACTGTCCTGTGTGTGTAAGACCATTGTCTCTGGAGCTGGGGTCCTCCGGCTCCTCCGCACTGTCCTGTGTGACATTGTCTCTGGAGCTGGGGTCCTCCGGCTCCTCCGCACTGTCCTGTGTGTGTGTAAGACCATTGTCTCTGGAGCTGGGGTCCTCCGGCTCCTCCGCACCGTCCTGTGTGTGTAAGACCATTGTCTCTGGAGCTGGGGTCCTCCGGCTCCTCCGCACTGTCCTGTGTGTGTAAGACCATTGTCTCTGGAGCTGGGGTCCTCCGGCTCCTCCGCACTGTCCTGTGTGTGTAAGACCATTGTCTCTGGAGCTGGGGTCCTCCGGCTCCTCCGCACCGTCCTGTGTGTGTAAGACCATTGTCTCTGGAGCTGGGGTCCTCCGGCTCCTCCGCACTGTCCTGTGTGTGTAAGACCATTGTCTCTGGAGCTGGGGTCCTCCGGCTCCTCCGCACCGTCCTGTGTGTGTAAGACCATTGTCTCTGGAGCTGGGGTCCTCCGGCTCCTCCGCACCGTCCTGTGTGTGTAAGACCATTGTCTCTGGAGCTGGGGTCCTCCGGCTCCTCCGCACTGTCCTGTGTGTGTGACATTGTCTCTGGAGCTGGGGTCCTCCGGCTCCTCCGCACTGTCCTGTGTGTGTAAGACCATTGTCTCTGGAGCTGGGGTCCTCCGGCTCCTCCGCACTGTCCTGTGTGACATTGTCTCTGGAGCTGGGGTCCTCCGGCTCCTCCGCACTGTCCTGTGTGTGTAAGACCATTGTCTCTGGAGCTGGGGTCCTCCGGCTCCTCCGCTCTGTCCTGTGTGTGTAAGACCATTGTCTCTGGAGCTGGGGTCCTCCGGCTCCTCCGCACTGTCCTGTGTGTGTAAGACCATTGTCTCTGGAGCTGGGGTCCTCCGGCTCCTCCGCACTGTCCTGTGTGTGTGTAAGACCATTGTCTCTGGAGCTGGGGTCCTCCGGCTCCTCCGCACTGTCCTGTGTGTGTAAGACCATTGTCTCTGGAGCTGGGGTCCTCCGGCTCCTCCGCACTGTCCTGTGTGTGTAAGACCATTGTCTCTGGAGCTGGGGTCCTCCGGCTCCTCCGCACCGTCCTGTGTGTGTAAGACCATTGTCTCTGGAGCTGGGGTCCTCCGGCTCCTCCGCACTGTCCTGTGTGTGTAAGACCATTGTCTCTGGAGCTGGGGTCCTCCGGCTCCTCCGCACCGTCCTGTGTGTGTAAGACCATTGTCTCTGGAGCTGGGGTCCTCCGGCTCCTCCGCACTGTCCTGTGTGTGTAAGACCATTGTCTCTGGAGCTGGGGTCCTCCGGCTCCTCCGCACCGTCCTGTGTGTGTAAGACCATTGTCTCTGGAGCTGGGGTCCTCCGGCTCCTCCGCACTGTCCTGTGTGTGTAAGACCATTGTCTCTGGAGCTGGGGTCCTCCGGCTCCTCCGCACCGTCCTGTGTGTGTAAGACCATTGTCTCTGGAGCTGGGGTCCTCCGGCTCCTCCGCACTGTCCTGTGTGACATTGTCTCTGGAGCTGGGGTCCTCCGGCTCCTCCGCACCGTCCTGTGTGTGTAAGACCATTGGCTGCAGCAGGAGCCTCTCCCCTCTGCATTGTGTGCAGTAGGACATATGTCTCCTGCCCACAGATTGGTGACTCTTCAAAGGGCCAATTGGAGATCAACTCTTTTGTCCTCTGCAGATCTCAGTTCAGCCCCATGCAAGTGGATGGAGCGGAGCCGCAGTGCTGCACCCAGCCATGATCGGGGGAGGCGCTCTCTCTATAAGAGTGCAGGCATCTCCTTGCATGGCGGCCTTAGATGGCAGCAGTGCGGTGACTCCTGCTCCGGGCCCGTCATCCGCCTGAGGCTTTGGTTTGTGGCTCTTCCTTCCTCATTGTTGGTTTCGGTAAAGTGACAGATTCCGCTCAGAATTCGCGAGTGACAGCGCAGTTTATTGCCGTGTTTAGCCTTTCTGCCCTTCTAAGGCTTTTCCTCCAGGGACCCTAAACCCAGTGTATATGTCACCCCTGAATGATGACCGCTCGCACACACCGCAATCTCTCCATCGCAGGCGGTGACAGCTCCGCCGCCGCGCTCCGGCATCCGGGGCCACAGATGAATATTCATGGAGGACTCTGGAAGCCGTGATTAAGCCATCATGTGTATGCGCACACCCCCCGCCGCTGAATCACCGTCCTCACCGCCGTAAATAATATTAATGACGCCGCAGCAGACGGATAATGCTGCAATATGACATCCACCTGCACCCACAAAGACATACAGTATTAACCCCTCCGCCTCCGCACCGCTCCGACTCCTGCATCTGACTGTCAGGAGGCGGCAGGGGGCGAAGGTACCAAAATAAGGGGCCCGGGGACCCACCACAGGCCGCACCGAGGACCGGGGACCCACCACAGGCCGCACCGAGGACATGGAGACAGTATAGCTATTATCTATTATCTATCTATTATCTATTATCTATCTATTATCTATTATATATCTATTATCTATCTATTATTTATGTATCTTTTATCTATCTATTATCTATTATCTATCTATTATCTATCTATCTATTATCTATCTATTATCTATCTATCTATTATCTATCTATTATCTATCTATTATCTATCTATTATCTATCTATCATCTATCTATCATCTATCTATCATCTATCATCTATCTATCATCTATCTATCATCTATCTATCATCTATCTATTATCTATCTATTATCTATTATCTATCTATTATCTATCTATTATCTATCTATTATCTATTATCTATCTATTATCTATCTATTATCTATCTATCTATTATCTATCTATCATCTATCTATTATCTATCTATTATCTATCTATCTATTATCTATCTATTATCTATCTATCATCTATCTATTATCTATCTATTATCTATTATCTATCTATTATCAATCTATTATCTATCTATTATCTATCTATTATCTATCTATTATCTATCTATTATCTATTATCTATCTATTATCTATCTATTATCTATCTATTATCTATCTATTATCTATCTATTATCTATCTATCTATTATCTATTATCTATATATTATCTATATATTATCTAATAGATAGATAATAGATAGATAATAGATAATAGATAATATATAGATAATAGATAGATAATAGATAGATAATAGATAATAGATAGATAATAGATAGATAATAGATAGATAATAGATAATAGATAGATAATAGATAGATAATAGATAGATAATAGATAATAGATAATATATAGATAATAGATAGATAATAGATAGATAATAGATAATAGATAGATAATAGATAGATAATAGATAGATAATAGATAGATAATAGATAGATAATAGATAGATATTATCTATCTATTATCTATCTATTATCTATTATCTATTATCTATCTATTATCTATCATCTATCTATTATCTATTATCTATCTATTATCTATTATCTATCTATTATCTATCTATTATCTATCATCTATCTATTATCTATTATCTATCTATTATCTATTATCTATCTATTATCTATCTATTATCTATCTATTATCTATCTTTTATATTATATTACAGTTTAAAAGTTTGTCCTCCCACAGACAATTTTTTCTTTCCCATGATAAATCCTACTTTTACCTTGTACAAATCTCCCACTTTACCGGCACAAAGCAACCCCAGACCATCACATTACCTCCACCATGCTTGACAGAGGGCGTTAGGCAGTCTTCCAGCATCTTTTCAGTAGTTCTGCGTCTCACAAATGTTCTTCTGTGTGATCCAAACACCTCAGACTTCGCTTCGTCTGTCCATAACATTGTTTTCCAATCTTCCTCTGTCCAATGTCTTTGTTGTTTTGCCCATATTAATCTTTTCCTTTTATTAGCCAGTCTCAGATATGGCTTTTTCTTTGCCTCTCTGCCCTGAAGGCCGGCATCCTGGAGTCGCCTCTTCACTGTAGACGGTGACACTGGTGTTTTGCGGGTGCTATGTAATGAAGCTGCAGGTGAGGACCTGTGAGGCGTGGATTTCTCACACTAGAGACTGTAATGTACTTGTCTTGTTGCTCAGTTGTGCAGCGCGGCCTCCACTTCTCTCTACTCTGGTTACAGTCTGTTTGTGCTCTCCTCAGTTGTGCAGCGCGGCCTCCACTTCCCTCTACTCTGGTTACAGCCTGTTTGTGCTCTCCTCAGTTGTGCAGCGCGGCCTCCACTTCTCTCTACTCTGGTTACAGCCTGTTTGTGCTCTCCTCAGTTGTGCCGCGCGGCCTCCACTTCTCTCTACTCTGGTTACAGCTTGTTTGTGCTCTCCTCAGTTGTGCAGCGCGGCCTCCACTTCTCTCTACTCTGGTTACAGCCTGTTTGTGCTCTCCTCAGTTGTGCAGCGCGGCCTCCACTTCTCTCTACTCTGGTTACAGCCTGTTTGTGCTCTCCTCAGTTGTGCAGCGCGGCCTCCACTTCTCTCTACTCTGGTTACAGCCTGTTTGTGCTCTCCTCAGTTGTGCAGCGCGGCCTCCACTTCCCTCTACTCTGGTTAGAGCCTGTTTGTGCTCTCCTCTGAAGGGAGTAGTACACACCGTGGTAGGAAATCTTCAGTTTCTTGGCAATTTCTCGCATGGAATATCCTTCATTTCTAAGAACAAGAATAGACTGTCGAGTTTCACAGGAAAGTTCTCTTTTTCTGGCCATTTTGAGAGTTTAATGGAACCAACAAATGTAATGCTCCAGATTCTCAACTAGCTCAAAGGAAGGTCAGTTTTATAGCTTCTCTAATCAGCAAAAGTGACTTCAGCTGTGTTAATATACTTGCACAAGGGTTTTCAAGGGACTTCTAGACATCCATTAGTCTTCTAACACAGTAAACACAATGTAGCATTAGACACTGGAGTGGTGTTTGTTGGAAATGGGCCTCTATACACCTATGTAGATATTGCATTAAACACCAGACGTTTCCAGCGAGAATAGTCATTTACCACATAACAATGTATAGAGGGGATTTCTGTGTAATGTAATGTGAGCTTCATTAAAAAAAAATGCGCTTTCTTTTCAAAAATAAGGAAATATCTAAGTGACCCTAAACTTTTGAACTCTAGAACTGTAGTGTATATACACTGGTGCAGGTGTACATTATATATACCGTATGTATATACAGTTAGGTCCAGAAATCTTTGGCCAGTGACACAATTTTGGCGAGTTGGGCTCTGCATGCCACCACATTGGATTTGAAATGAAACCTCTACAACAGAATTCAAGTGCAGATTGTAACGTTTAATTTGAAAGTTTGAACAAAAATATCTGATAGAAATTGTAGGAATTGTCACATTTCTTTACAAACACTCCACATTTTAGGAGCTCAAAAATAATTGGACAAATAAACCAAACCCAAACAAAATATTTTTATTTTCAATATTTTGTTGCGAATCCTTTGGAGGCAATCACTGCCTTAAGTCTGGAACCCATGGACATCACCAAACGCTGGGTTTCCTCCTTCTTAATGCTTTGCCAGGCCTTTACAGCCACAGCCTTCAGGTCTTGCTTGTTTGTGGGTCTTTCCGTCTTAAGTCTGGATTTGAGCAAGTGAAATGCATGCTCAATTGGGTTAAGATCTGGTGATTGACTTGGCCATTGCAGAATGTTCCACTTTTTTGCACTCATGAACTCCTGGGTAGCTTTGGCTGTATGCTTGAGGTCATTGTCCATCTGTACTATGAAGCGCCGTCCGATCAACTTTGCGGCATTTGGCTGAATCTGGGCTGAAAGTATATCCCGGTACACTTCAGAATTCATCCGGCTACTCTTGTCTGCTGTTATGTCATCAATAAACACAAGTGACCCAGTGCCATTGAAAGCCATGCATGCCCATGCCATCACGTTGCCTCCACCATGTTTTACAGAGGATGTGGTGTGCCTTGGATCATGTGCCGTTCCCTTTCTTCTACAAACTATTTTCTTCCCATCATTCTGGTACAGGTTGATCTTTGTCTCATCTGTCCATAGAATACTTTTCCAGAACTGAGCTGGCTTCATGAGGTGTTTTTCAGCAAATGTAACTCTGGCCTGTCTATTTTTGGAATTGATGAATGGTTTGCATCTAGATGTGAACCCTTTGTATTTACTTTCATGGAGTCTTCTCTTTACTGGTGACTTAGAGACAGATACACCTACTTCACTGAGAGTGTTCTGGACTTCAGTTGATGTTGTGAACGGGTTCTTCTTCACCAAAGAAAGTATGCGGCGATCATCCACCACTGTTGTCATCCGTGGACGCCCAGGCCTTTTTGAGTTCCCAAGCTCACCAGTCAATTCCTTTTTTCTCAGAATGTACCCGACTGTTGATTTTGCTACTCCAAGCATGTCTGCTATCTCTCTGATGGATTTTTTCTTTTTTTTCAGCCCTCAGGATGTTCTGCTTCACCTCAATTGAGAGTTCCTTAGACCGCATGTTGTCTGGTCACAGCAACAGCTTCCAAATGCAAAACCACACACCTGTAATCAACCCCAGACCTTTTAACTACTTCATTGATTTCAGGTTAACGAGGGAGACGCCTTCAGAGTTAATTGCAGCCCTTAGAGTCCCTTGTCCAATTACTTTTGGTCCCTTGAAAAAGAGGAGGCTATGCATTACAGAGCTATGATTCCTAAACCCTTTCTCCGATTTGGATGTGAAAACTCTCATATTGCAGCTGGGAGTGTGCACTTTCAGCCCATATTATATATAGAATTGTATTTCTGAACATGTTTTTGTAAACAGCTAAAATAACAAAACTTGTGTCACTGTCCAAATATTTCTGGACCTAACTGTACACTGGTGCAGGTGTACATTATATATACCGTATGTATATACACTGGTGCAGGTGTACATTATATATACCGTATGTATATACACTGGTGCAGGTGTACATTATATATACCGTATGTATATACACTGGTGCAGGTGTACATTATATATACCGTATGTATATACACTGGTGCAGGTGTACATTATATATACCGTATGTATATACACTGGTGCAGGTGTACATTATATATACCGTATGTATATACACTGGTGCAGGTGTACATTATATATACCGTATGTATATACACTGGTGCAGGTGTACATTATATATACCGTATGTATATACACTGGTGCAGGTGTACATTATTATTATTATTATTATTATTATTTATTTATAGAGCAGCATTAATTCCATGGTGCTGTACATGAGAAGGGGGTTACATACAGAATACATATACAAGTTACAGTAGACAGACTAGTACAGAGGGAAGAGGGCCCTACCCTTGCGGGCTTACATTCTATAGGATTATGGGGAGGAGACAATAGGTGGGGTGTAGGTCAGGCGGCAGCTCCGCACGGTGGTCGGGCGGCAGCTCCGCACGGTGGTCGGGCGGCAGCTCCGCACGGTGGTCGGGCGGCAGCTCCGCACGGTGGTCGGGCGGCAGCTCCGCACGGTGGTCGGGCGGCAGCTCCGCACGGTGGTCGGGCGGCAGCTCCGCACGGTGGTCGGGCGGCAGCTCCGCACGGTGGTCGGGCGGCAGCTCCGCACGGTGGTCGGGCGGCAGCGAGTTCATTGTAGATTGTAGGCATTTCTGAACAGGTGCGTTTTCAGGTTCCGTTTGAAGTTTGCAAGGGTAGGGGATAGTCTGACGTGTTGAGGCAGCGAGTTCCAGGAGACTGGGGATGCTCGGGAGAAGTCTTGGAGTCGGTTGCGTGAGGAGCGAATGAGAGCGGAGGAGAGGAGGAGATCTTGGGAGGACCGGAGGTGACGTGTTGGAGTGTAGTGGGAGAGTAGTTCGGAGATGTACGGAGGGGAAAGATTATGCACAGCTTTGTAGGTCAGTGTTAGAAGTTTGAATTGGATACGGTGGAAGATTGGAAGCCAGTGGAGGGACTTGCAGAGAGGAGAAGCGGGGTGGTATTGAGGAGAGAGGTGGATAAGTCGGGCAGCAGAGTTAAGGATGGACTGGAGAGGGGCAAGCGTGCTGGCAGGGAGGCCACAGAGGAGGATGTTACAGTAGTCGAGGCGGGAGATTATGAGGGCATGCACTAGCATTTTAGTAGATTGCAAATTGAGGAAATATATATATTATATATACCGTATGTATATACACTGGTGCAGGTGTACATTATATATACCGTATGTATATACACTGGTGCAGGTGTACATTATATATACCGTATGTATATACACTGGTGCAGGTGTACATTATATATACCGTATGTATATACACTGGTGCAGGTGTACATTATATATACCGTATGTATATACACTGGTGCAGGTGTACATTATATATACCGTATGTATATACACTGGTGCAGGTGTACATTATATATACCGTATGTATATACACTGGTGCAGGTGTACATTATATATACCGTATGTATATACACTGGTGCAGGTGTACATTATATATACCGTATGTATATACACTGGTGCAGGTGTACATTATATATACTGTATGTATATACACTGGTGCAGGTGTACATTATATATACCGTATGTATATACACTGGTGCAGGTGTACATTATATATTCCGTATCTATATACACTGGTGCAGGTGTACATTATATATACCGTATGTATATACACTGGTGCAGGTGTACATTATATATACCGTATGTATATACACTGGTGCAGGTGTACATATATACCATATGCATATACCATGGTGCAGGTGTGTATATATACCGTATGTATATACCATGGTGAATGCTGCAGCGACTGCGCTTCTATGGATAATATAAGTGTCGGCTTTACGCCATCGGTTGCTCTGTTTATTGTGGCCACTTTTGTGCTTCTCTTGGCGGGGTGTGACCTGCTTATATCACCTGGTAGCGCAGATATATATATATACACACACACACACACTGTATACAGATGCTGCAGTGGATCCTGCCGCTCGGAGGGCTTCGTTATTTAATTAACATCCTTGTTAGCCGGCAGCGAGTTCCTTGGGGCCAGACGTGCCCCTTGTGACCCTTTTCCAACCTGTTTCCTCTGGCACGGTCCCAGGCCCACACAATTAGCCGCGCGTTGACTTTCGAAGCGTTTCTCGATTGTTTGGCGCCTGTCACATTCTGTTCACCCACAAGGGAAGAATCATGCAGTCGCACCTCTGTCCTGGGGGAGCCCTCGTCCTCCACAACAAACCATTCCACCAGAGAATTACACAGCCGCACGACCACAACCATCTGCAGATCTGACAACTCCACACACAAAATCAATGGCTGAAGCCTGAAAACAAATGCACGGATGCAGCAGAGCCGGCGCAGTCTTCAGCCAGACATCCAGCACGTCTCAGCCGCAGCTCCACGATGAGGGACGCCACAAACAAACCTGTAAAAATAAATGTAGAAATCTGGGTCTCTGTAGCTCGGCCCTATCCTGCTCCTCACTGTCCTGTCACAAGTGGCTGCAGCAGGAGCCTCCCCCTTTTCCCTATAAGAAGGAAGACTGGACATCGTTACCCCAACCTCTTGGTAAACAGGACAGTGTTTGAGCCGCAGAAAAAGATGAAAATGAACCTGATCAAGCGGAGATAAGCCGTAATGTCCGCACGATGCCCACAACACTGCGTCATAGCTCAGCAAAAACATCGAAACCGACTAAGGCCGTGTGCACACAGATACTTTCACGTTTTTTTCATTCTTTTTTTTTGTTGTAGATTTTAAACAATACTACAAGGAAAAACGCATCCCAGTATTATAGCAGTTATATTCTTGTATATAGGGGGCAGTATTATAGTAGTTATATTCCTGTATATAGGGGCAGTATTATAGCAGTTATATTCTTGTATATAGGGGGCAGTATTATAGTAGTTATATTCTTGTATATAGAGGACAGTATTATAGTAGTTATATTCTTGTATATAGGGGGCAGTATTATAGTAGTTATATCCTTGTACATAGGGGGCAGTATTATAGTAGTTATATTCTTGTACATAGGGGTAGTATTATAGCAGTTATATTCCTGTATATAGGGGCAGTATTATAGTAGTTATATTCCTGTATATAGGGGGCAGTATTATAGTAGTTATATTCTTGTACATAGGGGCAGTATTATAGTAGTTATATTCTTGTATATAGGGGGCAGTATTATAGTAGTTATATTCTTGTACATAGGGGCAGTATTATAGTAGTTATATTCTTGTATATAGGGGCAGTATTATAGTAGTTATATTCTTGTATATAGGGGGCAGTATTATAGTAGTTATATTCTTGTATATAGGAGCAGTATTATAGCAGTTATATTCTTGTATATAGGGGCAGTATTATAGTAGTTATATCCTTGTACATAGGGGGCAGTATTATAGTAGTTATATTCTTGTACATAGGGGTAGTATTATAGCAGTTATATTCCTGTATATAGGGGCAGTATTATAGTAGTTATATTCCTGTATATAGGGGGCAGTATTATAGTAGTTATATTCTTGTACATAGGGGCAGTATTATAGTAGTTATATTCTTGTATATAGGAGCAGTATTATAGTAGTTATATTCTTGTATATAGGAGCAGTATTATAGTAGTTATATTCTTGTATATAGGGGGCAGTATTATAGTAGTTATATTCTTGTATATAGGAGCAGTATTATAGCAGTTATATTCTTGTATATAGGGGCAGTATTATAGTAGTTATATCCTTGTACATAGGGGGCAGTATTATAGTAGTTATATTCTTGTATATAGGGGCAGTATTATAGTAGTTATATCCTTGTACATAGGGGGCAGTATTATAGTAGTTATATTCTTGTACATAGGGGCAGTATTATAGTAGTTATATTCCTGTATATAGGGGGCAGTATTATAGTAGTTATATTCTTGTACATAGGGGCAGTATTATAGTAGTTATATTCTTGTATATAGGGGCAGTATTATAGTAGTTATATTCTTGTATATAGGGGGCAGTATTATAGTAGTTATATTCTTGTATATAGGAGCAGTATTATAGCAGTTATATTCTTGTATATAGGGGCAGTATTATAGTAGTTATATCCTTGTACATAGGGGGCAGTATTATAGTAGTTATATTCTTGTACATAGGGGTAGTATTATAGCAGTTATATTCCTGTATATAGGGGCAGTATTATAGTAGTTATATTCCTGTATATAGGGGGCAGTATTATAGTAGTTATATTCTTGTACATAGGGGCAGTATTATAGTAGATATATTCTTGTATATAGGAGCAGTATTATAGTAGTTAAATTCTTGTATATAGGAGCAGTATTATAGCAGTTATATTCTTGTATATAGGGGCAGTATTATAGTAGTTATATTCTTGTATATAGGGGGCAGTATTATAGTAGTTATATTCTTGTATATAGGGGAAGTATTATAGTAGTTATATTCTTGTACATAGGAGCAGTATTATAGCAGTTATATTCTTGTACATAGGGGCAGTATTATAGTAGCTATATTCTTGTATATAGGGGCAGTATTATAGTAGTTATATTCTTGTATATAGGGGGCAGTATTATAGTAGTTATATTCCTGTACATAGGGGGCAGTATTATAGTAGTTATATCATTGTATATAGGAGCAGTATTATAGCAGTTATATTTTTGTACATAGTGGTAGTATTATAGCAGTTATATTCTTGTACATAGGGGCAGTATTATAGTAGTTATATTTCTGTATATAGGGGGCAGTATTATAGTAGTTATATTCTTGTACATAGGGGGCAGTATTATAGTAGTTATATTCTTGTACATAGGGGCAGTATTATAGTAGTTATATTCTTGTACATAGGGGCAGTATTATAGTAGTTATATTCTTGTATATAGGAGCAGTATTATTTAGTTATATTCTTGTATATAGGAGCAGTATTATAGCAGTTATATTCTTGTATATAGGGTCAGTATTATAGTAGTTATATTCCTGTACATAGGAGCAGTATTATAGTAGTTATATTCCTGTATATAGGGGCAGTATTATAGTAGTTATATTCTTGTATATAGGGGGCAGTATTATAGTAGTTATATTCTTGTACATAGGGGCAGTATTATAGTGGTTATATTCTTGTATATAGGGGCAGTATTATAGTAGTTATATTCTTGTATATAGGAGCAGTATTATAGTAGTTATATTCTTGTATATAGGGGGCAGTATTATAGTAGTTATATTCTTGTACATAGGGGCAGTATTATAGTAGTTATATTCTTGTATATAGGAGCAGTATTATAGCAGTTATATTCTTGTATATAGGAGCAGTATTATTTAGTTATATTCTTGTATATAGGGGCAGTATTATAGTAGTTATATCCTTGTACATAGGGGGCAGTATTATAGTAGTTATATTCTTGTACATAGGGGTAGTATTATAGCAGTTATATTCCTGTATATAGGGGCAGTATTATAGTAGTTATATTCCTGTATATAGGGGGCAGTATTATAGTAGTTATATTCTTGTACATAGGGGCAGTATTATAGTAGTTATATTCTTGTATATAGGAGCAGTATTATAGTAGTTATATTCTTGTATATAGGAGCAGTATTATAGCAGTTATATTCTTGTATATAGGGGCAGTATTATAGTAGTTATATTCTTGTATATAGGGGACAGTATTATAGTAGTTATATTCTTGTATATAGGGGAAGTATTATAGTAGTTATATTCTTGTACATAGGAGCAGTATTATAGCAGTTATATTCTTGTACATAGGGGTAGTATTATAGCAGTTATATTCTTGTACATAGGGGCAGTATTATAGTAGCTATATTCTTGTACATAGGGGCAGTATTATAGTAGTTATATTCTTGTATATAGGGGGCAGTATTATAGTAGTTATATTCTTGTATATAGGGGGCAGTATTATAGTAGTTCTATTCTTGTATATAGGGGAAGTATTATAGTAGTTATATTCTTGTACATAGGGGCAGTATTATAGTAGCTATATTCTTGTACATAGGAGCAGTAATATAGCAGTTATATTCCTGTATATAGGGGGCAGTATTATAGTAGTTATATTCTTGTATATAGGGGGGCAGTATTATAGTAGTTATATTCTTGTATATAGGGGGCAGTATTATAGTAGTTATATTCTTGTACATAGGGGCAGTGTTATAGTAGTTATATTCTTGTATATAGGAGCAGTATTATAGCAGTTATATTCTTGTACATAGGGGCAGTATTATAGTAGTTATATTCCTGTATATAGGGGGCAGTATTATAGCAGTTATATTCCTGTATATAAGGGGCAGTATTATAGCAGTTATATTCTTGTACATAGGGGCAGTATTATAGTAGTTATATTCCTGTATATAGGGGGCAGTATTATAGTATTTATATTCTTGTACTTAGGGCAGTATTATAGTAGTTATATTCTTGTACATAGGAGCAGTATTATAGTAGTTATATTCTTGTATATAGGGACAGTATTATAGTAGTTATATTCTTGTATATAGGGGGCAGTATTATAGTAGTTATATTCTTGTACATAGGGGCAGTATTATAGTAGTTATATTCTTGTATATAGGAGCAGTATTATAGCAGTTATATTCTTGTATATAGGGGGCAGTATTATAGTAGTTATATTCTTGTACATAGGAGCAGTAGTATAGCAGTTATATTCTTGTACATAGGGGGCAGTATTATAGCAGTTATATTCTTGTACATAGGGGCAGTATTATAGTAGTTATATTCTTGTATATAGGAGCAGTATTATAGCAGTTATATTCTTGTATATAGGGGGCAGTATTATAGTAGTTATATTCTTGTACATAGGAGCAGTAATATAGCAGTTATATTCCTGTATATAGGGGGCAGTATTATAGTAGTTATATTCTTGTATATAGGGGGGCAGTATTATAGCAGTTATATTCTTGTATATAGGGGCAGTATTATAGTAGTTATATTCTTGTATATAGGGGCAGTATTATAGTAGTTATATTCTTGTATATAGGGGGCAGTATTATAGTAGTTATATTCTTGTACATAGGAGCAGTAGTATAGCAGTTATATTCTTGTACATAGGGGGCAGTATTATAGCAGTTATATTCTTGTACATAGGGGCAGTATTATAGCAGTTATATTCCTGTACATAGGGGGCAGTATTATAGCAGTTATATTCTTGTATATAGGGGCAGTATTATAGTAGTTATATTCTTGTACATAGAGGCAGTATTATAGTAGTTATATTCCTGTATATAGGGGGCAGTATTATAGTAGTTATATTCTTGTACATAGGAGCAGTAATATAGCAGTTATATTCCTGTATATAGGGGGCAGTATTATAGTAGTTATATTCTTGTATATAGGGGGCAGTATTATAACAGTTATATTCTTGTATATAGGGGGCAGTATTATAGTAGTTATATTCTTGTACATAGAAGCAGTATTATAGTAGTTATATTCTTGTACATAGGGGCAGTATTAGAGTAGTTATATTCTTGTACATAGGAGGCAGTGTTATAGTAGTTATATTCTTGTACATAGAGTGCAGTATTATAGTAGTTATATTCTTGTACATAGGGGGCAGTATTATAGTAGTTATATTCTTGTATATAGGGGGCAGTATTATAGTAGTTATATTCTTGTACATAGGAGCAGTATTATAGTAGTTATATTCTTGTACATAGGGGGCAGTATTATAGTAGCTATATTCTTGTATATAGGGGCAGTATTATAGTAGTTTTATTCTTGTACATAGGGGCAGTATTATAGTAGTTATATTCCTGTATATAGGGGGCAGTATTATAGTAGTTATATTCTTGTATATAGGGGCAGTATTATAGTAGTTATATTCTTGTACATAGGGGGCAGTATTATAGTAGTTATATTCTTGTATATAGGGGGCAGTATTATAGTAGTTATATTCTTGTATATAGGGGGCAGTATTATAGTAGTTATATTCTTGTACATAGGGGCAGTATTATAGTAGTTATATTCTTGTACATAGGGGCAGTATTATAGTAATTATATTCTTGTATATCGGGACAGTATTATAGTAATTATATTCTTGTATATAGGGGCAGTATTATAGTAGTTATATTCTTGTATATAGGGGGCAGTATTATAGTAGTTATATTCTTGTACATAGGGGCAGTATTATAGTAGTTATATTCTTGTATATAGGGGGCAGTATTATAGTAGTTATATTCTTGTACATAGGGGCAGTATTATAGTAGTTATATTCTTGTACATAGGGGCAGTATTATAGTAGTTATATTCTTGTATATAGGGGCAGTATTATAGTAGTTATATTCTTGTATATAGGAGCAGTATTATAGTAGTTATATTCTTGTACATAGGGGCAGTATTATAGTAGTTATATTCTTGTATATAGGGGGCAGTATTATAGTATTTATATTCTTGTACATAGGGGCAGTATTATAGTAGTTATATTCTTGTATATAGGGGGCAGTATTATAGTAGTTATATTCTTGTACATAGGGGCAGTATTATAGTAGTTATATTCTTGTACATAGGGGCAGTATTATAGTAGTTATATTCTTGTACATAGGGGCAGTATTATAGTAGTTATATTCTTGTATATAGGGGCAGTATTATAGTAGTTATATTCTTGTATATAGGAGCAGTATTATAGTAGTTATATTCTTGTACATAGGGGCAGTATTATAGTAGTTATATTCTTGTATATAGGGGCAGTATTATAGTAGTTATATTCTTGTACATAGGGACAGTATTATAGTAATTATATTCTTGTATATAGGGGGCAGTATTATAGTAGTTATATTCTTGTACATAGGGGCAGTATTATAGTAGTTATATTCTTGTATATAGGGGGCAGTATTATAGTATTTATATTCTTGTACTTAGGGCAGTATTATAGCAGTTATTAGCAGAGTGCTCTGGTGCATAATCTGGACTTGCTCCCCCACGTTGGTCAGATGTATGGGCCCCAGTAATTTTACCATACTGCTGTTGTCTCAGGGGCGTTCAGAGCTCCAGCGTCGGATCCACTCTGGAGAGATCTTGCCCGTGATCTTCCATCTTGTGCAGTAGATTTGGGTCTGGTTCTACTTTTCTCTTCAGGGCTGAAGTTACATTTTTTACTTTTCGCACATCTACATTTGGCGTCCGCTCTATAATCCATAACCCGGCGTTTCCAATGAAACCATTAGCGGTGGTGAGAGATTTCCAAACCTTCGCCATATAGAACGGTACTTTATAAAACTTATGGTGTTTGCTTTTGGCTGCGGTCAGATATTGTAAGACGGATGATAGAGCTAAGTGGCCATTATTCTGGAGCGTCTCGATGGCCATTCAGGCGTCATTGATGGAGAGCTCTGTTCTCCTATGAAGAAGGTTTCTGCGCGAGTCGCGTCCTCGGTTCTCATCCTAATGCTCTTTTGGGAGTTGTCCTTTTTCTTAATAGTTTATGAGTTACATATTGTTGTAGAAGTTACGTGAAGTTTGCATTAGATAACTATTACCCTGGGAATGCAGTTGGGGCTCTTGTCTCGAGCCGTCACCTCCGCCCCTGGTGAACGGGAGCGGTGCCGTCTCCTCCGCCCCTGGTGAACGGGAGCGGTGCCGTCACCTCCGCCCCTGGTGAACGGGAGCGGTGCCGTCACCTCCGCCCCTGGTGAACGGGAGCTGTGCCTTCTTCTCCGCCCCTGGTGAACGGGAGCGGTGCCGTCTCCTCTGCCCCTGGTGAACGGGAGCGGTGCCGTCTCCTCCGCCCCTGGTGAACGGGAGCGGTGCCGTCTCCTCCGCCCCTGGTGAACGGGAGCGGTGCCGTCTCCTCTGCCCCTGGTGAACGGGAGCGGTGCCGTCTCCTCTGCCCCTGGTGAACGGGAGCGGTGCCGTCTCCTCCGCCCCTGGTGAACGGGAGCGGTGCCGTCTCCTCCGCCCCTGGTGAACGGGAGCGGTGCCGTCACCTTTTGTGAGGTCCTCCAGAAGAGCGACCTGAATATTCGAGGATATGAACATGGAGACATGAACCACGGTCCTTACTAGGATAAATCTCAGGGAGGCGACAGTGCCTGAAGGTGAACCACGCGCTCCTCCATTAAGCCTTTGTCTCCAATTGTATTGTTTCGTTACCTCATTTCTATTGATATGAGGAGCAAAGTCCGGACCTTTATGTGAACGGCGGCGTGTGCACAACACGAAACGGGATGCAGTAACCCATCTACCTAATAATGTGTCGCTAACAACGATCAATGATGTGACAGACTGAAGAGGTCGATACGGGGCCGCTTTGTGGCCCCTGGACAGGAGGACCAGGCCTCATCACCTTTCCTTCATGGAGGTAATCTGCTCAGATCTTCAGTCTCCTGCACAAACTAGTAATGAAGAGGAATGGCGGTCTGAAGGAAAGGGCATAGAAAGGGAGGCAGATCCTCACGCCCTCCTGTCCTCCTGTCCTGGGGTCAGATCCTCACGCCCTCCTGTCCTCGGGGCAGATCCTCACGCCCTCCTGTCCTCGGGGCAGATCCTCACGCCCTCCTGTCCTGGGGGCAGATCCTCACGCCTTCCTGTCCTGGGGGCAGATCCTCACGCCCTCCTGTCCTGGGGTCAGATCCTCACGCCCTCCTGTCCTGGGGGCAGATCCTCACGCCCTCCTGTCCTGGGGGCAGATCCTCACGCCCTCCTGTCCTGGGGGCAGATCCTCACGCCCTCCTGTCCTGGGGGCAGATCCTCACGCCCTCCTGTCCTGGGGTCAGATCCTCACGCCCTCCTGTCCTGGGGCCAGATCCTCACGCCCTCCTGTCCTGGGGGCAGATCCCACGCCCTCCTGTCCTGGGGTCAGATCCTCACGCCCTCCTGTCCTCGGGGCAGATCCTCACGCCCTCCTGTCCTCGGGGCAGATCCTCACGCCCTCCTGTCCTGGGGGCAGATCCTCACGCCTTCCTGTCCTGGGGGCAGATCCTCACGCCCTCCTGTCCTGGGGTCAGATCCTCACGCCCTCCTGTCCTGGGGGCAGATCCTCACGCCCTCCTGTCCTGGGGGCAGATCCTCACGCCCTCCTGTCCTGGGGGCAGATCCTCACGCCCTCCTGTCCTGGGGGCAGATCCTCACGCCCTCCTGTCCTGGGGGCAGATCCTCACGCCCTCCTGTCCTGGGGGCAGATCCTCACGCCCTCCTGTCCTGGGGGCAGATCCTCACGCCCTCCTGTCCTGGGGGCAGATCCTCACGCCCTCCTGTCCTGGGGGCAGATCCTCACGCCCTCCTGTCCTGGGGGCAGATCCTCACGCCCTCCTGTCCTGGGGGCAGATCCTCACGCCCTCCTGTCCTGGGGGCAGATCCTCACGCCCTCCTGTCCTGGGGGCAGATCCTCACGCCCTCCTGTCCTGGGGGCAGATCCCACGCCCTACTGTCCTGGGGGCAGATCCTCACGCCCTCCTGTCCTGGGGGCAGATCCTCACGTCCTCCTGTCCTGGGGGCAGATCCTCACGCCCTCCTGTCCTGGGGGCAGATCCTCACGCCCTCCTGTCCTGGGGGAAGATCCTCACGCCCTCCTGTCCTGGGGGCAGATCCTCACGCCCTCCTGTCCTGGGGGCAGATCCTCACGCCCTCCTGTCCTGGGGGCAGATCCTCACGCCCTCCTGTCCTGGGGGCAGATCCTCACGCCCTCCTGTCCTCGGGGCAGATCCTCACGCCCTCCTGTCCTCGGGGCAGATCCCACGCCCTCCTGTCCTGGGGGCAGATCCTCACGCCCTCCTGTCCTGGGGGCAGATCCTCACGCCCTCCTGTCCTGGGGGCAGATCCTCACGCCCTCCTGTCCTGGGGGCAGATCCTCACGTCCTCCTGTCCTGGGGGCAGATCCTCACGTCCTCCTGTCCTGGGGCAGATCCTCACGCCCTCCTGTCCTGGGGGCAGATCCTCACGTCCTCCTGTCCTGGGGGCAGATCCCACGCCTGCCTCCAGATCTAATGTATCTGGCAGATCCACTGCAGCAGGTTACAGCGACCAAACTACAATAGGCACAGGAATTGTAATCGCACCCGGCTCTGGAGCCTACAGAGCCCAAAAGTCCCTTTGGCGCATATGAACAATCATTCCTGGGCCCGCTGATGCTTTTGTACCAGGGCCCATGAGCTTGTAGGTACGGCAGTGACTATGGCGGTCATCTGAATGTGGTCACACTGTTTGCTCCTTTTCTATACTGACGGATTTTATGGCATCTTTGTGCCTCGTTGCTATGGAATGTGACGCTGCGGACCCCCTACAGATGTAGCAGAGCGGTCTATGTCTAGTCCGCAGCTTCTGTACCGCTCCGCTACATCTGTGGCTTCCATATTATCCATAAAGCCCACAGATTTCCCAGCGTTCCAGGCGGAGGATGGCGGCTCAGCAGTTACAAGAGAAAGGAGGAGCTGCGTCTTCTGTAGGTTTCTCCTGCGATCTTCAGAACATTTCCAATGTTGCGCCCAATATCAGGACCTTCCTCAGTGGATGGATTGCTGTGATATCTGGCACTCATAGCAGGACAGCGTTCGTGCGCTGTGCTAATTATCTGAGGACCCCATTTTCGGAGTCTCGGCTCCTTATTCTTTTTCATTGGGTTGGATCCCTCTGCAGCTCCTGTCAGTGGCTGAAGTGGTGGATGGCACCCCTTTCCTGCGCAGCCGCTGTAGCCTCTCCATACACGGCCCATGGCAGGGCACGCCGCAGCCCCATTGAGCCGCTGTAGCCTGTCCATACACGGCCCATGGCAGGGCACACCGCTGCCCCATTGAGCCGCTGTAGCCTGTCCATACACGGCCCATGGCAGGGCACACCGCTGCCCCATTGAGCCGCTGTAGCCTGTCTTTACACAGCCCATGGCTGTAGCACGCCGCAGCCACATTGAGCCGCTATGACCTGTCCTTACACAGCCCATGGCAGGGCACGCCACAGCCCCATTGAGCCACTATGACCTGTCCATACACGGCCCATGGCAGGGCACGCCACAGCCCCATTGAGCTGCTGTAGCCTATCCATACACAGCCCATGGCTGTGGCACGCCGCAGCCACATTTACCCGCTGTGACCTGTCCATACACAGCCCATGGGAGGTCACGCCGCATCCTTGAGCCACTATGACCTGTCCATACACGGCCCATGGCAGGGCACGCTGCAGCCTCATTGAGCCGCTGTTGTTGTGAATACATTTTCCAGTTTGGGGCTCCCTCTTGTGGTCAGTGCTGGCTGTGCAGTTGATTTGTGGAATGAAAGCCACACACCTGTGGAGGACTGGCAATAAGGTCTCTCAGATTGGGCTATGTAGCGGAGTAGTTTTCTCCTGTTACTTGCCGGTGCTCAATGGATATCCTGTCTGTTAAGGACATTCTGTAACCAGCCCTGCTCACTACCAGAACTCCTCTCAGATAAGTGGTCTTGTGCGTCTGCTTATTGTTTCCCCTTTCTTGTTGTTTTTTCTGCTTTGATACTAATGCTTGATTCCTATTTTGCCTGTGTGGAGTTCCTGGTGGATTTAGATCATTCCCTGCTGGGAGTGTCTGTATACCCAGCTCCATGATTCTGCAATGTATTGTGTTTTGTCATACTTGGTATTAATTCAGTCCCTCATCTATATTAGTGTTTTTGGATCCCAGTAACATCAAAGTGCTGATATTGTGGGGGAGAGGCCGTTTGGTCTCGGGGTTTTTTCCATATCAGACGTGCTGTTTTTTTACGGCTGCAGACAGTTCTCCGTCCTATCCTTTCCTATCAAGATAGTTTGGGCCTCACCTTTGCTAAACCTGTTTTTCTAGCTTTGTATTGTGTTCTTCTATATTACCGTAGCCTTTACCTGTGGGGGGCTATCTATATCTTTGGTGACTGCTCTGAGGCAGATTAGCTTTTCTTATATTTGTAAGAATATTTAGTTCTCCGGCTGTGTCGAGGCGTTCAGGTCATCGTAGGCTCGTCCCACGGCTACTTCTAGTTGTGTGTCAGGATTAGATGTGCAATCCGTTAAGGTTCCAGTCACTCTGGTTACTTTTTGGGTTTCCACATTTTTTGATCCTTCTCGGTACCTGAATCATAACACGCTGTAGGCTGTCCTTACACGGCCCATGGCAGGGGTCGCCGCAACCTCATTGAGCCGCTGTAGCCTGTCCATACACGGCCAATGGCAGGGCACGCCACAGCCTCATTGAGCCGCTGTAGCCTGTCCATACACGGCCCATGGCAGGGCACGCCGCAGCCCCATTGAGCCGCTGTAGCCTGTCCATACACGGCCCAT
Source organism: Anomaloglossus baeobatrachus (assembly GCF_048569485.1). Lineage (NCBI taxonomy): Eukaryota > Metazoa > Chordata > Amphibia > Anura > Aromobatidae > Anomaloglossus > Anomaloglossus baeobatrachus. The sequence continues at coordinate 3,435,359 of NC_134361.1, forward strand.
GGCAGGGCACGCCGCAGTCCCATTGAGCCACTATGACCTGTCCATACACGGCCCATGGCAGGGCATGCTACAGCCTCATTGAGCCGCTGTAGCCTGTCCATACGCGGCCCATGGCAGGGCACGCCGCAGCCTCATTGAGCCGCTGTAGCCTGTCCATACACGGCCCATGGCAGGGCACGCCGCAGCCTCATTGAGCCGCTGTAGCCTGTCCATACACGGCCCATGGCAGGGCACGCCGCAGCCTCATTGAGCCGCTGTAGCCTGTCCATACACGGCCCATGGCAGGGCACGCCGCAGCCTCATTGAGCCGCTGTAGCCTGTCCATACACGGCCCATGGCAGGGCACGCCGCAGCCTCATTGAGCCGCTGTAGCCTGTCCATACACGGCCCATGGCAGGGCACGCCGCAGCCTCATTGAGCCGCTGTAGCCTGTCCATACACGGCCCATGGCAGGGCACGCCGCAGCCTCATTGAGCCGCTGTAGCCTGTCTATACACGGCCCATGGCAGGGCATGCTGCAGCCTCATTGAGCTGCTGTAGCCTGTCCATACGCGGCCCATGGCAGGGCATGCTGCAGCCTCATTGAGCCGCTGTAGCCTGTCCATACACGGCCCATGGCAGGGCACGCCGCAGCCTCATTGAGCCGCTGTAGCCTGTCCATACACGGCCCATGGCAGGGCATGCTGCAGCCTCATTGAGCCGCTGTAGCCTGTCCATACACGGCCCATGGCAGGGCACGCCGCAGCCTCATTAAGCCGCTGTAGCCTGTCTATACACGGCCCATGGCAGGGCACGCCGCAGCCTCATTGAGCCGCTGTAGCCTGTCTATACACGGCCCATGGCAGGGCACGCCGCAGCCTCATTGAGCCGCTGTAGCCTGTCCATACATGGCCCATGGCAGGGCACGCCGCAGCCTCATTGAGCCGCTGTAGCCTGTCCATACACGGCCCATGGCAGGGCACGCCACAGCCCCATTGAGCCGCTGTAGCCTGTCCATACACGGCCCATGGCAGGGCACGCCACAGCCCCATTGAGCCGCTGTAGCCTGTCCATACACGGCCCATGGCAGGGCACGCCACAGCCCCATTGAGCCGCTGTAGCCTGTCCATACACGGCCCATGGCAGGGCACGCCGCAGCCTCATTAAGCCGCTGTAGCCTGTCCATACACGGCCCATGGCAGGGCACACCGCAGCCTCATTGAGCCGCTGTAGCCTGTCTTTACACAGCCCATGGCAGGGCACGCCGCAGCCTCATTGAGCCGCTGTAGCCTGTCCATACACGGCCCATGGCAGGGCACGCCGCAGCCACATTGAGCCGCTGTAGCCTGTCCATACGCGGCCCATGGCAGGGCACGCCGCAGCCTCATTGAGCCGCTGTAGCCTGTCCATACACGGCCCATGGCAGGGCACGCCGCAGCCACATTGAGCCGCTGTAGCCTGTCCATACGCGGCCCATGGCAGGGCACGCCGCAGCCTCATTGAGCCGCTAGAAGCTGTTCCTGGCACTCGGCAATAATTAACAGCGTGTATTGCTGTTTTCTACCTTCTAGCAATAATGGCAGAGCCTTCGCTCCGCGGAGCCTCCAGATTAGTTTCCAGAAGCGTGGGAATTGTGGCCGTCCTCACGTGACCGCATGTCGATCTCTCAGTATGACTTATTCACTATTTAATCCTCCTGTGTTTAACAAGTCTGCATTTCCGCGGTGTTTGGCCCCAGGCCAGTCATCACATCAGCCCACCCCCCGGCGTCATTGTATTAGGGCCGAGCGCTGCCGATTCCCTCCGCTGCAGCCCAATTCACAGGTCGCTTTCTGTCTGCTGACATTTTACCAGCTGCAGCCCACAATTCGCCAGCGGTTCAGGCCTCCATTTACTGCCATGTGATCACCGTAATTCTGGAAGGCAAAGTGAAAGTAGCAGCAGCTGGCGTGCCGAATGGTGGGCGCCGAATGGTGGGCGCCGAATGGTGGGCGCTGTGGGGAGACCCGCAAAATCGTAGTGAATCCTAATGCCACCGAGAATGGGGCATTATGGAAAAAGTCGCATTTTTCCATTGAAGAGCTGCAGAAAAACCTCCAGGTGCTGTCGCATGTCCCATCTGCCACATTACAGCGATGGCAGCATGCGGACATCATGCACCACAAATACCAGCACCCCCAGACCTGCCCTTGTGCCACTTTGTGGAGCTGCTGTGAGATAAGAGCCAAGTCGCAGACAGATCGCACTGGACTCTATAGAGCAAAGTCAGGTCAGGTGGTAGCAACCCGACAGGTGGGGATCTATTCTAAAATTGTGTCAGTTACAGTAGATCGCTGAGAGATCCACTCACCATCATTAGATGTGGTGGTACATGAGGCATCACCATCATTAGATGTGGTGGTACATGAGGCATCACCATCATTAGATGCGGTGTTACGTGAGGCATCACCATCATTAGATGCGGTGTTATGTGAGGCATCACCATCATTAGATGCGGTGTTACGTGAGGCATCAACATCATTAGATGCGGTGTTACGTGAGGCATCACCATCATTAGATGCGGTGTTACGTGAGGCATCGCCATCATCAGATTACCTCTGATGGTGGAGATTCTAGAGTCCCGTGCCTTACTATTTTCCTGACCAGAACTAATCTGTTACACCCCCCAACAACTAAAGGACAACAAGGGTAAAGGCCACGTCTAAGCTGCTGAGTCACGGTTTTTGTGACGTAGCAGTGATGTTGCTAGCGCTGTCGCTGTGTGTGACATCCAGCAATGACCTGGCCCCTGCTGTGAGGTCGCCGGTCGTTGCTGAATGTCCTGGACCATTTTGTGGACGCTGCTCTCCCGCTGTGAAGCGCACATCGCTGTGTGTGACAACGAGTGAGCAATGATCTGAATGTGCAGGGAGCAGGGAGCCGGTGTCTGCGGACACTGGTAACCAAGGTACACATTGGGTAACCAAGCAAAGCGTTTTGCTTGGTTACCCTATATTTACCTTGGTTACCAGCGCCTGCAGTTTCTAGAAGCCGGCTCACTGCTCTATGCACACGTAGCCAAGGTACACATCGGGTTACTAAGAAAAGCGCTTTGCTTAGTAACCCGATGTGTACTATGGTTACCAAGCACAGCGTGGTTACACGGGTCGCTGGTGGCTGATCGCTGTAGAGATCTGCCTGATTGACAGCTCACCAGCGACCATGTAGCGACGCTCCAGCGATCCCTGCCAGGTCAGATCGCTGGTGGGATCGCTGGAGCGTCGCTAAGTATGACGGTACCTTAACACCACAGCCACTCACAGCAACAATGCACAACACCTCCCCAGACCAGCATAGAGAAGCTATAGCCAGCATTAAAGGAACGGTCAGCAAATATGTCCCAGGAGGGGAACAAATGTGACTGGCTCCCCCACATCATGTGATCAAAGGAGACTAACAAGCAGCCCAGCAGGGATTAACTCTGGCTATTCTGCCTATGAACTACCAATTTGTGGGTGGACACCAGAGTCTGCCTGCGCTGATCACAGACATCAGATAAGTGAGCAGCTGGAGAGTCAGTGTGTGGTCTCCACAGATTCTGATGCCGCCATGATAGTAGGAGGGGTTCGTGAAAACCTCCTTGTGACAATATGGTTACATCTGCGCACCATGTAGGTATAACGTCACATCCGCGAACTGTGTATGCACTCACTTCTGCTGCCAGCAGTTTAGACATTAATGGCTGTGCTGAGTTATTTACACTGTTATATAAGCTGCGCACTGACACTGCACATTGTATACCAGCTGCGCACTGACACTGCACAGTGCATACCAGCTGCGCACTGACACTGCACATTGCATACCAGCTGCGCACTGACACTGCACATTGCATATCAGCGGTGCACTGACACTGCACATTGCTTACCAGCTGTGCACTGACACTGCATACCAGCTGCGCACTGACACTGCATACCAGCTGCGCACTGATTCACTGGCTGTGTGGACAGTATATAAAATTTAACCTTTATTAATAATTACTTAAAACCCAATTCACCAATTCCACACTTATACTCGAAGCCTATCTGAACCACACAGTCATAAATAACTGGGTTCAGATACTAAATTGGCAGTAAGACTGGCATCTACCACTTCAGTCCAAACTGCTATATTTATAAAATCAAAGGGTGTCCGGACATACATGAGTAATTAACCTCATATAGACTCACATAGGCCACTATAATCTAATCAGGACACAAAATCAAAACTGTTATTCCGATATCAAAAGGAAAAACAGATTATTTTACATGAGATGGATATTCAAACCTTCATCTCAATACCACACCCAGTTATCCAGGCTAAATCAATGTTTGCTGCTGGGATATATATAGTGATGTCATCACCTATAATATTGTGTTTCACTCCCAGCTACATAGATAGAACTCTATAGGATAATACTAACAGTTCAATTTTTAGCATTAATCCTATTAATGGCCTCAGTACCTCAGTACCTCAACGCGTTTCGTCTCCCCTATAACGGAGAGACACATCAGGAGGTATTTTAAACACTCAGATCAATGATATCAGACCAGGTGTTATACTGTGCCTGGGTCACTCAGTCTAACAGCACCATATGACTGATCGATCTCATAGGTGGAGATCCCAGGCAACAGTTTCTTATATAGAGTGTCAGCAACACATTAGATTCATTTATTTGATCACAGCCCTGCCTGGTACATATTAGCACAGAGCGCTGCTTAGTATGGTTCAGATATGCCCAAATATAACCCCTATATCAGTAGCACGCGCCGCGCCCGACGCTGCCACTGAAATAGGGAAGTGCCCGCCCCTCACCTTCCTGACGCGCGCTCCAGGTTAGCCACTCACACTGGCCGTCTCAGCGGACCAATAGTAGCTGGCCACGTCACCCGGAAACGCTGCAGCGTCATCAGAAGAGCCTCACAGCGTTACCAAGACACAGAAAGAAAACAACGTCACGTGACCTAGCGTCGTCACGTGACTCACAGAGATATAACAAAAGCAACACTAATATTAGAAGAGGCTTTCATTTATTCAAATCAGAAGATTAGCGCCTTTACAGGAGTTTATATAAACTACAAGGAGGGCCGAAGTACAGACAAATGAATTATGACCAAATATACTATATTGTGAACAAAGAGTGTTCACAGCCATTCCATCAAGGAGGCATTGTTTATAGGCTAACAAGGGGCATCAATACTTTATTCTATTTTCACAGGATAGGATGAAAACAAATCAAATAATAGGGAATAAATGGGACACATTGGGAAAGGGCCAATTAAATGAAGGGAGTAAAGGAGATAGACTCATTCAGGCCATTAGGGGACACAGTCTTTAGCCTGTATATCCACTGTGTCTCCTTCCTCTGCACCCTATTGTCTATATCTCCCCTCCTACCAGACTCCCTTACTTTTTCAATTCCCTGGAAGGAAATCTCGCCACAATTTCCTCCATGAAACTCCCACATATGCTTTGAAACCGGAGTATCCTCTTTCCTTCTTGTATTCCCAATATGTTCCAATATCCTTTGTTTGAACTGGCGGATTGTTTTCCCTACATACATCTTCGGGCATGTGCACTTAGCCAAGTATACTATACCCATGGTGTTACAATTAATGAACTCCCGATTGCTATAGGTTACGCCTGTCACTTCACTACAAAAGCTGTTACTTTTATTTATGTACGTGCAGGCCTTGCATGAGCCACATTTAAAGGTGCCCACAACCGGGCTTTTATTCAGCCATGTTGTACTCTCAGCTGATTTGCCTAAATGGCTATGAACAAGTCGGTCCGGTCACTGACACTGCACATTGCATACCAGCTGCGCACTGACACTGCACATTGCATATCAGCGGTGCACTGACACTGCACATTGCTTACCAGCTGTGCACTGACACTGCATACCAGCTGCGCACTGACACTGCATACCAGCTGCGCACTGACACTGCACATTGCTTACCAGCTGCGCACTGACACTGCACATTGTATTACAAGGTCAGATCTGCAGTGATCACTTGTGACAACCTGTATTGGACTTTTTATATAAAAATTTAAGAAAAAAAAAATCTTTAAAAATGTTCCCTTTCCTTGGTTTTTCTTTTGTCCGTGGCTGCCGGGCTCATGCAGCGTGGCCCGCTGCTGTCAGGAGTGGCACAGACGTGTCCTGGCCTCGGGGGGGCGCCGCCTGGATCGCGACCTGCTCCGCTCCCGGATACAATGGGCAGAGACACTGAGTGACACAATTGATACAATGTAGCTCTTCGCTGTTCCGGTGACGCCAGAATCGGAGACTTTCCTGATTTTCCACTTTGGTGTCTGTGGATTATTTATCAGCGGGGGAGGGAGGACGCCCAATTCTCCGCTCGCCCTAAACCATCAGAATGTGTTATTCTGCGGCGGTCTCTGGGGGGCGCCGCTCGTTTCATACATTATTTCTTCTCGGCTTTGATTTAAGATGCAGGTGTAGAGCCGGGTTCTGGCTGAGATTGAAGGGCGATCCGGAGAGGCTGCGCGGAGCAGGTGTGCGCACATCCACCGTGGATGATCCACAGGCACCAGAGACTTCCCACTATCACTCACAAAGCATTGCCAGGAGCAGAGCAGAATGCATGGAGAATGAGGCAGTGCGCGGCGCCTGACAGCCGGGGAAGGCGAAACATAACCCCTCGTGTGCTCTGCGGAGAGGAGACCGGTCCATATGGAGCAAGAACACTGCGGAGACCGCCGCAGCCTCAGCACTGCGCCATCAGCAGTCATAGCACTGCGCCATCAGCAGTCATAGCACTGCGCCATCAGCAATCATAGCACTGCGCCATCAGCAGTCATAGCACTGCGCCATCAGCAGTCGTAGCACTGCGCCATCAGCAGTCATAGCACTGCGCCATCAGCAGTCATAGCACTGCGCCATCAGCAGTCATAGCACTGCGCCATCAGCAATCATAGCACTGCGCCATCAGCAGTCATAGCACTGCGCCATCAGCAATCATAGCACTGCGCCATCAGCAATCATAGCACTGCGCCATCAGCAGTCATAGCACTGCGCCATCAGCAATCATAGCACTGCGCCATCAGCAGTCATCAGCATGGCATTCTCCGATCAGCAGTCATAGCACTGCGCCATCAGCAATCATAGCACTGCGCCATCAGCAGTCATAGCACTGCGCCATCAGCAGTCATAGCACTGCGCCATCAGCAGTCATAGCACTGCGCCATCAGCAGTCATCAGCATGGCATTCTCCGATCAGCAGTCATAGCACTGCGCCATCAGCAGTCATAGCACTGCGCCATCAGCAGTCATAGCACTGCGCCATCAGCAATCATAGCACTGCGCCATCAGCAATCATAGCACTGCGCCATCAGCAGTCATAGCACTGCGCCATCAGCAGTCATAGCACTGCGCCATCAGCAGTCATAGCACTGCGCCATCAGCAGTCATAGCACTGCGCCATCAGCAGTCATAGCACTGCGCCATCAGCAGTCATAGCACTGCGCCATCAGCAGTCATAGCACTGCGCCATCAGCAGTCATAGCACTGCGCCATCACCAGTCATAGCACTGCGCCATCAGCAGTCATAGCACTGCGCCATCAGCAGTCATAGCACTGCGCCATCAGCAGTCATAGCACTGCGCCATCAGCAGTCATAGCACTGCGCCATCAGCAGTCATAGCACTGCGCCATCAGCAATCATAGCACTGCGCCATCAGCAATCATAGCACTGCGCCATCAGCAGTCATAGCACTGCGCCATCAGCAATCATAGCACTGCGCCATCAGCAATCATAGCACTGCGCCATCAGCAGTCATAGCACTGCGCCATCACCAATCATAGCACTGCGCCATCAGCAGTCATAGCACTGCGCCATCACCAATCATAGCACTGCGCCATCAGCAGTCATAGCACTGCGCCATCAGCAGTCATAGCACTGCGCCATCAGCAGTCATAGCACTGCGCCATCACCAATCATAGCACTGCGCCATCAGCAGTCATAGCACTGCGCCATCACCAATCATAGCACTGCGCCATCAGCAGTCATAGCACTGCGCCATCAGCAGTCATAGCACTGCGCCATCAGCAGTCATAGCACTGCGCCATCACCAATCATAGCACTGCGCCATCAGCAGTCATAGCACTGCGCCATCAGCAATCATAGCACTGCGCCATCAGCAATCATAGCACTGCGCCATCAGCAATCATAGCACTGCGCCATCAGCAGTCATCAGCATGGCATTCGCCGATCAGCAGTCATAGCACTGCGCCATCAGCAGTCATAGCACTGCGCCATCAGCAGTCATAGCACTGCGCCATCAGCAATCATAGCACTGCGCCATCAGCAATCATAGCACTGCGCCATCAGCAGTCATAGCACTGCGCCATCAGCAGTCATAGCACTGCGCCATCAGCAGTCATAGCACTGCGCCATCAGCAGTCATAGCACTGCGCCATCAGCAGTCATAGCACTGCGCCATCACCAGTCATAGCACTGCGCCATCAGCAGTCATAGCACTGCGCCATCAGCAGTCATAGCACTGCGCCATCAGCAATCATAGCACTGCGCCATCAGCAATCATAGCACTGCGCCATCAGCAATCATAGCACTGCGCCATCAGCAGTCATAGCACTGCGCCATCAGCAGTCATAGCACTGCGCCATCAGCAATCATAGCACTGCGCCATCAGCAATCATAGCACTGCGCCATCAGCAGTCATCAGCATGGCATTCGCCGATCAGCAGTCATAGCACTGCGCCATCAGCAGTCATAGCACTGCGCCATCAGCAGTCATAGCACTGCGCCATCAGCAGTCATAGCACTGCGCCATCAGCAGTCATAGCACTGCGCCATCAGCAATCATAGCACTGCGCCATCAGCAATCATAGCACTGCGCCATCAGCAATCATAGCACTGCGCCATCAGCAATCATAGCACTGCGCCATCAGCAATCATAGCACTGCGCCATCAGCAATCATAGCACTGCGCCATCAGCAGTCATAGCACTGCGCCATCAGCAGTCATAGCACTGCGCCATCAGCAGTCATAGCACTGCGCCATCAGCAATCATAGCACTGCGCCATCAGCAATCATAGCACTGCGCCATCAGCAGTCATCAGCATGGCATTCGCCGATCAGCAGTCATAGCACTGCGCCATCAGCAGTCATAGCACTGCGCCATCAGCAGTCATAGCACTGCGCCATCAGCAGTCATAGCACTGCGCCATCAGCAGTCATAGCACTGCGCCATCAGCAGTCATCAGCATGGCATTCTCCGATCAGCAGTCATAGCACTGCGCCATCAGCAATCATAGCACTGCGCCATCAGCAGTCATAGCACTGCGCCATCAGCAGTCATAGCACTGCGCCATCAGCAATCATAGCACTGCGCCATCAGCAGTCATCAGCATGGCATTCGCCGATCAGCAGTCATAGCACTGCGCCATCAGCAGTCATAGCACTGCGCCATCAGCAGTCATAGCACTGCGCCATCAGCAGGCATAGCACTGCGCCATCAGCAGGCATAGCACTGCGCCATCACCAGTCATAGCACTGCGCCATCACCAGTCATAGCACTGCACCATCAGCAGTCATAGCACTGCGCCATCAGCAGTCATAGCACTGCGCCATCAGCAGTCATAGCACTGCGCCATCAGCAGTCATAGCACTGCGCCATCAGCAATCATAGCACTGCGCCATCAGCAGTCATAGCACTGTGCCATCAGCAGTCATAGCACTGCGCCATCAGCAGTCATAGCACTGCGCCATCAGCAGTCATAGCACTGCGCCATCACCAGTCATAGCACTGCGCCATCACCAGTTATAGCACTGCGCCATCACCAGTCATAGCACTGCGCCATCAGCAGTCATAGCACTGCGCCATCACCAGTCATAGCACTGCGCCATCAGCATGGCATTCTCCAATCAGAAATAGGAAACCTGTGGAGCCGTCCTCAGTGGGGTTCCTGGACCCACAGAGCGTCCATTCCACGTGTGACTCAGGACGTTGTGCTACCATGCCCGGGGGTCCCGGCTATATACTGTATGCCCGGGGGTCCCACTATATACTGTATGCCCGGGGGTCGCGGCTATATACTGTATGCCGGGGGGTCCCGGCTATATACTGTATGCTCAGGGACCCCGGCTATATACTGTATGCCCGGGGGTCGCGGCTATATACTGTATGCCCGGGGGTCGCGGCTATATACTGTATGCCCGGGGGTCGCGGCTATATACTGTATGCCCGGGGGTCCCGCTATATACTGTGTGCCCGGGGGTCGCGGCTATATACTGTATGCCCGGGGGTCCCGGCTATATACTGTATGCCCGGGGTCCCCGGCTATATACTGTATGCCCGGGGGTCCCAGCTATATACTGTATGCCCGGGGGTCCCGCTATATACTGTATGCCCGGGGGTCCCGGCTATATACTGTATGCTCGGGGGTCCCAGCTATATACTGTATTGCATGGCTGTGGATACACGGGGCTCAGTGGGTGCTCTCGTCCACTAAAACCCGCCGTCTTTAGAAAGACAGCGTGGCTCAGGGCTCATCCCAACTGAACGCCGGCCTCCTTAACCGTGGGCGTAACACTACTCAGACAACACAGGGTGAGGGAACCACAATAATTAGACTTTATTGGATCCCCAAACAATTAACAGCACATAACACATAACCAGCAAAACACACAAATGTAACAGGCAACAGAGTCTCACCCTTCCGCTGGCTCACCAGGGATTAGAATGTCCATGCCTCACAGGTTCCAGGGCTACTTACTCCACTCCAGCAGCACCCCGCTTTCGGCGGGCACCCACAGTGACTGGAATAACGCTAGATTTAGGAAGCAGGCTGAGGTCTGCAAAGTCTGTAACAGGTGACTGAACTGTCCCAACCTGAGTGTCCTCCTTAGGTAGTCCTGGTATGATGATACAATCCTGGCAGCAGGGGTCGAAATCCCTAGGCTGTGGATATGGTCTCCAACCGGAACCGGAGTCCCTAGATTGAAGCCATAAGATATCCTGATCCAAAGAGCTTAGACTGGATCCATCAGCATCCATCAACCACCTGGTGGCTTAAAGAAGTCCCTTTTATAGCCACAGCCTTCCACTTAGATACACTGCGTCCTCATCGATTGGTTGGACAAGAGCGCCTCTCCCATTGGATGAATCTCAAGCTGCATGGACAATGTTCATCCAAATGATGTCTACAGAAAGACTGAGGGTATACATGTAGTCTGCAAGTCACAGACTCAACAATGGCTACTAAGGTAATCACATTAGCAATACACAACTACAATACAATGGTTACTGGAAATGTCTGGAGAAACAATACGTTTGGCTTTCAGTGGCCAACACAATTACATTGAGTCAACAAGAGTCTTGTAAAAACAATGAGGGACTTATCCCCCGTCTATAGACAATCTATCATTCTGTCTGGCTGAATTTTAAGAAACTTTAACCCATGAGAGTCCATGTCATCACAATGGCCACCACATACTTCCCACAGACAAAAGAGAATACTCACCTTGTCATTTGTCTCCATGTTTTACTGAGTGACTCTGAGATGTGCCTCATCTAATATCCGAGGCAGGTGACGCGCTCCACACAAGGCGCTCCACACAAGGCGCTCCACACAAGGCGCTCCTCTGCTGAGGGTCTCATATACAGGGGTCATAGATTTTACCACTGTAAATACTAGGAAGAGCAGCAAAATACTGATCGTTTGTTGTGAGCATCATTCTCTGTTCACAGAACTGGTCACAGGGGTGTAAACCAGAGGTAGCGGATGTACCCGGGCCCATGTGTCGGAGGAAACCCCCTCCTCCATATAAAAAGACATCAGGATTATAAAGGCCAGATAGTGGGGTCCAGGAACATGAATCCCTGCTGCCGGCTGATCCGTTCACTTCCCTCAATGGTTGGGAGGGTCCTGGCCTCGGGTTTTGCTAATTTGGATCTGAAAATTAAAAATAACCTTAAACCTATAAACCATATCTGGCATCGGGGTGGGATTTCTTGTTTATATCCTCTGGGCGCTGTATCTTCAGGTGGGTGATACACGGCGTGGATACTAGTGGGTCTCCTCTTAAGCGGGCTTTACACGCTGCGACATCGCTAATGCGGAGTCGTTGGGGTCACGGATTTTGTGACGCACATCCAGCCGCATTAGCGATGCCGTTGCGTGTGACACCGATAAGCAATTTTGCATCGTTGCAAAACAGTGCAAAATCGCTAATCGGCGACACGGGGGTCCATTCCCAATTATCGTTACTTCAGCAGTAACGAGTTTGTTCGTCGTTCCTGCGGCAGCACACATCGCTCCGTGTGACGCCGCAGGAGCGAGGAAGCTCTCCCTACCTGCCTCCCGGCCGCTATGCGGAAGAAAGGAGGTGGGCGGGATGTTACGTCCCGCTCATCTCCGCCCCTCCGCTGCGATTGGGCGGCGGTTCAGTGACGTTTCAGTGACGTCGCTGTGACGCCGCACGGACCGCCCCCTTAGAAAGGATGCGGTTCGCCGGTCACAGCGACGTCGCCGGACAGGTAAGTATGTGTGACGGCTCTGGGCGATGTTGTGCGGCACGGGCAGCGATATGCCCGTGTCGCGCAACAGATGGGGGCGGATACCCACACTAGCGATATCGGGACCGATATCGCAGTGTGTAAAGTAGCCTTTAGGCACAATCTGCACTTTAGGTAAATAACGGATCTCGGAGCTCAGCGCCGCAAATATATGAAAGTCTAAAAGTGAAGAATTCCTTAATCCTGTTGTGGAGTCTTTGAATTAATTTCCTGCGGGATATTGAAATTTCAACGAATCATCGATTGAGCAAACGACAGATGCAGAAAACGGAGCGGGGAGAGGCCCGAGGATCTTATATGTTCTGTAGTGACGCTCGTTGTACTCGTTACCGTTCTGTAGGATCTTTGTATTCTTTTTGCAGTCGTTCTGCGGGATCTTTGTATTGTATTTGCGGTCGTTCTGTGGGATCTTTGTATTGTATTTGCGGTCGTTCTGCGGGATCTTTGTATTGTATTTGCGGTCATTCTGTAGGATCTTTGTATTGTATTTGCGGTCATTCTGTTTGTTGTGTTTCTGGAATGGTAATAGGGTTTTGCTTAGCACATTGTGAAGTTGGCCTGCCTGTCGCCCGGTCCTCTTAGCGCTGGTCCTGTGCATATGTGGGGGAGTGCAGCCCCTACCAAGGATGTTGCTATACTGTGACTTTAAGCCTTTGTTGTACTGTGGCTTTAAGAGACTGCTCCCCTGCAGAGCACAATGGCATGTCCCGCATCTCCCCTGCCGCTGTGTGTTTTTTTGGTCTGCCCTGAGAGCAGGGCAGGTAGAAGCAGGAAGTGAGAGATTCCAGGCCGTGCGGAGGGACGCACACAGGAGAGTCAGTATCCGGCCTGTCAGGAGACGTCGCCTGATGAGCCCAGCTGCCCGGTGAATCATGGGAGAAGAAGTTCTGCATCGCCCTCGCGGAGTGAAGTGTGCACCACTGTGTGCACTTGTATGTTGTACTAGTTGTGGCAACCTATGCAGTCGCTTCAGCTACAGAGTATACTGTTGTACTAAGGGGTGTTTTTTCGCCTTTACTCCTTTTCCCCTCCCGCTGCCCGGCAGCCTGCGTTTGTTATTTCTTGTAAGTGAACATTCTCCCTGGTTTATCCGTCTGAGCCCATGAGTTGCTCTGCAGATCGGAGGACCCTCGGCCCCTCGCTTCATATAGACCCTCGGCCCCTCGCTTCATATAGACCCTCGGCCCCTCGCTTCATATAGACCCTCGGCCCCTCGCTTCATATAGACCCTCGGCCCCTCGCTTCATATAGACCCTCGGCCCCTCGCTTCATATAGACCCTCGGCCCCTCGCTTCATAGAGATCCTCGGCCCCTCGCTTCATAGAGACCCTCGGCCCCTCGCTTCATAGAGACCCTCGGCCCCTCGCTTCATAGAGACCCTCGGCCCCTCGCTTCATAGAGACCCTCGGCCCCTCGCTTCATAGAGACCCTCGGCCCCTCACTTCATAGAGACCCTCGGCCCCTCGCTTCATAGAGACCCTCGGTCCAGGGCAGCCCCATGTGTGGCCCCGTGCACACCTAGCAGTGTGTGCTCAATAACTGCGCCAGATACTTCTCCATGCAGATGGAAAGTGGGTCAGTAGTGGTGCGAGGATCGGAGGGTCTCGTATATTAGTGAACGATTCCCAATGGTGATAATTACCAGTGATTATGTTCTGATGAGTTCCCAGCAGCGTGTATATTATATATATATATATATATATATAATAATTATAGTAAATGTTCTATATTCTATTCATCACAGCGGAATCTAACTGTTTTATGGAGGGCGACCCCCCTAACGACCGCAGGACCCTGGAACTGCTGCATTTCTACGGACGCTTCCTGTACATTCTGCCATAGTGAGCCTTCCAGATCTGTCACAGCGTTATTGTAGCCGGTGGCGGACATTGCCGGCAGCCGCCTATGGGAATATATCGCAGGTAATCATCTCTGAAAGCTGGAAGTGATGTTTTATCATCCTATTGAAAGGCGCCACATTGTACCCGCCGCGGAGAGTGCGCCTATTACTATATCCTCTGTATATTTAGGCAGGGTTATGTATACAAATCAATAGAGATAATATCCCCGTTATGTCACCGAGAGAAGCCGTAATGTGCAGAGGAAATTGGTCTGCATTCAAATCGATACATGAGAGGTTTTAGTCGCACATAAGAAGGTCGCCCTCCACCATCCATCCCCGGCCGCCATCCATCCCCGGCCGCCATCCATCGCCGGCCGCCATCCATCCCCGGCCGCCATCCATCCCCGGCCGCCATCCATCCCCGGCCGCCATCCATCCCCGGCCGCCATCCATCCACGGCCGCCATCCATCCACGGCCGCCATCCATCCCCGGCCGCCATCCATCCCCGGCCGCCATCCATCCCCGGCCGCTATCCATCGCCGGCCGCCATCCATCCCCGGCCGCCATCCATCCCCGGCCGCCATCCATCGCCGGCCGCCATCCATCGGCGCAGCTTTTCTCCCCATGAATTGCAGCAATCCAGTGCAGGGCCTAATCCTTGATCGACCACGCAGAGCCGCTGCATTGTGGAATCAGCGCCGAGATCTCGGGAGATTTTATCCCACGTTGTGGATGGTCGGAGATTTCATTACCCCAAATCCATCGCGGCTCTACAAGGTGGAAGGAAATGCCGTGTAACGGCTGTCAGTGCGGAAGGTGACAAATCACACGCCACTAGGCCGGGATTTCCAACTAATAAAGAGGAAAGTAACTTGTGACCACTAGAAATCATTTATGTAGAGGGAAAAGCCGATATTGTTTCATGAAGAGCAAATAAAAGGAGCAAGAACCTTAGAAATCTCCCCGGGAGCCCAGCGGATGGCTATGAAGAAAGCAAGTATGTCATTCCTGCAGCGCCACCCTAGGTAACACAAAGCATTACACAATGTCCCTGCTACACATCAGTGATTGTCAGGTCCTCCATAGACGCTCAATAACCACTGTCCACTCCAAGAGATGGGGGACCTTCATTATTAACTATGAACTCTCTAAAAACTTGTAAGAAATTACATTTTCTACACAAGACAACTGCCCGATAATGGCTGCTGCTCATCTGCCAATGCACAAAGCATAATGCCAGGTGAGGCCGGAACGTCTGAGCTCCAATGGGTCTCAGGCAAAGAAATGAGCCCACCAGCACAGTAGAAGACAACCCACCTGGAGGACTGTTAGATGATCGGGGAAAGCAGGGGATCGGGGCTCCTAGACTAGCCCTCAGACTAGGGGGACCCTAGCTATCCCTTATCTCAGAGTTACCTATGAAGGTGAGGATGTCTGAGCCGCCTTCCTAGTCCTGCTACTGACCTGCCCTGATCTTACATTCCCTTCTCCCCTACCCCAGGGGAGGGCTGGGAAAGGAGTGTGATAAAACCAACAGAGATAGACAAACAGGGGAAACCAAAACTCTATATTACAGCACGTTCACACAGAGGTATAAGACAATAAGAGTTATGGAGGAAAATAGGAGCAGGGAGGAAATGATAAGATGACGAGATAATGCCACAACAACTCCAAGCACCGCGGAATATAATCACCAGCAGGACTGGGACACAACAGCAGTAAACTATAGTCAGCATGGGTAGACAGATTCCACCATCTTAAAAAGGCGGGGAGTAAATGTGACAGGTTTCCAACAACAAGTGATCGCAGAGGTACCGGTAACCAGCAGGTTACCAGAGGTTAACTCTTTGCAACCTGACCATGAGCACACAACTGGTCGATGCCCAAAAATGCCTCTTAGAAACACCAGAAAAACCATAGTGTGGAGTGCCAGAAGCTGTAGTGTGAACAGTGTCTGATCGCCGCCATGACACTCAGCAAAACTTTATATCACAAGGACACCTTGGGGCCTATCAATTATTCCTTGGGTTTATCTTGTATTGGATGAGTTTCGTGCAACAATAACTTCAAGATTACAATGTCAATACTGGTGGACGTGTGCTCTGTGGAGATGTAGGACCACCTGTGAATCAATCATATATATGGCTGTCCCCCTAATGCCCAGACCTGTTATGTATATGACCATTCCCCAATGACTGAACATGTTATGTATATAGCAGTCTCCTAATGACATTGAATATATGTTTTGTATATGGCCATCCCCCCAATGACCGGACATATAATTGTATGAATGTTCCATTAGTTGTATATTCTGGAGATGTTTCCACTGCAGTGGATCAATAGAAGTTCTCTCGCTCCCAGTTCCATGATTGAGGATCGTCAGAATTTCCCACACTCTCAGTTTTGTGATTGAGGATCAACAGAAGTTCCTGCACTCCAATCTAGTCAGAGGATCAACTGAAGTTCCCGCTCTCCCAGTCTTGTGATTAAGTTCGGTAGAAGTTCCCGCGCTACTAGTCTCCTCCTTGAGGATCAGCAGAAGTTCCCACTCTCCCAGTCTCAACCTTTAGGATCGACAAAAGTCCCATCTCATGATTGAGGATCGGCAGAAGTTTCGGTGTTCCCAGTCTCATGAATGAGAATCAAAAGAATTGCCCACTTTCCCAGAATCACGAGTGAGGATCGGCAGAAGCTCCTGCACTCCCAGTCTCATGATTGAGGATCTGCAGAATTGCCCGCTCTCCCAGTCTCGTGATCGAGGATCGGCAGAATTGCCCGCTCTCCCAGTCTCATGATCGAGGATCGGCAGAATTGCCCGCTCTCCCAGTCTCATGATCGAGGATCGGTAGAATTGCCCGCTCTCCCAGTCTCATGATCGAGGATCGGCAGAATTGCCTGCTCTCCCAGTCTCATTATTGAGGATCGGCAGAAGTTCCCACTCTCCCAGTCTCATGATCGAGGATCAGCAGAATTGCCCACTCTCCCAGTCTCATGATCGAGGATCGGCAGAATTGCCCGCTCTCCCAGTCTCATGATCGAGGATCGGCAGAATTGCCCACTCTCCCAGTCTCATGATCGAGGATCGGCAGAATTGCCCACTCTCCCAGTCTCATGATCGAGGATCGGCAGAATTGCCCACTCTCCCAGTCTCATGATCGAGGATCGACAGAATTGCCCGCTCTCCCAGTCTCATGATCGGCAGAATTGCCCGCTCTCCCAGTCTCATGATCGGAGGATCGGCAGAATGCCCACTCTCCCAGTCTCATGATCGAGGATCGGCAGAATTGCCCGCTCTCTCCAGTCTCATGATCGAGGATCAGCAGAATTGCCCCGCTCTCCCAGTCTCATGATCGTCAGAATTGCCCACTCATGATCGAGGATCGGCAGATTGCCCGCTCTCCAGTCTCATGATCGGCAGAATTGCCCGCTCTCCCAGTCTCATGATCGGCAGAATTGCCCGCTCTCCCAGTCTCATGATCGAGGATTGGCAGAATTGCCCGCTCTCCCAGTCTCATGATCGAGGATTGGCAGAATTGCCCGCTCTCCCAGTCTCATGATCGGCAGAATTGCCCACTCTCATGATCGAGGATCGGCAGAAGTTCCCGCTCTCCCAGTCTCATGATCGAGGATTGGCAGAATTGCCCGCTCTCCCAGTCTCATGATCGAGGATCGGCAGAATTGCCCGCTCTCCCAGTCTCATGATCGAGGATCGGCAGAAGTTCCCGCTCTCCCAGTCTCATGATCGAGGATCGGCAGAATTGCCCGCTCTCCCAGTCTCATGATCGAGGATCGGCAGAAGTTCCCGCTCTCCCGGTCTCGTCATTAATCTGTGGTAAGGACGGGCCGCTTTCTCTCCTTCCTCTGTCTACATAACAATGTTGGGGCCATCCATCCCGCCATATTACCAAAAGGAAATAAACACAAATCTATTGGAATTAGCAACTGTACGAAGCGCTAATTTATTCCACTCGCTCTAAACCACTAATTAAAGCCAATGTGATTTGCAGCTGGAGGAAATGTTACAAGTGGAGAAGCCGCTGATTAGATTTCTATCCCCTATAAGGGGAGAACAATGCAGCGTGGCGGGGTCCTGTCCGTGTGATCGTGTGCAAGTATATACATCACAATATTGAGTTTTACCAGGCCTGTCATAGACGTGCGGCCAACTCCACCAATGCTGCCGATACGGGTCTGTGCCCATGGCACCACTGCTCCATATCAAGTCTACAGCAGCTCCCCACTATCTCAGGTTTGGTATGAATCGTCCTCCATAGGCCAGGTTTGACCACCCCCCCTGCACATGGCTAGGAGATAAGCCCGTAATCCCTACAGACAAAAGGTGCGCGAGCCACCAATGTGCCGATTCAGCGAGTGGCTGGCGCTAGCAGTTGCCAGTTCAGCCTGTATGGCTTCTGCAGGGCTAAATCCGGGTCGTCCCATAGAGAGTTAACCCTGACTGTGCCCCCCATATCAGACATACCGTCTGGTATACAAATGGTGACTGCACGAGACGACTGACGGGAGATTTTACATTGTTAGTTATCAGATCCGCGGATATTTCCGTCATTTATTACCTCAATGCGAGTCCCTGAGCTTTCTCCTGAATCATATTCGCCATCGATAGCGAGGATTGGGAGTGGAGGCGCCTGCGGTCAGCGCCTCATGCCGGTGTACGGGGATGCTCTTCTTAATATATCAGTCGGCTCGTTAATTTTCCATCATTAAGTAATGGAGATTACTGAAAACTTCCGCCAGGACCCGCATTGATCCGTCCGCACAGGAAGCTCTGGCCTAGCGCTGAATTCTAGCAATCGCCAATTATTGACTATTCAATCTGGCTTTGCTCGCACGAGGAATCCATAAGGCGTCCCGGCCGCGGCGGTAATAGCAGTCCTGTCAGGAGCCTGTAATGGGGCGCATCAGCCATGCTCCTCTGCAGTAAGCGCTGCTCAGCCGCCGCGCCATCTGTATGCATTCTGGCTCCTGCTTTTCCAGGCTAATTCATTTGTTTTCCAGCAGGAGGAGAATCTGACGTCTTTCTCGCTTTCTTCCTCTGCTGTTATAGATTGTCAGAGATGGATCGGCCCACGTATATATGTTGCTTTATAATGTTTTAGTAACGAGGCCGGCCCTGATAAAAGCCATTGAAGTGGTCATATATAAAACATGAAATGCTCTGAAGGCGACGGTTCTGGATCTCGCTGCCTGCTGTGTGAGCAAACGCTCGACTTAATCTCGCTGACTCCGGCCCCGGACATGTATGTCTGCGGAACAAAGGAAAGCTAGAGGACAACAATCTAGAAAAGGAGGAAAGTACAAGCCACGTTCATGAGTCCTGATCTATGGAGGCAGCGGTGCCAGTCCTAGAAGACGCACAGAGGAAAGCGGCCACAGCGGCTTCTCACAGGGCGAGCGCGAGCAACGGATCAGCCTTAGTATCCGCAGGGGCGGGACCGAGTCCTAATCTATGGCGGCTGCGGTGCCAGTCCTAGAAGATGCACAGAGGAAAGGAGCCACAGCGGCTTCTCACAGGGCGAGCAACGGATCAGCCTTAGTATCCGCAGGGGCGGGACCGAGTCCTAATCTATGGCGGCTGCGGTGCCAGTCCTAGAAGACGCACAGAGGAAAAGAGCCACAGCGGCTTCTCACAGGGCGAGTGCGAGCAATGGATCAGCCTTAGTATCTGCAGGGGCGGGCCCGAGTCCTAATCTATGGAGGCTGCGGTGCCAGTCCTAGAAGACGCACAGAGGAAAAGAGCCACAGCGGCTTCTCACAGGGCAAGCAACGGATCAGCCTTAGTATCCGCAGGGGCGGGCCCGGGTCCTAATCTATGGAGGCTGCGGTGCCAGTCCTAGAAGACGCACAGAGGAAAGGAGCCACAGCGGCTTCTCACAGGGCGAGCAACGGATCAGCCTTAGTATCCGCAGGGGCGGGCCCGGGTCCTAATCTATGGAGGCTGCGGTGCCAGTCCTAAAAGACGCACAGAGGAAAAGGAGCCACAGCGGCTTCTCACAGGGCGAGCAACGGATCAGCCTTAGTATCCGCAGGGGTGGGCCCGAGTCCTAATCTATGGCGGCTGCGGTGCCAGTCCTAGAAGACGCACAGAGGAAAGGAGCCACAGCGGCTTCTCACAGGGCGAGCGCGAGCAACGGATCAGCCTTATGCCGGCCTCACACGGTATGATAGATCGGGCGATATGTCATCGGGGTCACGTCGTAAGTGACGCACATCCGGCATCGTCAGACATATCGTACCGTGTGACAGCTCCGAGCGACTGCGAACGAGCAAAAACACTCACCTTATCGTTGCTCGTTGACACATCGTTCATTGTCAAAATGTCGGTCCTCCTTCTGTGCTCCAGTTTATCGTTCCCGAGGCAGCACACGTCGCTCCGTGTGACACCCCGGGAACTACAAACACAGCTTACCTGCGTCCCGCAGCTCCCACCTGCAATGCGGAAGGAGGTGGGCGGGATGTTTACGTCCCGCTCATCTCCGCCCCTCAGCTTCTATTAGCCGGCCGCTGTGTGATGTCGCTGTGACACCGAACGTCCCTCCCCCTTCAGGAAGAGGATGTTCACCGCCCACAGCGAGGTCGCTCAGCAGGTAAGTGCGTGTGACAGGGGTTTAACAACTTTGTGCGCCACAGGCAACTAATTTCCCGTGCCGCACAAACGACGGGGGCAGGTACGATCGCTCGTGCAATCGCACGATAGATCGTACTGTGTGACGCCGGCATTAGTGTCCGCGCAGGCGGGCCAGAGTTCCTGCGCGGGAAACGTAGGCGGGCCAATGTCCCTGCTTGGGAAATGCGGGCGGGTCCCAGTCCCTGCGCAGGAAATGCGGGCGGGTCTTAATCTCTGCACAGGAACTGGGGGTGAGTCTAAAGGCCGCTTTACACGCAACGACATCGCTAACGAGATGTCATTGGGGGTCATGGAATTCGTGACGCACATCCGTTCTAGTTAGCGACGTAGTTGCGTGTGAAATGCACGAACGACCGTTAACGATCAAAATTACTTACCTTATCGTTGACACGCCGTCCATTTTCCGATTATCGTTGCTGTTGCAGGGCGCAGGTTGTTCGTCGTTCCTGCGGCAGCACACATCGCTACGTGCAAACTCCAGGAACATCACTGTCCCTGCGGCCGCCCACAATGAGGAAGGAAGGAGGTGGGCGGGATGTTACGCCCGCTCATCTCCGCCCTTCTGCTTCTATTGGGCGGCCGTTTAGTGACACTGCTGTGATGCCGCACGAACCTCCCCCTTAGAAAGGAGGCGGTTCACCGGCCACAGCGATGTCGCAGGGAAGGCAAGTCCGTGTGACGGGGCCTAACGATAGTGAGCCACGAGCAGCGATTTGCCCATGACACACAAACGATGGGGGAGGGTACGCTCGCTAGCGAGATCGCAGCGTGTAAAGTGGCCTTTAGTGTCTGCGCACGAAATAGGAGAAAAGCAGCTCATCAAGGTATAGGTACACGGATATTGCGTGGCGTCTTTACTATAAGAGCAGTCAGTATATAAACAGCCGATCTCTACTGGGAACTACACGAACACTCAACCTCAGGAACTGGTTCTTTACTGTAAGAGTGGGGATTATAGGCACAGGGACCTCAGGAATTGGTTCTTTACTGTAAGAGTGGGGATTATAGGAACAGCGACCTCAGGAACTGGCTCTTTACTGTAAGAGTGGGGATTATAGGAACAGCGACCTCAGGAACTGGTTCTTTACTGTAAGAGTGGGGATTATAGGAACAGCGACCTCAGGAACTGGTTCTTTACTGTAAGAGTGGTGAGTATAGGAACAGCGACCTCAGGAACTGGTTCTTTACTGTAAGAGTGGGGATTATAGGCACAGCGACCTCAGGAACTGGCTCTTTACTGTAAGAGTGGGGATTATAGGAACAGCGACCTCAGGAACTGGTTCTTTACTGTAAGAGTGGGGATTATAGGCACAGCAACCTCAGGAGCTGGTTCTTTACTGTAAGAGTGGGGATTATAGGCACAGCGACCTCAGGAGCTGGTTCTTTACTATAAGAGTGGGGATTATAGGCACAGCGACCTCAGGAGCTGGTTCTTTACTGTAAGAGTGGGGATTATAGGCACAGCGACCTCAGGAACTGGTTCTTTACTGTAAGAGTGGTGAGTATAGGAACAGCGACCTCAGGAACTGGCTCTTTACTGTAAGAGTGGGGATTATAGGAACAGCGACCTCAGGAACTGGCTCTTTACTGTAAGAGTGGGGATTATAGGAACAGCGACCTCAGGAACTGGTTCTTTACTGTAAGAGTGGGGATTATAGGAACAGCGACCTCAGAAACTGGTTCTTTACTGTAAGAGTGGGGATTATAGGCACAGCGACCTCAGGAACTGGTTCTTTACTGTAAGAGTGGTGAGTATAGGAACAGCGACCTCAGGAACTGGTTCTTTACTGTAAGAGTGGGGATTATAGGAACAGCGACCTCAGGAACTGGTTCTTTACTGTAAGAGTGGGGATTATAGGAACAGCGACCTCAGGAACTGTTTTTTTACTGTAAGAGTGGGGATTATAGGCACAGCGACCTCAGGAGCTGGTTCTTTACTGGAAAAGCAGTGGCTCTATGAACATTAACCCGAAGAGCTGTTTTTTTTACTGTAAGAGCAGTAGAAGAGCAATAACTATTTGAGCAGCCGTCCTCAGGAGCTGCTCACAGACCGAACGATTGATGGCTTTAGAAAACACGTAGATACTTAAGAGGAGAATAACAGAAGTAGTTATGTGAATGTGTCAAATTCTTCTTTTGAAAGATGATCCAGTCGATTAACACTCGAAATCCTTCCCTTTAGTGCGGACTGGATCATGCATCATTTAATGTTCCTTCCCCCGCTTGATGGACAGATGAAATTCATGAAATAATGAAAAAAAAAAAAAGGGCTTCCCTATATTTTTGGTTCCCAGCCAAGTACAAATAGGCAGCTGGGGGCAGCCGTTCCTGCCTGCTGTACCTGGCTAGCATACAAAAATATTGCGAAGCCCACTTTTTTTTTTTTATATACACGTTTTTGAGCAAAAATCTCCTGCATACAGTCCGTAACTGAGTTTTTACTCAAAAACAACTATTTTACCTTTTTAAATAAAGGATATATTCAGTTACAGGGATGTTCAATGGGCGCACGGTTTTCCCCCTCTCTAGCAGGCATATTTATGTTTTGGTGGGAAGAACAATATATTTTTAATCAGTGCAATCCTTTTTTCTCGGATATAGCATTATATCTGAGATTTATAGATGATGTACTTATTGTATGGCAAAATCCAAACAAAAAAATTGAGGATTTCATATCATATATTAATAATAATGCCCATAATCTTTTTTTCACTTTTTTTCATGATGTATCAAAAATTAATTTTTTGGATATACAATTCCATGGGAAGGGTGATAATGGAGAAATTAATTGTAGTCTTTATAGAAAACCTATATCAGGCAACTCACTATTACATGCGGGAAGTTGCCATCCAAAGCATGTTATAAATAACATCCCTACAGGTGAATATGTCCGTGCCAGGAGATGCTGCAACACCCAAAATGGTTTTGAGGTAGAATGCAGCACTATTGAAAAAAGGTTTTTGGCAAGAGGGTATAAAATGACAAATCTCCAGAAAGCCAAAACCAAGGCAATCAAAGTGAGTAGGTCACAATATTTGGACATGAATAAAACCAGAGATAATCCCCAGAAAGAATTGTCAGTTGTTTTTTCAACAACATACAGTAAGAATTATTATGATGTAATTAAAATTAAAAAATATTTACCCATTTTATCTACAGATGACACATTACACAAAATCTTAAAAAATGGAGTTAAATTTGTTTCAAAAAGGAACATTACATTGGAATCCATGTTATCACCTAGTGATCATATGAATAGGTGCGGTTCCACCAAAAAAGAAAACACCACTGGCAATTGGTTACCCAGCACAGGCTCTTTCAAATGTGGCCACAGATCGTGTGGACTATGCGGTTATATGTCAAATGTGAAGGAATTCTCTTCATTTACAGATAAAAAAACGTATAAAATAATGTCACTCATAAACTGCAGTTCAGACCATGTGGTTTATTTAATATCGTGTACTATTTGCCAGTTACAATATATAGGCAGCACTTGTCGTTCTCTCAGAAAGAGGATATCTGAACACATTTATGATGTGAATAATGCCACCACCAGAAAATTATCAGGAGCGTCTCAACATTTTCGCGACGCACATGCAGGTGATTTGAAAGGCATGAAAGTCAATGCCATTGAAAAAATTCAACTACCTAGAAGGGGTGGAAATTTGAAAGATATCCTCTTTCAGAGAGAAATAAAATGGATGTTTTTAATGGGCACAAGATTTCCGAAAGGTTTAAATAAAAGAAATGAATTGATGTTTGCATATTAATCTGGCTAAAAAAATACTTTGTATATATATAAGAGTTATAAGCATTATATGGAGTGATATAACTCAAGGGGTTAATGTTTTTGTAATTGTCTTGCTCTCTCCTTGCATTTGATCACATGTCTGGGTTCAGCCCTTTTTAAACAGTCCTGTGACTAGATGGTTTAGAGACTGAATAAGAACTGGATGTTCGAAACGCGTCCTCTCTGACATGGGCTTGACCACCATAGCATGGACTTTTTAATGATAAGAAAATAAAGGAATTTTTATTTTAAAGAACAAAATGCCTGGAGTTTTGTGCTGGTGAAATCCTTTAACCAATTTCAATGCACATGGACTGGCTCTCCAAACCTCTTCTCCGTGCACAGCCCAGGATTACTGGCTTCCATCACACAGGTGAGCTGGGCAAAAAACCTCTTTCTACCTAGTCCTGGATGAAGTATGCTGAGCCTTGTAGTTCTGCTCCCCCTGCCTCTCCCTCCAGCATACAGTCCTGGATGAAGTATGCTGAGCCTTGTAGTTCTGCAGCTGTCTGCTCTCCTGCATACACTAGTGGATGGAGCATGCTGAGCCCGTAGTTCTGCAGCTGCTGTCTGCTCTCCTGCATACACTAGTGGATAGAGTATGCTGAGCCTTGTAGTTCTGCAGCTGCTGTCTGCTCTCCTGCATACACTATTGGATGGAGGATGCTGAGCCTTGTAGTTCTGCAGCTCACTGATACAAAAAAAAAATGCACTGAACAAAAACGCAGGAAAAACGCATCAAATCGCGGTATAAACGCATGAGGTTTTTGATGCGCTTTGCGTTTGTGCGTTCTTGAGCTGCCAGAAACGCAGCATTTTTGATGCCACAAAAACCGTTAGGTGCGCAGATACCTTTCCTTTCTTCCACCTGCAGAATTCCCTGCTGAGGTCACGTCCCTCCGAAATCTGCTCAATTAGCACTAAGATTTTCCACAAATTTCTAACATTTTTATTTTACAAATGACATCGTTATCAGTCAGCACCTGGCATTTACCCAAGATGTCACTGGCCTGCAGTGTGGAGACGCTACCACCGCCACGTGCAGCCACGCTCCGCTCTGACTGCTATTATCCATCCATCGCTCGTGTCCTCCGTCTGCAGCGCCTTCTTATTACAGGACACAGCATTATAATGGGTCAGTGACCTGCAGCGTGGAGACGTTACCACTGCCACGTGCAGCCACGCTCCGCTCTCACTGCTATTTATCTATTACCCATCGCTCGTGTCCTCCGTCTGCAGCGGGGATATGTTACCTCCGCCACGTGCAGCCACGCTCCGCTCTCACTGCTATCTATTACCCATCGCTCGTGTCCTCCGTCTGCAGCGCCTTATTACAGGGCGCAGCATTACAATGTGTCAGTGATTGGTCGCTCTCCTCCGGAGATTAGAATGTCGGTGGCACGGATGCTGCCGGTCAGCGGGTGAATTACGCGGTGACTTGTGAGGTCTTTGCAGTAATTGTTCTTCATTCTGTGGCGTTATTACATTGTTACAAATTGCTGGGATTTAATTGAAATCTTGTAAAACAATGTAAAGTGTGAGATTTAACGAGCCCTCGTCAGGCTGTGTGCCGCCGCGCGATAACGGACGATGCACCGGGAATCTACCACGGTCTCTGTGGCCACACATCACCTCACTTCACGGGAGTCCTAAAAGGTGACACAAACATGTCGGCTTCTTCCAGAAACAACGCCACCTCTGTGCATGGACGGATCCGGTATAGCAGCTCAGCGCCACCTCTGTGCATGGACGGGTCCGGTATAGCAGCTCAGAGTCACCCCTGTGCATGGACGGGTCCGGTGTAGCAGCTGAAAGTCACCCCTGTGCATGGACGGGTCCGGTGTAGCAGCTCAGCGCCACCTCTGTGCCTGGACGGGTCCGGTATAGCAGCTCAGAGTCACCCCTGTGCATGGACGGGTCCGGTATAGCAGCTCAGCGCCACCTCTGTGCCTGGACGGGTCCGGTATAGCAGATCAAAGTCACCCCTGTGCATGGACGGGTCCGGTACAGCAGCTCAGCGCCACCTCTGTGCATGGACGGGTCCGGTATAGCAGCTCAGAGTCACCCCTGTGCATGGATGGGTCCGGTATAGCAGCTCAGCGCCACCCCTGTGCATGGATGGGTCCGGTATAGCAGCTCAGCCCCACCCCTGTGCATGGATGGGTCCGGTATAGCAGCTCAGCGCCACCTCTGTGCCTGGACGGGTCCGGTATAGCAGCTCAGCGCCACCCCTGTGGGTGGACGGGTCCAATATAGCAGCTCAGCGCCACCCCTGTGCATGGATGGGTCCGGTATAGCAGCTCAGCGCCACCCCTGTGCATGGATGGGTCCGGTATAGCAGCTCAGCGCCACCTCTGTGCATGGATTGGTCCGGTATAGCAGCTCAGCGCCACCTCTGTGCATGGATGGGTCCGGTATAGCAGCTCAGCGCCACCTCTGTGCATGGATGGGTCCGGTATAGCAGCTCAGCGCCACCTCTGTGCATGGATGGGTCCGGTATAGCAGCTCAGCGCCACCTCTGTGCATGGATGGGTCCGGTATAGCAGCTCAGCGCCACCCCTGTGCATGGACGGGTCCGGTATAGCAGCTCAGCGCCACCCCTGTGCATGGATGGGTCCGGTATAGCAGCTCAGCGCCACCCCTGTGCATGGATGGGTCCGGTATAGCAGCTCAGCGCCACCCCTGTGCATGGACGGGTCCGGTATAGCAGCTCAGCGCCACCCCTGTGCATGGACGGGTCCTGTGTAGCAGCTCAGCGCCACCCCTGTGCATGGACGGGTCCGGTGTAGCAGCTCAGAGTCACCCCTGTGCATGGACGGGTCCGGTATAGCAGCTCAGCGCCACCCCTGTGCATGGACGGGTCCGGTATAGCAGCTCAGCGCCACCCCTGTGCATGGACGGGTCCGGTACAGCAGCTCAGCGCCACCCCTGTGCATGGACGGGTCCTGTGTAGCAGCTCAGCGCCACCCCTGTGCATGGACGGGTCCGGTGTAGCAGCTCAGAGTCACCCCTGTGCATGGACGGGTCCGGTATAGCAGCTCAGCGCCACCCCTGTGCATGGACGGGTCCGGTATAGCAGCTCAGCGCCACCCCTGTGCATGGACGGGTCCGGTATAGCAGCTCAGCGCCACCCCTGTGCATGGACGGGTCCGGTATAGCAGCTCAGCGCCACCCCTGTGCATGGACGGGTCCGGTGTAGCAGCTCAGCGCCACCCCTGTGCATGGACGGGTCCGGTGTAGCAGCTCAGCGCCATTACATTGAATGAGTGAATGTTTCGGCTGCAATAACCGACATCCTGCAGACAAACGTGGAGAAAGCAGCATTAGTGGCCCATTTCTGAGGCAGGTGGGGCTCCCACATCAGAAGAAAGGGGGCTCTGAAGGTGGCGGAGGCGGCATACTCCGCCACACAAGGGTGGGCACAGCAGCGTTACTGCCGCGTCGTCCTGGCCGCAGTGCCGCATCGTCCTGGCCGCAGTACCGCTTCGTCCTGGCCGCAGTGCCGAGTCGTCCTGGCCGCAGTGCCGCGTCGTCCTGGCCGCAGTGCCGCGTCGTCCTGGCCGCAGTGCCGCGTCGTCCTGGCCGCAGTGCCGCGTCGTCCTGGCCGCAGTGCCGCGTCGTCCTCTCCTTCTGTCTTGAGAGAGAGAGATGCAAACGCAATACATAACATGAAAACCCTGAACAGACCGCAATACCCGTCACAACCACTGGGTGGCCAGAGACACCTGGAGCATAAACGTCTCCCAACAGAGCACAGCAGAAGTCTGCTATAATGCTGCACCAAGGAGAAGTGGAAATAAAAAGAAACACACCTGTGCAATAGAGAGCGGAAGACGTGCACTTTACTTCCTCAAGTCCTGACAATGCCTGCTCACACAGACAATTCCTCCCTTGCTCCTCCTGACACCAGCCTCAGACCTGGTAGCACAGTTGGTTCCTCCCTTGTTCCTCCTGTCCCCAGCCTCAGACCTGGTTGCACAGTTGGTTCCTCCCTTGCTCCTCCTGTCACCAGCCTCAGACCTGGTTGCACAGTTGGTTCCTCCCTTGCTCCTCCGGTCACCATCCTCAGAGCTGGTTGTACAGTTGGTTCCTCCTTTGCTCCTCCTGTCAGCAGCCTCAGGCCTGGCGTTCTTCCGTGTTTCACGCTGCGGCGGCTTCGTTCTGTTTTACTGTTTGCTCCGCGTTGTCACAGAGATAATTAATTAGGCTGCTCCGGTTTGCAGACACTTCGGGCGCCTCCTGACGACTCCAGCACGTTTTTGGCAGATGTACGAAGTGTGCAGATTTCAGGGTGTGTTATTGGGGCGCACAGATGGCGGCAGCGAAGAGTTTCCATTCATTTCCTTCTACAGATCTGAGAACAGATTGTGCGGCATCTTTATTTCTGGGCCGACGTTCCACGGCGGTATATATGTCACTGTATGGCGGTATAATGGTGCACCCACACACTATGCACATATCACACAAAGCGTGCGCCCCCCGGCAAATATCTGCTGTCCTAGTCCTGTCCACACAGCGGAGGGTCCGGGGGTCACTGGGAGTCACAAACAGATGTAGCAGAGCCGGATGTGTACTGCTACATCACAGAATGCAGAGGGTCCGGGGGTCACATGCAGATGTAGCAGAGCCGGACGTGTACTGTCGGTCCTCCTGTTCTGGCCCCAGTGTCTGTACCCGATATATAACCATATGCCGCTATTCCTGCACATAACATGATAATGGCGGGGGAGGCCGCAGTAGTCACTCCGGGGAGATGCCGCCAGTGATGGAGCGCAGTACAGGCGGATGATGGCGATGACTGCGCTCATTACATGTAGAAAATAGCACAAGTGTGAAGAAATCAGCAGCGACCTGCAGCGCAGCGCTCAGCCGTCACCTGGTGTTAGCGGGATGTAAGTGGGTCACAGGCCAGAAATAGGGGCGAGAACGGAGAAGGTGCGGATGCAGCAGAGCTGAGTGCGCGCATCGTCTGCGGAGTGTAACAAGAAAGCCGGGAATTCTGCACAAACCCAACATGATTAATCTAGGATTTAGTGGCAGCTATGGGCTGCCATTAACTCCTTATTACCCCGATTTGCCAACGCACCAGGGTAAATCGGGAAGAGCCGGGTACAGTCCCAGAACTGTCGCATATAATGTATGCGGCAATTCTGGGCGGCTGCTGACTGATATTGTTAGGCTGTGGGGCTCCCCATAACGTGGAGCTCCCCATCCTGAGAATACCAGCCTTCAGCCGTATGGCTTTATCTGGCTGGTTTTAAAATTGGGGGGACCGCACGCCGTTTTTTTTAATTATTTATTTCACTGCACAGTATAGACACGCCCACCGGCTGCTGTGATTGGGTGCAGTGAGACACCTGTCACTCAGCGTGGGGGCGTGTCTCACTGCAACCAATCATAGGCGCCGGTGGGCGGGGAAAGCAGGGAATACGAGATTGTTTAATGAGCGGCCAGCTTTTTCAAAACAGTAAAAGCCGCCGCAGCAGTGTGAATGCCCTGCAGCTCCGGGGATCGGTGAGTATGAGAGAGGGCTGCTAACTTCAGTCACTCAGGGGATTAGCGGTCACCGGTGAGTCCTTCACTGGTGACCGCTAATCAGGACGTGGCACAGACAGAGCCGCAGCATGACAATGAAGTCGGGTGAAGTTCACCCGAGTTCATTCTGACAGTGCGGCTCTGTGTGTCTGCTGTCATCTGCCATTCAGCTCTGCTACATGGCTGTCTGTGTCTGCTGTCAGCGGCCATTCAGCTCTGCTACATGGCTGTCTGTGTCTGCTGTCATCTGCCATTCAGCTCTGCTACATGGCTGTCTGTCTGCTGTCAGCGGCTATTCAGCTCTGCTACATGGCTGTCTGTGTCTGCTGTCATCTGCCATTCAGCTCCGCTACATGGCTGTCTGTGTCTGCTGTCAGCGGCCATTCAGCTCTGCTACATGGCTGTCTGTGTCTGCTGTCATCTGCCATTCAGCTCTGCTACATGGCTGTCTGTCTGCTGTCAGCGGCTATTCAGCTCTGCTACATGGCTGTCTGTGTCTGCTGTCATCTGCCATTCAGCTCTGCTACATGGCTGTCTGTCTGCTGTCAGCGGCTATTCAGCTCTGCTACATGGCTGTCTGTGTCTGCTGTCATCTGCCATTCAGCTCTGCTACATGGCTGTCTGTGTCTGCTGTCAGCGGCTATTCAGCTCTGCTACATGGCTGTCTGTGTCTGCTGTCAGCGGCCATTCAGCTCTGCTACATGGCTGTCTGTGTCTGCTGTCATCGGCCATTCAGCTCTGCTACATGGCTGTCTGTGTCTGCTGTCATCTACCATTCAGCTCTGCTACATGGCTGTCTGTGTCTGCTGTCATCTGCCATTCAGCTCTGCTACATGGCTGTCTGTGTCTGCTGTCAGCGGCCATTCAGCTCTGCTACATGGCTGTCTGTGTCTGCTGTCAGCGGCCATTCAGCTCTGCTACATGGCTGTCTGTGTCTGCTGTCAGCGGCCATTCAGCTCTGCTACATGGCTGTCTGTGTCTGCTGTCAGCGGCCATTCAGCTCTGCTACATGGCTGTCTGTGTCTGCTGTCAGCGGCCATTCAGCTCTGCTACATGGCTGTCTGTGTCTGCTGTCATCTGCCATTCAGCTCTGCTACATGGCTGTCTGTCTGCTGTCAGCGGCTATTCAGCTCTGCTACATGGCTGTCTGTGTCTGCTGTCATCTGCCATTCAGCTCTGCTACATGGCTGTCTGTCTGCTGTCAGCGGCTATTCAGATCTGCTACATGGCTGTCTGTGTCTGCTGTCATCTGCCATTCAGCTCTGCTACATGGCTGTCTGTGTCTGCTGTCATCTGCCATTCAGCTCTGCTACATGGCTGTCTGTCTGCTGTCAGCGGCTATTCAGCTCTGCTACATGGCTGTCTGTGTCTGCTGTCATCTGCCATTCAGCTCTGCTACATGGCTGTCTGTCTGCTGTCAGCGGCTATTCAGCTCTGCTACATGGCTGTCTGTGTCTGCTGTCAGCGGCTATTCAGCTCTGCTACATGGCTGTCTGTGTCTGCTGTCATCGGCCATTCAGCTCTGCTACATGGCTGTCTGTGTCTGCTGTCATCGGCCATTCAGCTCTGCTACATGGCTGTCTGTGTCTGCTGTCATCTACCATTCAGCTCTGCTACATGGCTGTCTGTGTCTGCTGTCATCTGCCATTCAGCTCTGCTACATGGCTGTCTGTGTCTGCTGTCAGCGGCCATTCAGCTCTGCTACATGGCTGTCTGTGTCTGCTGTCAGCGGCTATTCAGCTCTGCTACATGGCTGTCTGTGTCTGCTGTCATCTGCCATTCAGCTCTGCTACATGGCTGTCTGTGGCTGCTGTCAGCGGCCATTCAGCTCTGCTACATGGCTGTCTGTGTCTGCTGTCATCTGCCATTCAGCTCTGCTACATGGCTGTCTGTCTGCTGTCAGCGGCTATTCAGCTCTGCTACATGGCTGTCTGTGTCTGCTGTCAGCGGCCATTCAGCTCTGCTACATGGCTCTGTCTGTGTCTGCTGTCAGCGGCCATTCAGCTCTGCTACATGGCTGTCTGTGTCTGCTGTCAGCGGCCATTCAGCTCTGCTACATGGCTGTCTGTGTCTGCTGTCAGCGGCCATTCAGCTCTGCTACATGGCTGTCTGTGTCTGCTGTCATCTGCCATTCAGCTCTGCTACATGGCTGTCTGTGTCTGCTGTCAGCGGCTATTCAGCTCTGCTACATGGCTGTCTGTGTCTGCTGTCAGCGGCCATGTAGCAGCGCTGAATGGCAGATGACATAGTAAAAAATATGCATTACACACGCTAGTAAAATCATTAATTTATTCAGAAAAAAGCATCGCACTTGCGTTGCACTCGGACCTAACGTGAACTAAAATCAGCCGAGTTTTTTTCAGCCCAGTCGGACCGATTTTACTCGCATAGATGTGTTTCCAGCCTTACTAATGGGCTATTGCGGGACGGCTGTGAGAGAATTGTCACCTGCGCCTCCTCCAGATGAGCCGATCTGTCACCGCTGGAATCCAACATGTCTGCAATTCACTCCACACCAATCCGCAAAGGGAAAGGCATCCGACCGCCGCTCTGCTGCCCGCAGAAGGTCCGGGAAGGGGTTAAACGCTAATGGACACGCTACTCCCCCGGTCCTTACCCCCCCACCACCCAGTCACCTGTGCCGCCCTCACCTCACCTCCCCCCCCTCCCCCAGTCACCTGTGCCGTCCTCACCCTCCCCCAGTCACCTGTGCCGTCCTCACCCTCCCCCAGTCACCTGTGCCGTCCTCACCCTCCCCTCCCCAGTCACCTGTGCCGTCCTCCCCACCAGGCACTGGTGACCCTACAGAAATCCCAGGACAGACCAGAAAAAAAATGCCGCTTTTTGGCTCGATTCAGAATTTAAGGTTTCTGCGATTTATTTATTTTTTAAGCTGAAGGAATTTGTGCGGAATATTTCTCGTTAATATGTAGTTACTGTTGTCCGGCGCCGCCGTCTGGGGAAAATCTGACTTTCAGTAGATACCTGGAGGATTTGCGGGAGCTGCACATGTGGCGGATTCTGTCCTCACCGGACCCTCGCGCTCCTCTTAGGCGATGTGCACACCGTGACTGCAGGTTTCAGTGCGTTTTCTGCATGCATGAATTGACTCGTTGCAGTTATTTTCTGGGGGCGGCCGTTCCGTGGTTTTGCTGCAGATTTCACTCACACTTTTTCCTGCAAAGAAATTGAGGATCAGTGAAGAAATTTCTGCCCCGAATTCTTCCCACGTGCACGTAGCCTACAGGAGCGTCACATGGTCCATGTCTACACGCCCCTGCGGAGCTCCGGAGCCGGACTCTAGGGGGCCGGGGCTTGTAGAGGGTCAGCTCCCGGATTCACTGGATTCAGAGGCATCACATGGTCAATGTCTACACGCCCCTGCGGAGCTCCGGAGCCGGACTCTAGGGGGCCGGGGCTTGTAGAGGGTCAGCTCCCGGATTCACTGGATTCAGGGGCATCACATGGTCCATGTCTACACGCCCCTGCGGAGCTCCGGAGCCGGGCACAGCGGAGAGCTAATGCCTCTAGGCAACAATGTATACAGTATATAGCCGAACGCCATGTTCTAGGGGTAACATTCTGATCAGACTGTATGAAGGCCAAGCTCTCACTGGGCCCCTAACCTTGAAGGGGCAGCGTCATGCACCACCCACAGCGACAGTGCACCAACAGGACGGGCCGGTGCCACATAGCACCCATGCTACAAGGCTGAGCCTCCAGACCACACCGCCCCATATACACCACCCACAGCGACAGTGCACCAACAGGACGGGCCGGTGCCGCATAGCACCCATGCTACAAGGCTGAGCCTCCAGACCACACCGCCCCACATACACAGACAGTGCACCAGCAGGACGGGCCGGTGCCGCATAGCACCCATGCTACAAGGCTGAGCCTCCAGAACTCCAGACCACACCGCCCCACATACACAGACAGTGCACCAGCAGGACGGGCCGGTGCCACATAGCACCCATGCTACAAGGCTGTGCCTCCAGACCACACCGCCCCATATACACCACCCACAGCGACAGTGCACCAACAGGACGGGCCGGTGCCACATA
Organism: Anomaloglossus baeobatrachus; assembly: GCF_048569485.1. Lineage (NCBI taxonomy): Eukaryota > Metazoa > Chordata > Amphibia > Anura > Aromobatidae > Anomaloglossus > Anomaloglossus baeobatrachus. The sequence continues at coordinate 3,469,796 of NC_134361.1, forward strand.
GCACCCATGCTACAAGGCTGAGCCTCCAGACCACACCGCCCCACATACACAGACAGTGCACCAGCAGGACGGGCCGGTGCCGCATAGCACCCATGCTACAAGGCTGAGCCTCCAGAACTCCAGACCACACCGCCCCACATACACAGACAGTGCACCAGCAGGACGGGCCGGTGCCACATAGCACCCATGCTACAAGGCTGTGCCTCCAGACCACACCGCCCCATATACACCACCCACAGCGACAGTGCACCAGCAGGACGGGCCGGTGCCGCATAGCACCCATGCTACAAGGCTGAGCCTCCAGACCACACCGCCCCACATACACCGACAGTGCACCAGCAGGACGGGCCGGTGCCGCATAGCACCCATGCTACAAGGCTGAGACTCCAGACCACAGTGTCCCATGTGCACTGCAAGAAAGCAGATAAAAAGCAGCTCACCTTCACAATCACCAAAACTGTGCCCTGAAAGCAAAAACTGTTTTTTGGGACCAGCGCTCCGCCCATTTGGCACAGCCATTTTTAATTAGGAAGAGCCTGCAGGAGGGGTTCTGCCTATCTTCCTTTCAGCTCACAGTCTGAGAACATGTGAAAGGTGAGGGGGGGGTTTCTTTAGCTTTGGTGCAGTGTGTTGGCCATTTTTTCAGTAGTTTTGTGCCTGTGGGGCGATGTGTTGTTCGTGGCGCTCCTGCGTGGGTCAGCCATGGCGCTCCTGCGTGCATTGGTGCTCCTGCGTCAGCCGTGGCGCTCCTGCGTGCGTCAGCCGTGGCGCTCTTGCGTGCGTTGGCGCTCCTGCGTGCGTCAGCCGTGGCGCTCCTGCGTGCGTCAGCCGTGGCGCTCCTGCGTGCGTCAGCCGTGGCGCTCCTGCGTGCGTTGGCGCTCCTGCGTGCGTCAGCCGTGGCGCTCCTGCGTGCATTGGTGCTCCTGCGTTGGCTGTGGCGCTCCTGCGTGCGTCAGCCGTGGCGCTCCTGCGTGCATTGGTGCTCCTGCGTTGGCTGTGGCGCTCCTGCGTGCGTCGGCTGTGGCGCTCCTGCGTGCATTGGTGCTCCTGCGTTGGCTGTGGCGCTCCTGCGTGCGTCAGCCGTGGCGCTCCTGCGTGCGTTGGCGCTCCTGCGTTGGCTGTGGCGCTCCTGCGTGCGTTGGCGCTCCTGCGTGCATCGCTCCTGTGGTCTCATGCAGTCTGATAACAATGTTCCTCTAAGAACCTCCTGTGCCATTGTATACATTCTGCCTCGCGGCTCTGGATGTTTCGCTGAGTTTTGCATGTGCCGCCGCCGCCGTCATCTTTTTTTCTGCCGCTGGTGAGGGCTCGATGTCAGAATACAGGAATGTCGTTGTATTTAGTTGATAAAATGTTACAAAGTTCTTCCCGGTTCCATCTTTATTTTCCCTAATCTCGGTGCCTCGGTGTGCAGCCAATCACCCGGCCACAAATTCCACTCGTTTTCACAGTATGTGCTATCAGGGAAAATCATATATCATTATGGGCAATGCCGCGGCGACATGGCTGTCTTGATTTGACTACGTTCTTTCGTGTTTCTGTAAAATTCCAATAATCAAGAGTTAGCGCTCACATCCCGGAGCGCGGTCTCTGCTGCCGCGGACGCTTCGCCGTCCAGACGTGTTCTGGGCCGCAGATGACGCTCGGATTCTGCTTTTTGTGCTATTTTCTCTACAGCCGAGGTCTTCGTGTTTCTCCGGAGGGAACGTTCTCTGGTTTTAGCGCTATATAATGTGTTTGTTTTATCGTGCGCTGAAAATCAACTTCTCCTCCGCGTTCCTCGCGGCCCTGGAGCTTTTCTCACTTTATGAAAAATGAATGGGAACTTCACTGAAACATGTAGAAATATTTATGTTTTACCTAAAAGGAAAGATTTTGGAATAAAAAATGTAAATCTAAAATATTTACCTCCATAATATTTTCTTCTTTCACTAAAGCTTTTTATGATCATGATGACCCTCCCCTGTCCTTGTCCTCATCTCCTCTGGGGTCCGAGCACTCAAGTTATTGCAGAGTGTGAAAAGTATTAAAAGAAGGAAAGCGGCGGCGGCCCCTTATCCTGCACCGCTCCCCCTTATCCTGCACCGCTCCCCCTTATCCTGCACCGCCTTCCCTTGTCCTGCGGTGGCCCCTTGTCCTGTGCCGCTCTCTTGTCCTGCGGTGGCCCCTTGTCCTGCGCTGCTCTCTTGACTTATGCCGCTCCCTTGTCCTATGCCGCCCCCTTATCCTGCGGTGCCCCCTTGTCCTGCGGTGGCCCCTTATCCTGAGGTGCCCCCTTGTCCTGCGCGGCTTCCTTATCCTGCGCCACCCCCCTTTGTCCTGCGGTGGCCCCTTGTCCTGTGGTGGCCCCTTGTCCTACGCCGCTCCCTTGTCCTATGCCGCCCCCTTATCCTGCGCCGCCCCCTTATCCTGCGCCGCCCCCTTGTCCTACGCCGCTCCCTTGTCCTATGCCGCCCCCTTATCCTGCGCCGCCCCCTTATCCTGCGCCGCCCCCTTGTCCTGCGCCGCTCCCATGTCCTGTTCCGCTCTCTTGTCCTGTGCCACTCTCTTGTCCTGTGCCGCTCTCTTGTCCTGTGCCGCTCTCTTGTCCTGTGCCGCTCTCTTGTCCTGTGCCGCTGCCTTATCCTGCGCCGCTCCCATGTTCTATGTCGCCCCCTTTTCCTGTGCCGCTCCCATGTCCTGTGCCGCTCTCTTGTCCTGTGCCGCTCTCTTGTCCTGTGCCGCTCTCTTGTCCTGTGCCGCTCTCTTGTCCTGTGCCGCTCTCTTGTCCTGTGCCGCTCTCTTGTCCTGTGCCGCTCTCTTGTCCTGTGCCGCTCTCTTGTCCTGTGCCGCTCCCTTGTCCTGCGCCGCTCCCATGTTCTATGTCGCCCCCTTTTCCTGCGCCGCCCTCTTGTCCTGTGCCGCTCTCTTGTCCTGTGCTGCTCCCATGTCCTGTGCTGCTCCCATGTCCTGTGCCGCTCTCTTGTCCTGTGCCGCTCTCTTGTCCTGTGCCGCTCTCTTGTCCTGCGCCGCCCCCTTATCCTGTGCCGCCCCCTTATCCTGCGCCGCCCCCTTATCCTGCGCCGCCCCCTTATCCTGCGCCGCCCCCTTGTCCTGCGCCGCTCCCATGTTCTATGTCGCCCCCTTTTCCTGCGCCGCCCCCTTGTCCTGTGCCGCTCTCATGTCCTGTGCCGCTCTCTTGTCCTGTGCCGCTCTCTTGTCCTGTGCCGCTCCCTTGTCCTGTGCCGCTCCCTTGTCCTGTGCCGCTCCCTTGTCCTGTGCCGCTCTCTTGTCCTGTGCCGCTCTCTTGTCCTGTGCCGCTCTCTTGTCCTGTGCCGCGCTCTTGTCCTGTGCCGCTCTCTTGTCCTGTGCCGCTCTCTTGTCCTGCGCCGCTCCCATGTCCTGCGCCGCTCCCATGTCCTGCGCCGCTCCCATGTCCTGCGCCGCTCCCATGTCCTGCGCCGCTCCCATGTCCTGCGCCGCCCCCTTGTCCTGCGCCGCCCCCTTGTCCTGCGCCGCCCCCTTGTCCTGCGCCGCCCCCATGTCCTGCGCCGCTCCCATGTCCTGTGCCGCTCCCTTGTCCTATGTCGCCCCCTTATCCTGCTGTGCCCCCTTATCCTGCGCCGCTCCCATGTCCTGTGCCGCCCCCTTGTCCTGCACCACTCCCATGTCCTGCGCCGCTCCCATGTCCTGTGCCGCTCCCATGTCCTGTGCCGCTCCCATGTCCTGTGCCGCTCCCATGTCCTGTGCCGCCCCCTTGTCCTGCGCCGCTCCCATGTCCTATGCCGCCCCCTTATCCTGTGCCGCTCTCTTGTCCTGTGCTGCCCCCTTGTCCTGCGCCGCTCCCATGTCCTATGCCGCCCCCTTATCCTGTGCCGCTCTCTTGTCCTGAGCCGCTCCCATGTCCTGTGCTGCCCCCTTGTCCTGCGCCGCTCCCATGTCCTGCGCCGCTCCCATGTCCTGTGCCGCTCTCTTGTCCTGCGCCGCCCCTCGTATCGCCGGTTTCAGGACACTATCCTCCGTTTGTTACAATGTATCGGTGCAGCTGAAGGTTACTGACCCTTCTTTTTGCTGTATCCTATGAGTATACGCATGTGATTCTTGACATTTTGGCCATTAGTTGCTTGTGTTGAGCCCTGAGGACACTGCAGTGTATGGAGCGAGAGATCCTGCCTCGTGCTGAATGTGATCACAGCAAAGTGTGAACAGATCCTGAATGGTATCGGGCAGAAAACCAACTCCTCAGCTGTGAAGCGTCCCAGGTCTGCAGAGGTTTTCAGTTTAGATGCTGAATCCAGTGCGTCCAGTCAGTGCCGGCAAGCGGAGATTGTGAGAAACCGTGGAAATCCCGGCAGTCATAGACTATATATTGGTCCCGCGGTATGATAGAGATGGCCCGCGAGCCATCAGCTGTAATGCGGGAAAGTGGCGGGAAGCGTTTGTCTGCAGCGCCCCCGCAGGTAGTGAGAAGTACTGCACCATGCTCCTTCATCTGCTCCCGGGTCCAGCTGATGGATGAGGTCCTGACCCTCTGAAGGGGAGTATTTCGGCCTGTGTTGGCCGCGTTTCTTGGCTCGCAGCGTCTGCTGATTGGGGGGCGCAGGATTTCAGGGGGCTTTGCTTTTGCTGATACAGATTGAAGTGATTGCAGAGTTTGACGCCACTTTTCATAATCAATAAAAGGTAGCGCGGAGCTGAGAGCGGACGTCTCCACAAGATGAATGGAGATTCTCTTCCTTAATCATCTTGAAGTGTTACATTTACCGCGTCCGAGTTGTCACATTTGATGCATAAGTAAATGATGAGCCGCGATTCATTCCAGATGAGGATGCAGGAAAGGTCGCCATCTTTACCCTGCGCCAGCGCTACCCTTGTGCTGAGGAGCGAGCGACGTGTCTGAATGATCTGCTGTCACTTTCTGACACCTCCTTCTGAGACATAAGATGATGACATTGGAGGATCCGCGACTGCAATCACATCTCTAAATGAAGAAACCCACCCCACAAATAAACCGCCGCGACCAAGCGACGTATTAATATAGGAAGAAGGTGCAAGGGACCCGGACTATGACCTCTCCTCTATATCACATGTGATCATGTATTATATACTCCAGAGCTGCACTCACTGTTCTGCTGGTGCAGTCACTATGTACATTACATTACTGATCCTGAGTTACCTCCTGTATTATACTCCAGAGCTGCACTCACTATTCTGCTGCTGCAGTCACTGTGTACATACATTACTGATCCTGAGTTACCTCCTGTATTATACTCCAGAGCTGCTCTCACTATTCTGCTGGTGCAGTCACTGTGTACATACATTACTGGTCCTGAGTTACCTCCTGTATTATACTCCAGAGCTGCACTCACTATTCTGCTGGTGCAGTCACTGTGTACATACAGTCATATGAAAAAGTTTGGGCACCCCTATTAATGTAACCTTTTTTCTTTAGAACAATTTGGGTTTTTGCTATTTCAGTTTCATATATCTAATAACTGATGGACTGAGGAATATTTCTGGATTGAAATGAGGCTTATTGTACTAACAGAAAATGTACAATCCGCATTTAAACAAAATTTAACCGGTGCAAAAGTATGGGCACCTCAACATAAAAGTGACATTAATATTTTGTAGATCCTCCTTTTGCAGAAATCACAGCCTCTAGTCGCTTCCTGTAGCTGTTAATGAGTTCCTGGATCCTGGATGAAGGTAGATTTGACCATTCCTGTTTACAAAACAATTCCAGTTCAGTTAAGTTTGATGGTCGCCGAGCACGGACAGCCGCTTCACATCATCCCACAGATGTTCAATGATATTCAGGTCTGGGGACTGGGATGGCCATTCCAGAACATTGTAATTGTTCCTCTGCATGAATGCCTGAGTAGATTTGGAGCGGTGTTTTGGATCATTGTCTTGCTGAAATATCCATCCCCTGCGTAACTTCAACTTCGTCACTGATTCTTGCACATTATTGTCAAGAATCTGCTGATACTGAGTTGAATCCATGCGACCCTCAACTTTAACAAGATTCCGGGTGCCGGCATTGGCCACACAGCCCCAAAGCATGATGGAACCTCCACCAAATGTTACTGTGGGTAGCAAGTGCTTTTCTTGGAATGCCGTGTTTTTTTGCCTCCATGCATAACGCCTTTTTGTATGACCAAACAACTCAATCTTTATATCATCACTCCACAGGACCTTCTTCCAAAATGTAACTGGCTCGTCCAAATGTGCTTTTGCATACCTCAGGCGACTCTGTTTGTGGCGTGCTTGCAGAAACGGCTTCTTTCTCATCACTCTCCCATACAGCTTCTCCTTGTGCAACGTGCGCTGTATTGTTGACCGATGCACATTGACACCATCTGCAGCAAGATGATGCTGCAGGTCTTTGGAGGTGGTCTGTGGATTGTCCTTGACTGTTCTCACCATTCTTCTTCTCTGCCTTTCTGATATTTTTCTTGGCCTGCCACTTCTGGGCTTAACAAGAACTGTACCTGTGTTCTTCCATTTCCTTACTATGTTCCTCACAGTGGAAACTGACAGGTTAAATCTCTGAGACAACTTTTTGTACCTTCCCCTGAACAACTATGTAGAATAATCTTTGTTTTCAGAATATTTGAGAGTTGTTTTGAGGAGCCCATGATGCCACTCTTCATAGGAGATTCAAATAGAAGAACAACTTGCAAGTGGCCACCTTAAATACCTTTTCTCATGATTGGATATACCTGCATATGAAGCTCAAAGCTCAATGAGGTTACAAAACCAATTTAGTGCTTTAGTAAGTCAGTAAAAAGTAGTTAGGAAGGTTCAAATCAAGAAATTGATAAGGGTGCCCATACTTTTGCACCGGTCAAATTTTGTTTAAATGCGGATTGCACATTTTCTGTTAGTACAATAAACCTCATTTCAATCCAGAAATATTCCTCAGTCCATCAGTTATTAGATATATGAAACCGAAATAGCAAAAACCCAAATTGTTATAAAGAAAAAAGGTTAACATTAATAGGGGTGCACAAACTTTTTCATATGACTGTACATTACATTACTGATCCTGTGTTACCTCCTGTATTATACTCCAGAGCTGCACTCACTATTCTGCTGCTGCAGTCTCTGTGTAGGTAGATTACATTACATATTACTTTCCATTGTACTTTTTCTTTCCCACATAAAACTTCAGAATTCCCCAGATTTGTGCAGAACCCTCCTCTTCTTTGTGTCTCTCTGTACATAAGCCGTGACTGCTGAGTGCGGCGCACGCTGCTCTGGAGCTGACTGGATATCGTTGCTCTTTCTAAATGTTTAAAAACCTTGAATTCCACTTGAAGGTCTTTTTGCTGCAGACGCGGGGAGACGACACCTCTGTGGCTTGTAAAATATTCGGAGCTGTGTATGAGCCGCGCGCTGATTGCCGCTCATCAGCGGGGAGGTTGTTGTGTCGGAGATGTTGATCTGACGAGTTGGAATCATCCTCCGGAGAGCGGCTTTTTAACAACTCGATAGAGTCAACCATATGCGGAGGAGCCGAGTCTGCAAAGCTGGCAATCACTGTCCTCCTAAATGATGAAAAATCTCCAGTCTGCTGACAAAAACAATCCGCGTGCCCTGGAAATACTGGGAAATAATGAGCAGGAGAGGAAATAAATCACAGCCTATGTCGTGCAATTGTTCGGGCGACGCCGCTAACCTCATCAATGTCCCTGATAGTTTACCAACGGCGGCTTAAAGGGCCGGACTGGAGCGGGCGAGATTGGCGCCGACTGGAGCGGACGAGAGCGGCGCCGACTGGAGCGGACGAGAGCGGCGCCGACTGGAGCGGACGAGAGCGGCGCCGACTGGAGCGGACGAGAGCGGCGCCGACTGGAGCGGACGAGAGCGGCGCCGACTGGAGCGGACGAGAGCGGCGCCGACTGGAGCGGACGAGAGCGGCGCCGACTGGAGCGGACGAGAGCGGCGCCGACTGGAGCGGACGAGAGCGGCGCCGACTGGAGCGGACGAGAGCGGCCGACTGGAGCGGACGAGAGCGGCGCCGACTGGAGCGGACGAGAGCGGCGCCGACTGGAGCGGACGAGAGCGGCGCCGACTGGAGTGGTACCAACTGGAGCGGGCGAGAGTGGCCGTACTGGATCAAGCGAGAGAGCGGCCGACTGGAGCGGGCGAGAACATTTTTGTTGGGCAACTGCTCCTGTGATGCGTCCTATCCCGGCCGTCCCATTCACAGATAAAGCATGGGGACTTTGTGTATGTTCCTTGCTACTCAAAGAGCAACGAGACAACTTCCACCACTTATTAACCTTTGATCCTCATTGTTAAATTTTTTGAGAATAAAGTCTAAATTCTCATAGCTTTTCTTCAAGTGCACACAATGCCCCGCAGGCTCTGGAGCACACTCGCTGCCGTTGTGCAGGAGCAGCTTTCCTTTCAGTGCACACAATGCCCCGCAGGCTCTGGAGCACACTCGCTGCCATTGTGCAGAAGCAGCTTTCCTTTCAGTGCACACAATGCCCCGCAGGCTCTGGAGCACACTCGCTGCCGTTGTGCAGGAGCAGCTTTCCTTTCAGTGCACACAATGCCCCGCAGGCTCTGGAGCACTCGCTGCCGTTGTGCAGGAGCAGCTTTCCTTTCAGTGCACACAATGCCCCGCAGGCTCTGGAGCACTCGCTGCCATTGTGCAGAAGCAGCTTTCCTTTCAGTGCACACAATGCCCCGCAGGCTCTGGAGCACACTCGCTGCCATTGTGCAGGAGCAGCTTTCCTTTCAGTGCACACAATGCCCCGCAGGCTCTGGAGCACTCGCTGTAGAAGTGCAGGAGCAGCTTTCCTTTCAGTGCACACAATGCCCCGCAGGCTCTGGAGCACACTCGCTGCCGTTGTGCAGGAGCAGCTTTCCTTTCAGTGCACACAATGCCCCGCAGGCTCTGGAGCACACTCGCTGCCATTGTGCAGAAGCAGCTTTCCTTTCAGTGCACACAATGCCCCGCAGGCTCTGGAGCACACTCGCTGCCATTGTGCAGGAGCAGCTTTCCTTTCAGTGCACACAATGCCCCGCAGGCTCTGGAGCACACTCGCTGCCGTTGTGCAGGAGCAGCTTTCCTTTCAGTGCACACAATGCCCCGCAGGCTCTGGAGCACACTCGCTGCCATTGTGCAGGAGCAGCTTTCCTTTCAGTGCACACAATGCCCCGCAGGCTCTGGAGCACACTCGCTGCCATTGTGCAGGAGCAGCTTTCCTTTCAGTGCACACAATGCCCCGCAGGCTCTGGAGCACTCGCTGTAGAAGTGCAGGAGCAGCTTTCCTTTCAGTGCACACAATGCCCCGCAGGCTCTGGAGCACACTCGCTGCCGTTGTGCAGGAGCAGCTTTCCTTTCAGTGCACACAATGCCCCGCAGGCTCTGGAGCACACTCGCTGCCGTTGTGCAGGAGCAGCTTTCCTTTCAGTGCACACAATGCACAGCAGGCTCTGGAGCACACTCACTGCCGTTGTGCAGGAGCAGCTTTCCTTTCAGTGCACACAATGCCCCGCAGGCTCTGGAGCACACTCACTGCCGTTGTGCAGGAGCAGCTTTCCTTTCAGTGCACACAATGCCCCGCAGGCTCTGGAGCACACTCGCTGCCGTTGTGCAGGAGCAGCTTTCCTGTCAGTGCACACAATGCCCTGCAGGCTCTGGAGCACACTCACTGCCGTTATGCAGGAGCAGCTTTCCTTTCAGTGCACACAATGCCCCGCAGGCTCTGGAGCACACTCGCTGCCGTTGTGCAGGAGCAGCTTTCCTTTCAGTGCACACAATGCACAGCAGGTGTGACGCCCTGGGCAAGCCAGGGGTCACAGGTCACAACACCACACGCACCCCACATTCCCTGCAGGTACACCGAAGTCAAAACTGAAAATCCTTGTTGCCTTCCTCCAGGGGCTGATGTCCTCACCAGGGGGTGGGCCAGGCGGTTGGCTCCGCCCACCGAGGAGTTCACAGCCCTGTAGGCGGGAAAACCAGGCAGTTAGCTCGGGGAAGAGCTTGAGTTAAGCTAGGGAAGTGAAGGAGTAAACAGTGAAGTGGAAGGAAGTGGTAAAGGAGCAAGAGAAAGTGACAGCAAGAAGCCTGAAGTTGGTCCGGGTGTGTGCCCCGGACTGAGACAGCAAGGTTGGCAGACGGCGGTGACCGTCTGCAGGAGAGGCTGCTCGGAGGTTGCCGAAAGGACCGTGGACGGGTGGTTACCCGGCGGTACCAGAACGGTATACAAAGAACAGTCAGCACCAGGGCAGGGGCCTTTCGGATCCCGGCAAGGCTAGGAGTCGCCATAATTTGCCAAATCCGTCAGTGAAGGGGACGACTGTCTCCCAACAACCAAGTCCCGTTTGAAGGCAACAGTCCAACCATTCAGGGGAGACACCGCCACCGCCAAGGCACCAGTTTCCCAGGGCCAGCGCCTGCGGGCAAGAGAAGGGCTCCTCCGGTTCATATCCAAGCTGGGGAGCGGGTTACCGGTGGGAACCCATCGCTACCAACTGACTACACATAGGCGAAGGGAAGAGACCGTCACCATCAACTACAGGGAACATCAGCACCATGGCCGTCCGAGGGACCCGTCCAACCAGCCGTTTGTTTACCGAGAACTGTGTCGTGTTTACTGGCTGAGTGAGTACCTCCGTGCCGTGCGGCACAGCGCTGCCCCTGCGCCCCTGCACCTCCACAGGCCCCATAACCCGCCTGTCCATCATCCCAACCCCCATCACTGGGCCCCGGGACCACCAATCCCCTACCCACGGAGGGGCAATTCAACAACTGGCTGCTCCATACCACCACTCCCGGGATCCCCAGCCAGAGCAGCGGTGGTGTCCACACAATCACCACAACCGTGGGTGGCGTCACGGACAATAAACAATCCCCACAACGAAACCCCTTTCACTCACGGGCGAGGAGCGCCGCTAGAGTCCCCGGGATCCGGCCCATCGCTCGAGCCACCGAGCAGCAGGCCGCAGCAGCAGCGGCAGCCGGACCCAAGCAGTGGGAGAGCGCGGCGTCCCCTCCTACGCCCGCGACACAGGCTCTGGAGCACACTCACTGCCGTTGTGCAGGAGCAGCTTTACTTTCAGTGCACACAATGCACAGCAGGCTATGGAGCACTCGCTGCCGTTGTGCAGGAGCAGCTTTTCTTTCAGTGCACACAATGCCCCGCAGGCTCTGGAGTACACTCGCTGCCGTTGTGCAGGAACAGCTTTCCTTTCAGTGCACACAATGCCTCGCAGGCTCTGGAGCACACTCGCTGCCATTGTGCAGGAGCAGCTTTCCTTTCAGTGCACACAATGCCCCGCAGGCTCTGGAGCACACTCGCTGCCGTTGTGCAGGAGCAGCTTTCCTTTCAGTGCACACAATGCCCCGCAGGCTCTGGAGCACACTCGCTGCCGTTGTGCAGGAGCAGCTTTCCTTTCAGTGCACACAATGCCCCGCAGGCTCTGGAGCACACTCGCTGCCGTTGTGCAGGAGCAGCTTTCCTTTCAGTGCACACAATGCCCCGCAGGCTCTGGAGCACACTCGCTGCCGTTGTGCAGGAGCAGCTTTCCTTTCAGTGCACACAATGCCCCGCAGGCTCTGGAGCACACTCGCTGCCGTTGTGCAGGAGCAGCTTTCCTTTCAGTGCACACAATGCCCCGCAGGCTCTGGAGCACACTCGCTGCCATTGTGCAGGAGCAGCTTTCCTTTCAGTGCACACAATGCCCCGCAGGCTCTGGAGCACTCGCTGTAGAAGTGCAGGAGCAGCTTTTCTTTCAGTGCACACAATGCCCCGCAGGCTCTGGAGTACACTCGCTGCCGTTGTGCAGGAACAGCTTTCCTTTCAGTGCACACAATGCCCCGCAGGCTCTGGGGCACACTCGCTGCCGTTGTGCAGGAGCAGCTTTCCTTTCAGTGCACACAATGCCCTGCAGGCTCTGGGGCACACTCGCTGCCGTTGTGCAGGAGCAGCTTTCCTTTCAGTGCACACAATGCCCTGCAGGCTCTGGAGCACACTCGCTGCCGTTGTGCAGGAGCAGCTTTCCTTTCAGTGCACACAATGCCCCGCAGGCTCTGGAGCACACTCTCTGCCGTTGTGCAGGAGCAGCTTTCCTTTCAGTGCACACAATGCCCCGCAGGCTCTGGAGCACTCGCTGCCGTTGTGCAGGAGCAGCTTTCCTTTCAGTGCACACAATGCCCTGCAGGCTCTGGGGCACACTCGCTGCCGTTGTGCAGGAGCAGCTTTCCTTTCAGTGCACACAATGCCCCGCAGGCTCTGGAGCACACTTGCTGCCGTTGTGCAGGAGCAGCTTTCCTTTCAGTTCACACAATGCCCCGCAGGCTCTGGGGCACACTCGCTGCCGTTGTGCAGGAGCAGCTTTCCTTTCAGTGCACACAATGCCCCGCAGGCTCTGGAGCACTCGCTGCCGTTGTGCAGGAGCAGTTTTCCTCCAGTGCACACAATGCCCCGCAGGCTCTGGAGCACACTCGCTGCCGTTGTGCAGGAGCAGCTTTCAGACTTATTTTTTGAATGAATGAATCAATAGTCTTCACTCTCTCCAATTGTTCTCAATGCTACTTTTTTCCATCAGCCCAGGAACATCACTGCAATACACTAGAGCACCATCTTGAGAAAAGTAGGGAAATAATTAATCTTCTCTGCTTCTGTACCATGAAAAACCACTACCTGGATCCAGCAGGGTCTTTTCCTTTAGTCTAGAGCCTAACGTTCTGCAGAAAGTTCTGGAAGCTCCAAGTCCCTGACTCGATGCGGCTCGTTGGGTCTCGTGTGTAAAGTCTTCTCAGAATGCTGCTCTCCTCCATGTTCTGAGTCCGGTGTATCCTCCGGTTTCTCTGGAGGTGAAGGGACAAGTGTTCCTGGACCGTGAGGCGCAGGGCGAATCGCTGATGGGAGGTCCGGGTCTATTATTTCCGTCTTACATTTTACGTACAAGGTGGAGGGATTCAATCTAAAAAATATCATAGGCCAAAACCAAAGCTCTTTCTTCTCTTTAGACCACTGTCGTTCCTCTACACGAATAGCAGACCCTACATGTGGAGGCCACTGTCCTGATCGCCTAGTTTTCCACCAGGATACGCGGAATACACTTTTCTAATGACGTCCGTAATGTTCCTTCACTACAAAACAACCGCAGATGTAGCTAAAGTTGTCGAGGGAATAACAATCCCCATTGTTTCGATCACTTTGTTAGAATCAGACGCTTCGTCCACCGCAAGCCCCAAATGCTGTAAGGAATTGTGAGTGCCGCGCACTATAATGGACGCTGCCCACAGCAACCAATCACAGCGCAGCCTTCACTTTTTATACTGCTGAGGTAAAGTGAAAGCTGTGCTCTGATTGGTTGCTATAGACATCACCTGACTCTTATAGATGCTGTCTAAAAAAATCTGTCTTTATTGCCCAAAGCAACCAATCACAGCGCAGCCTTCACTTTGTGAGCTGCTGAGGTAAAGTGAAAGCTGAGCTCTGATTGGTTGCTATGGACATCGCCTGACTCTTTGGAAATAGGGTTAAGGCCTTGTTCACACACTGCGTTTTTTACCCTGCGTTTTTCTTGCGTTTTTGCTGCAGAAATTTCTTGAGAAATTGGTTGTAACCTTTCTGCAGACATTCCCAGCAAAACCTGTGGAAAAAAAAAAAATTGTGCACGCTGTGTTTTTTTCTAAAGAACATTCTTTCTGCAGAATTTCTTGAGACAAATAATGAGCAGTCGCTTCTTTTCTGCAGGTTCCTGCGTTTTTTGTCATAGATAATGGTAAAAATCCGCAGGGACCAAACGCCTCAAAAACGCATAAAAAATGCATTAAAACCGCATGTGGTTTTCGGTGCTTTATTGGTGCGTTGTTTGACTGCAAGTGCGCTAATCTTTCAGACTCAAGAAATGTTTTGAGAAAAATCCTTTTTCTAGTGTGAACAGAGCCTTAAGGGCATTTTACACGCTGCGATATCGCTATTGATATCGCTAGTGAGCGTACCCGCCCCCGTCGGTTGTGAGTCACGAGCAAATCGCTGCCCGTGACGCACAACATCGCTTACACCTGTCACACGGACTTACCTTCCCTGCGACGTCACTCTGGCCAGCGAACCGCCTCCTTCCTAAGGGGGCTGTTCATACGGCGTCACAGTGACGTCACACGGCAGCCGTCCAATAGCAGAGGAGGGGCGGAGATGAGCGGCCATAACATGCCGCCCACCTTCTTCCTTCCTCATTGCTGGCGGGACGCAGGTAGGAGATGTTCCTCGCTCCCGCAGTGTCACACGTAGCGATGCTGCCGCAGGAGCGAGGAACAACATCGCTACTGACCAGACAACGATATTTGGTGTTTGAACGACCTCTCCAAAACCAACGATTTTTACCTCTTTTGCGATGGTTGAAGGTCGTTTGTACGTGTCACACGCTGCGATGTCGCTAACGACGCCGGATGTGCGTCACAAACACCGTGACCCCGACGATAAATCGTTAGCGATGTCGCAGCGTGTAAAGTACCCTTAACTCTTTTCTGCCCACAGCAGCCAATCACGGCGCAGCGTCTGATCACTCAGCGGGGTCACAGTCGGCGCTGATGGGGTGAGTGCACGGGATGGAATTATTTTGATCTTTTTTCTGCGTTCAGTGATGGACGGTAATTAGAAATCACCTCTTCTTCAGCGTTTTATTGTCTTTTTACCCGGCAGAGCTGTTATCAAATCTTTCCAGGATCCTGCCAGGTTTTGCCTTCATAGAGCGTCCTGGGCCATCATCGGGGGGCGCGGACCATCCGCTGATTATTGCAGTGATTTGGGCCGGATCCGCGGCCCCATAGTTACATCATTTTTTCTTCGTGCCGGTCGGACGGGCCACAATGTATCGTGACCCTAAAATCCAGGTCCCAGCCCCACGTGGAATTGCCAGGACGCCTCTCTGTCCGGTCTGACACCCCTAAAGATGTCTGAGGCCGCGTCGTCATTCAGATAATATATATATCTTATTTTTTAAGCTCATTTATTTTGTGTTTTTCTAATAATAATATTAGAAAATAAAATGCACAGGCAGGATGCATTGATAAACACAAAGTCCTCCGCCCGTACATGGCGCCGCCGTCCCCCGCTTGCCGGAATGACTGCTGCCGGTCCTTTCTTCTGCCTTTTATTAGTCATTTTTGACACAATCATGCAGAATACAGAGCGGGCTCCACATAACAAGGCCCGCGCTCCTTCTGGGCTTGAGAATGGCTGCGGTTCGTGCCTTTAATCCCAATGTGGATCCCATGACGCAGTGTCCGGCTCGCCATTGTTACTACGTGTCCTTTCAGTGCCGCACAATGCTGACTTTCATGTGGCGCTCGCACACATAATACCGCTCCATGTTGTTCCTCCTTTCTCCCCGCTGCCCTCCAGGCCATCTCCTCGTGGTTTGCTTTTAATTAGATGTGTACTTGAAGACGTGTGAATGTGGGATCGGATCCGCTCCTAAAAGGACGATCCCGTTATCAAAGAGAGATTAGAAGGAGCAGGAAACGGCGCAGACGGGTGAAGTGCGGCAAGTCGCCGGCTGGAAAGGTCAGCTTCTGGAAATTGTTCATGGCCTTTTATTCAACATTCTCGGCTTAACTAAGAGAAATCTCAAAAACTACAGGGACGTCGGGTCCGAGCCGCTCAGCGAATCCTATCCTCACGCCTTATTGCAGGATTATTTCAGGAACATTTTCATTTTTTTTTTTAATATTAGTTATGTAAAATCATCAGGGCCGGCTCCAGGTTTTTGTGGGCCCCGGGCGGAAGAGTCCCAGTGGGCCCCATAAACACGCAGACACACACACATACACAGATACATACACGCACATATACATATTTAAAGACAAACTCACAAAAATACATATAAACAGACAAATCTATACAGTCTTATACACTGACATACATAGATACACATCATACATGCATACATACAGAGACACACACTGCTATGCTGCATACATACATACATACAGACACACACATACTGCACTGCATGCATACATACAGACACACACACACTGCTCTGCTGCAGACATACATATAGACAGACACACACGCACACACTGCTCTGCTACATACATACATATAGACAGACACACATATACTGCTCTGCTGCATGCATACATACACACAAACACACACGCGGCTCTGCGGGGCCCACACAAGCGGCTCTGCGGGGCCCACACATGCGGCTCTGCGGGGCCCACACATGCACGGGGGGACAGGGAGGGGCGGGGAGGGAGTGATGTTCCACATACCGATCAGGTCACGGTGCAGATGGGGCTGACACAGCGCCGGAGGGAAGCGATGTGCTGGGGGTCGCAGGCTGGCACTGTGACTCCTTCATCTGTGCGACCGAGCAGGACGCCGGGCGGTAGCTCCGCCCACAGATGCTCAATGCAGGAGAACACAGTGAACGCTGTGGTCTGCGGGCCTTAAAGGGCCAGCAGCCACAGTTTCCAGTGCCAAGGACTGCGGTCCCCGGAACTCGGCCCGGGGGCAGCAGAACTGACGAGGCCGAGTGGGCCCCCCCAGCTCTCCAGGGCCCCGGCATTTGCCCGGGTATGCCGCGTGCTGACGCCGGCCCTGAAAATCATGATATGGATGATCCCAAAATTCTGGACTGCCGGTGCGGCATTCATCTGTGAACCATGGTGGATGTTTTCCTTCTTAGGATCAATGGTTGTTGTGTCCTGGGGGATGAGGAGGACCCTTTATGTCTGCTGAGATTAATCCAATACCATGGGCGGATTCTGTGGATGAGCAGATGAGTGACGGTGACAGGACGAGGTGCAGATCACCAAATGCAGCGGAAAAGATAAGGGCCCGCACTCAGCTCAGGGGCCCGGTGCTGACTGTCCAAAAGTCTAATATCTGGATGACCCAACTCTTCCCCTCCTCCTGCCCATGGGACGAGCATGGACTGAAGCAGGGGCTAGGACTGTGGCTAGTGTCTGCCCGTGGACATCATCTCTATTGCTGATATCACTCCTCCATCACACTAGTATACTCCACCATAGGGCTGTACAGGACTCTCACCGCAGTGTATCGGACCAGTATACTCCATCATAGGGCTGTACAGGACTCGCACTGCAGTATATAGGACCAGTGTACTCCACCATAGGGCTGTACAGGACTCACACCGCAGTGTATCGGACCAGTATACTCCACCATAGGGCTGTACAGGACTCACACCGCAGTGTATCAGACCAGTATACTCCACCATAGGGCTGTACAGGACTCTCACTGCAGTGTATCGGGCCAGTATACTCCACCATAGGGCTGTACAGGACTCGCACCGCAGTGTATCGGGCCAGTATACTCCACCATAGGGCTGTACAGGACTCGCACCGCAGTGTTTCGGACCAGTATACTCCACCATAGGGCTGTACAGGACTCACACCGCAGTGTATCGGACCAGTATACTCCACCATAGGGCTGTACAGAACTCACACCGCAGTGTATCGGACCAGTATACTCCACCATAGGGCTGTACAGGACTCACACCGCAGTGTATCGGACCAGTATACTCCACCATAGGGCTGTACAGGACTCTCACTGCAGTGTATCGGGCCAGTATACTCCACCATAGGGCTGTACAGGACTCTCACTGCAGTGTATCGGACCAGTATACTCCACCATAGGGCTGTACAGGACTCACACCGCAGTGTATCGGGCCAGTATACTCCACCATAGGGCTGTACAGGACTCGCACCGCAGTGTTTCGGACCAGTATACTCCACCATAGGGCTGTACAGAACTCACACCGCAGTGTATCGGACCAGTATACTCCACCATAGGGCTGTACAGGACTCACACCGCAGTGTATCGGACCAGTATACTCCACCATAGGGCTGTACACGATTCACACCGCAATCCATATATGAATTATACCATAGAAACCTCTCAATGACTCCGGTTTCGGCTGCCGCCTCCATCCTTTTCCGTGGCAGTAGCAGAACGCAGATGTTGCATGGTGCCGTATTCGAGAAGCGCAGCTCGCGGAGACTTACAGGACCTCTTGGCACTTCCATAAATACATATTTTACATAAATAATTGTGATCACTGTAGTTTACCATCACATTATTTGTTCCTGTTACTAACAAGCCTGAAGACTTTCCATTCCTCTGAGTGCTCCAGCTATCAGGCTGTGTACGAAGAATGCTAATGTCCCCGCAATCTCCTCCTAATGATGAGGACTGGTAACAAGTCAAGACCCAGGAGGCAAGAACATTGCTCGTGTCATGGCTCCAAGGTACAGGTGGAAACGCAGAAAAAGCAGCGATACCGGAGAGGTCACAAAGTGCAAACCCTCAGCACCAGGTCCTGAGCAGTACCGCGGCTGTAGAGCGGCACCAGGTCCTGAGCAGTACCGCGGCTGTAGACGGGCACCAGGTCCTGAGCAGTACCGCGTCTGTAGAGCGGCACCAGGTCCTGAGCAGTACCGTGGCTGTAGAGCGGCACCAGGTCCTGAGCAGTACCGTGGCTGTAGAGCGGCACCAGGTCCTGAGCAATACCGTGGCTGTAGAGCGGCACCAGGTCCTGAGCTGTATCGTGGCTGTAGACGGGCACCAGGTCCTGAGCAGTACCGTGGCTGTAGAGCGGCACCAGGTCCTCAGCAGTACCGTGGCTGTAGAGCGGCACCAGGTCCTGAGCTGTATCGTGGCTGTAGAGCGGCACCAGGTCCTGAGCTGTATCGTGGCTGTAGACGGGCACCAGGTCCTGAGCAGTACCGTGGCTGTAGAGCGGCACCAGGTCCTCAGCAGTACCGTGGCTGTAGAGCGGCACCAGGTCCTGAGCTGTATCGTGGCTGTAGACGGGCACCAGGTCCTGAGCAGTACCGCGGCTATAGAGCGGCACCAGGTCCTGAGCAGTACCGTGGCTGTAGAGCGGCACCAGTTCCTGAGCTGTACCGTGGCTGTAGACGGGCACCAGGTCCTGAGCAGTACCGCGGCTGTAGAGCAGCACAAGGTCCTCAGCAGTACCGCGGCTGTAGATGGGTACCAGGTCCTGAGCAGTACCGTGGCTGTAGATGGGCGCCAGGTATTGAGATGTACCGTGGCTGTAGACTGGAACCAGGTACTGAGCTGTACCGTGGCTGTAGACGGGCACCAGGTACTGAGCCGTACCGTGGCTGTAGACGGGCGCCAGGTCCTGAGCAGTACCGCGGTTGTAGAGCGGCACCAGGTACTGAACTGTACCGTGGCAGTAGATGGGCACCAGGTACTGAGCTGTACCGTGGCAGTAGACTGGCACCAGGTACTGAACGGTACCGTGGCAGTAGACGGGCACCAGGTACTGAGCGGTACCGTGGCAGTAGACGGGCACCAGGTACTGAGCTGTACCGTGGCTGTAGATGGGCACCAGGTCCGGAGCCGAACCGTGGCTGTAGACTGGCACCAGGTACTGAGCTGTACCGTGGCTGTAGATAGGCACCAGGTACTGAGCCGTACTGTGGCTGTAGACGGGCACCAGGTACTGAACTGTACCGTGGCAGTAGATGGGCACCGGGTACTGAGCTGTACCGTGGCTGTAGACGGGCACCAGGTACTGAGCGGTACCGTGGCTGTAGACGGGCACCAGGTACTGAGCGGTACCGTGGCTGTAGACGGACACCAGGTATTGAGCGGTACCGTGGCTGTAGACGGGCACCAGGTACTGAGCCGTACCGTGGCTGTAGACGGGCACCAGGTACTGAGCCGTACCGTGGCTGTAGACGGACACCAGGTACTGAGCGGTACCGTGGCTGTAGACGGGCACCAGGTACTGAGCCGTACCGTGGCTGTAGACGGGCACCAGGTACTGAGCCGTACCGTGGCTGTAGACGGGCACCAGGTACTGAGCCGTACCGTGGCTGTAGACGGGCACCAGGTACTGAGCCGTACCGTGGCTGTAGACGGGCACCAGGTACTGAGCCGTACCGTGGCTGTAGACGGGCACCAGGTACTGAGCCGTACCGTGGCTGTAGACGGGCACCAGGTACTGAGCCGTACCGTGGCTGTAGACGGGCACCAGGTATTGAGCCGTACCATGGCTGTAGATGGGCACCAGGTACTGAGCCGTACCATGGCTGTAGACGGGCACCAGGTACTGAGCTGTACTGTGGCTGTAGATGGGCACCAGGTCATGAGCCGTACCTCCAGCCTTGTGGCATTTCTAGAATGGTTTATATTGGGGGGACCGGGTAGGGCATTTGAACACAGCAAGTGTTCAGCTGGTGGGTGTGGACCCATTGTGCCACAGCACTGGCTCACCCTGGAGGGGCATAGCTAAGTGACTTCCTCGTCTTCACTAGAGCCTCATGGTGAGGATAGGCTTGTGCTAGAAGGTAGCCACCAGGAGGTGCTACTCCAAGGTGTATGCCACCACTGCAGCAGCTGACACCAGGGGTTGAGGATGCAGGAATGGTCTTGCACTGGCAGATATAACAAGTATGATAGGTTTCAACAGCTACTAGAGTACAGGTACAGGTTAATGGACACAAGTTCCAGGAAACAAGACCTGACAACAAGGAGCATGTCTCTATAAGTGAGACCGCATTGCTCAGGCACCTCCCATAAGGGGAGGATGTCTTAACGATCTAGTGACTCTCAATCACAGGCTGAGAGACCCTTCTGGGTTAGGGCACGCTGGCTTTAAGAGGGAAGGAAGACATGTGCGCCCTAAGCATGCTTCCTGAAGACCTGTGCGGCATGCGTAGGCCCTGGGAGCTGGCAGGAGGGACAGGAGCAGGCGCCACCGCAGTGCTGCCGGGTGGGTGAATGTGCCGGTGTCCCTGCCAGGAGAAGTAAGCGGGACAGTGCGGGGGCGCCGGCGTTACAGCAAGATCAGCCAGAACTATTCCTCTAATGATAGCCAAATCAGAGGAGAATGAAGCGGGACAGTGCGGGGTCACCGGTGTTACAGCAAGATCAGCCAGAACTATTCCTCTAAGAGGATATCCAAATTAGAGAAGAAGGAAGCGGGACAGTGCGGGGGCACCGGTGTGACAGCAAGATCAGCCAGAACTATTCCTCTAAGAGGATATCCAAATCAGAGGAGAATGAAGTGGGACAGTGCGGGGGTGCTGGTGTGACAGCAAGATCAGCCAGAACTATTCCTCTAAGAGGATATCCAAATCAGAGGAGAAGGAAGCGGGACAGTGCGGGGGCACCGGTGTGACAGCAAGATCAGCCAGAACTATTCCTCTAAGAGGATATCCAAATCAGAGGAGAAGGAAGCGGGACAGTGCGGGGGTGCTGGTGTGACAGCAAGATCAGCCAGAACTATTCCTCTAAGAGGATATCCAAATCAGAGGAGAAGGAAGCGGGACAGTGCGGGGGCACCGGTGTGACAGCAAGATCAGCCAGAACTATTCCTCTAAGAGGATATCCAAATTAGAGAAGAAGGAAGCGGGACAGTGCGGGGGCACCGGTGTGACAGCAAGATCAGCCAGAACTATTCCTCTAAGAGGATATCCAAATCAGAGGAGAAGGAAGCGGGACAGTGCGGGGGTGCTGGTGTGACAGCAAGATCAGCCAGAACTATTCCTCTAAGAGGATATCCAAATCAGAGGAGAAGGAAGCGGGACAGTGCGGGGGCACCGGTGTGACAGCAAGATCAGCCAGAACTATTCCTCTAAGAGGATATCCAAGTTAGAGAAGAAGGAAGCGGGACAGTGCGGGGGCACCGGTGTGACAGCAAGATCAGCCAGAACTATTCCTCTAAGAGGATATCCAAATCAGAGGAGAAGGAAGCGGGACAGTGCGGGGGCGCTGGTGTTACAGCAAGATCAGCCAGAACTATTCCTCTAAGAGGATATCCAAATCAGAGGAGAAGGAAGCGGGACAGTGCGGGGGCACCGGCATTAGATCAGCCAGAACTATTCCTCTAAGAGGATATCCAAATCAGAGATGGAAGCGGGACAGTGCGGGGGCACCGGTGTGACAGCAAGCTCAGCCAGAACTATTCCTCTAAAAGGATATCCAGCCTAAAAGCTCTGCACATTTGTAAATAGAACGCTATTCTCTGGATTGCTGACTCTTCCCTACGTGTTGCCGCCTATTCACACCACAGTATCGGCTTTCCAGTAAGAGGAACGCTCTGAACCTGTTTCTGGAATATAAAGTTCCTGTCCAGAAAGAAGAAATGAATAAAGTTGAGGTTTGCTTGGAGCGAGAGAAGCCACGCGTGGAATAATTCCACAAGCCTCGGCGGTCTGCGGTGCAGAATCAGAGCTTGAAAGCCGGACGGATTGTCAGAAATGTCTCTGCTGCTTTGAGCCGAGTGTGAAGGATTCTGCACCTTGAAAGCCGCTTCTTCACTTTGCGGCGGGGGATGAAGCCTCGGTCCGGTTGTGGTTATTTCAGGCTGTGAGGATACGGCGTTCCCTGAAGTTTTCAGTCGATACAGAAGAAAGCTCGTTCATGGTGGATACTTTCACTCAGGATTTTCAAGTCGTGCTTGCCGTGAGCGAAGGTTCACATGTCGGCTCTGTGAAGGTTCCTGCGCTGAAGGATGAAGGAGACACCATTAGAAAATCTCATTTATTATTTACAGTGATAACGATGTAACTCTGCACCGTCCACCCATACGTAATGGCCGCAGCTTCTTCTGGCATCATCGTCACATGGACACCGTGGTGGTGACAGCCGGGGCGCCGCGCAGAACCTCCGCCGGGGGAGCATCATTACCGCAGAGCAAGCTTTATCAAAGCGGCGTCTTCCTATCCTCCATGCCATCGGCGTCTTGTGTGCAAAGATGAGGCCCCGTGCACACTGAGGGTGATCCGTCAGTATGTTACCTCCGTACTTGTAGCCTATACCAGGAGTGATAAATGCAGACGCGGAGCTCGGGTGTCTAGTATACGTCTCCTCTCATTGTAGCCAACACCAAGAACAAACACCGAGGTACAAAACTCACCAAATACTGAACGTGTGAACATGGCCTAACTTTCCTCCCGCTCATACAGCTGCATTGGAGTGTAACCGCTGCAGCCAATCTGTATATATAATATACTGTGTGATGTGCAGATGGGGCAGTGTCTGATCCTCCCTGCGGTCCGCCCCATACAGGGCATGGTGAAGTGAGGAGGGGAAGACTCACGCGATGGACCCCAAGTTTATTATTACCGTTAATATGTAAAGTGCGCGGCCTAGAGATCAGCGCATCCCGACACCGCCAGGATATTTAGGAGCGCGCTCGGGATTTCAGCTCCAGTTGCAACGAACAAATCAATAAATCAAGTTTTAAACGATGAACATTTGCATCTAAAGTACAAAGCTCGGCACAGGCCAAACGCCCTCCATTCTTCAACCAAAACTTGCACTTTTCATTCGATTTTTTATTACATTACTAAATGGACGGAGGGGAGGTGTATTGTGGACGGAGGGGAGGTGTAGTGTGGATGGAGGGGAGGTGGACGGAGGGGAGGTGTAGTGTGGACGGGGGGGAGGTGGACGGAGGGGAGGTGTAGTGTGGATGGAGGGGAGGTGTAGTGTGGGCGGGGGGGAGGTGTAGTGTGGATGGAGGGGAGGTGGACGGAGGGGAGGTGGACGTAGGGGAGGTGTAGTGTGGACGGAGGGGAGGTGGACGGAGGGGAGGTGTAGTGTGGGCGGGGGGGAGGTGTAGTGTGGATGGAGGGGAGGTGGACGGAGGGGAGGTGGACGTAGGGGAGGTGTAGTGTGGACGGAGGGGAGGTGGACGGAGGGGAGGTGTAGTGTGGATGGAGGGGAGGTGGACGGAGGGGAGGTGTAGTGTGGATGGAGGAGAGGTGGACGGAGGGGAGGTGTAGTGTGGATGGAGGGGAGGTGGACGGAGGGGAGGTGTAGTGTGGACGGAGGGGAGATGGACGGAGGGGAGGTGTAGTGTGGATGGAGGGGAGGTGGACGGAGGGGAGGTGTAGTGTGGACGGAGGGGAGGTGGACGGAGGGGAGGTGTAGTGTGGATGGAGGGGAGGTGGACGGAGGGGAGGTGTAGTGTGGATGGAGGAGAGGTGGACGGAGGGGAGGTGTAGTGTGGATGGAGGGGAGGTGGACGGAGGGGAGGTGTAGTGTGGACGGAGGGGAGATGGACGGAGGGGAGGTGTAGTGTGGACGGAGGGGAGGTGGACGGAGGGGAGGTGTAGTGTGGATGGAGGGGAGATGGATGGAGGGGAGGTGTAGTGTGGGCGGGGGGGAGGTGTAGTGTGGATGGAGGGGAGGTGGACGGAGGGGAGGTGGACGTAGGGGAGGTGTAGTGTGGACGGAGGGGAGGTGGACGGAGGGGAGGTGTAGTGTGGATGGAGGAGAGGTAGACGGAGGGGAGGTGTAGTGTGGATGGAGGGGAGGTGGACGGAGGGGAGGTGTAGTGTGGATGGAGGGGAGGTGGATGGAGGGGAGGTGTAGTGTGGGCGGAAGGGAGGTGGACGGAGGGGAGGTGTAGTGTGGACGGAGGGGAGGTGGACGGAGGGGAGGTGTAGTGTGGACGGAGGGGAGATGGATGGAGGGGAGGTGTAGTGTGGACGGAGGGTAGGTGGACGGAGGGGAGGTGTAGTGTGGACGGAGGGGAGGTGGACGGAGGGGAGGTGTAGTGTGGACGGAGGGGAGGTGGACGGAGGGGAGGTGTAGTGTGGAAGGAGGGGAGGTGGACGGAGGGGAGGTGTAGTGTGGACGGAGGGGAGGTGGACGGAGGGGAGGTGTAGTGTGGACGGAGGGGAGGTGGACGGAGGGGAGGTGTAGTGTGGACGGAGGGGAGGTGGACGGAGGGGAGGTGTAGTGTGGACGGAGGGGAGGTGGACGGAGGGGAGGTGCAGTGTGGACGGAGGGGAGGTGGACGGAGGGGAGGTGTAGTGTGGACGGAGGGGAGGTGGACGGAGGGGAGGTGTAGTGTGGATGGAGGGGAGGTGGACGGAGGGGAGGTGTAGTGTGGACGGGGGGGGAGGTGGACGGAGGGGAGGTGTAGTGTGGACGGAGGGGAGGTGGACGGAGGGGAGGTGTAGTGTGGATGGAGGGGAGGTGGACGGAGGGGAGGTGTAGTGTGGACGGGGGGGAGGTGGACGGAGGGGAGGTGTAGTGTGGACGGAGGGGAGGTGGACGGGGGGGAGGTGTAGTGTGGACGGAGGGGAGGTGGACGGAGGGGAGGTGTAGTGTGGACGGAGGGGAGGTGGACGGAGGGGAGGTGTAGTGTGGGCGGAGGGGAGGTGGACGGAGGGGAGGTGTAGTGTGGACGGAGGGGAGGTGGACGGAGGGGAGGTGTAGTGTGGATGGAGGGGAGGTGGACGGAGGGGAGGTGTAGTGTGGACGGAGGGGAGGTGGACGGAGGGGAGGTGTAGTGTGGACGGAGGGGAGGTGGATGGAGGGGAGGTGTAGTGTGGATGGAGGGGAGGTGGACGGAGGGGAGGTGTAGTGTGGACGGAGGGGAGGTGGACGGAGGGGAGGTGTAGTGTGGATGGAGGGGAGGTGGACGGAGGGGAGGTGTAGTGTGGATGGAGGGGAGGTGGACGGAGGGGAGGTGTAGTGTGGACGGAGGGGAGGTGGACGGAGGGGAGGTGGACGGAGGGGAGGTGTAGTGTGGACGGGGGGGAGGTGGACGGAGGGGAGGTGTAGTGTGGACGGAGGGGAGGTGGACGGAGGGGAGGTGTAGTGTGGACGGAGGGGAGGTGGACGGAGGGGAGGTGTAGTGTGGACGGAGGGGAGGTGGACGGAGGGGAGGTGGACGGAGGGGAGGTGTAGTGTGGATGGAGGGGAGGTGGACGGAGGGGAGGTGTAGTGTGGACAGGGGGGAGGTGTAGTGTGGACGGAGGGGAGGTGGACGGAGGGGAGGTGGACGGAGGGGAGGTGGATGGAGGGGAGGTGTAGTGTGGACGGGGGGAAGGTGGACGGAGGGGAAGTGTAGTGTGGATGGAGGGGAGGTGGACGGAGGGGAGGTGTAGTGTGGACGGAGGGGAGGTGGACGGAGGGGAGGTGTGTGGACGGGGGGGAGGTGTAGTGTGGACGGAGGGGAGGTGGACGGAGGGGAGGTGGACGGAGGGGAGGTGTAGTGTGGACGGGGGGGAGGTGGACGGAGGGGAGGTGTAGTGTGGACAGGGAAGGGAGCTGTAGTGTGGACAGGGGGGAGCTGTAGTGTTGACGGGGGGGAGCTGTAGCGTGGACGGGGGAGGGAGCTGTAGCGTGGACGGGGGAGGGAGCTGTAGCGTGGACGGGGGAGGGAGCTGTAGCGTGGACGGGGGAGGGAGCTGTAGCGTGGACGGGGGAGGGAGCTGTAGCGTGGACGGGGGAGGGAGGTGTAGCGTGGACGGGGGAGGGAGCTGTAGCGTGGACGGGGGACGGAGCTGTAGCGTGGATGGGGGAGGGAGCTGTAGCGTGGACGGGGGAGGGAGCTGTAGCGTGGACGGGCGAGAGAGCTGTAGCGTGGACGGGGGAGGGAGCTGTAGCGTGGACGGGGGAGGGGAGCTGTAGCGTGGACGGGGGAGCGGAGCTGTAGCGTGGACGGGGGAGGGAGCTGTAGCGTGGACGGGGGAGGGAGCTGTAGCGTGGACGGGGGAGGGGAGCTGTAGCGTGGACTGGGGAGGGAGCTGTAGTGGGGAAGGGAGCTGTAGCGGGGGAGTGAGCTGTAGCGTGGACGGGGGAGTGAGCTGTAGCGTGGACGGGGGAGAGAGCTGTAGCGTGGACGGGGGAGGGGAGCTGTAGCGTGGACGGGGGAGGGAGCTGTAGTGGGGAAGGGAGCTGTAGCGTGGACGGGGGAGGGAGCTGTAGCGTGGACGGGGGAGGGAGCTGTAGCGTGGACGGGGGAGGGAGCTGTAGCGTGGACGGGGGAGGGAGCTGTAGCGTGGACGAGGGGCGGGAAGGTGTAGTGCAGGGTGAGGGTAGGTGTAGCCAACTGCTGCTAACAGTGCAGAGGATAAGTAAACCCTTGATGTGGACAGTAAAGAGGGAGAGGCTCCTGCTGCAGACAGAGCACAGGGGAGAGGCTCCTGCTGCAGACAGAGCACAGGGGAGAGGCTCCTGCTGCAGACAGAGCACAGGGGAGAGGCTCCTGCTGCAGACAGAGCACAGGGGAGAGGCTCCTGCTGCAGACAGAGCACAGGGGAGAGGCTCCTGCTGCAGACAGTGCAGAGATTGGAGCCTCCTGCTGTCTTACAGCCATTTACAAGTCAGTAAGGAGTGGAGTGGGTGACAAGGCTGAGCTCCTGGGACACAGAAGATTTCACTACATATGTGCCATTTTTTTTACTGTATTATTAGACAAAAAAAAAATCAAAAGGACCAGAGTAAGTTGAGGGGGATATACAGTGTGTGTGTATATATAATATATATATATGGGCGGCACGGTGGCTCAGTGGCTAGCACTGCAGTCTTGCAGCGCTGGGGTCCTGGGTTCAAATCCCACCAAGGACACCATCTGCAAGGAGTTTGTATGTTCTCCCCGTGTTTGCGTGGGTTTCCTCCGGGTACTCCGGTTTCCTCCCACACTACAAAGACATACAGATAGGGACTCTAGATTGTGAGCCCCAATGGGGACAGTGTTGCCAATGTATGTAAAGTGCTATGGAATTAATAGCGCTATATAAATGAATAAAATTATTATTATTATTATTATTATATATTCTGTATATAATAATCCCATAATATACACGTGTGGGTGTGTATATATAATATACACAAATAACTAAATGTATATTTTCCATTTCGCGTTCCTGCATGTGGGAGGGATATTGATTAATTTTCTAAGCCTGCGATGTTGTGCTCTTCTCCTGGTGTGACGATAGTGACCCTTTCAGACATATTTTGTACAGCGCTCTACAAACTGTTGGCGCCATAAAAATCCGTAAAATAATAGTTGAGAGACATTAAGCAAATGCAATTGCAGAATTGTGCCCCCCCCTCGTGATGTGGAGAATTGGGGGCAGGAGGTCTCCGCAGTGTCACATAGCCGGATGCAGACGCCCCCCCCCCCCCCCCCCCCCCGCTCCGCGCTATTCCTGTGGATCTGGAACGAGTGATGCAGAAATGTCAGTGATATTAAGAACATCCTCATGGTAACCTCTAGACGGTGGGACAGATGTTCCTGATTTCCAGGGCTCCGGGGCATCACACTGCACCCAGGTCGTATCTGCGGAAAGTAAGAAATCTCCGCGTTTATCAGGAAATATATTCTCATTATATTACAGCCGCTTGTAGGGAGAGAGCGGATTCCTCTCGGAGGACACGAGCGCAATGTCCTGCTACATCCCTGCTCATCGTATTCTCAGGCGCTCTCAGGATCGGGGATGGAATCCGCCGCTTCTTCATGATTTCCTGATTCCATCCTTAGTCGTCTCTGGTCTCTGATGTCAGAGGTTTCCCTTTTCTGTTACATATAATTAATGTATAAAAGTTTCTGTACTTTGATACATTATTAGTTTTGATAATATAAAGCTGCAGAATATTTTTTTGACAATTTTCTGATATTTATTTAGAGGAAATTTAGCAATAATTCAAATAACTACAACCTGTATAATCAGCGCTGCGAATAATAAAACAGACAGAAATGGCTCCACAGAACGGGCTCCACAGAACGGGCTCCACAGAACGGACTCCATAGAACGGACTCCATAGAACGGACTCCACAGAACGGGCTCCACAGAACGGACTCCACAGAACGGGCTCCACAGAACGGGCTCCACAGAATGGGCTCCATAGAACGGGCTCCACAGAACGGGCTCCACAGAACGGGCTCCACAGAACGGGCTCCACAGAATGGGCTCCACAGAATGGGCTCCACAGAACGGGCTCCACAGAACGGGCTCCACAGAACGGGCTCCACAGAATGGGCTCCACAGAATGGGCTCCACAGAACGGCTCCTCATTCAGCCACGAGTCTGTAATATGGTACTGCCAGGATCCTTATATGTCCCGAGGAGACTTTCCACCAACTCTTCTAGATACTTCTCCAGTTGGTCACCACGAATGTGAACGCTCCTTGCAGAAGCTCCTCATCTTGAAGACGCTGATGATCCCAAGGAAAGACTCCTTCCTTTATCTTTGCTTCACTCCATCTTGGACATTCATCAATGAGATACTTGATCATTTTTCTCCATTCATTGCCTTTAGTCTTCATTTTCACTACCTTGATGAGCAATGGTGGAAACCAAATCCGTGGCCACAAGTGCAGGTGCCGGCCATTGTTACTCCCTGGCTGAATGTCGGAGCGGCCGGTCTCTTTTATTGTAGTGATATTCTCTCACGCCTATCCCATTCACAGAAGCCGCAGTTCTGTGTGTATCCACCCTGGAGATCAAGTAGGAGGACAACCACCTTTAAGTCACCACCGAGGACCATAAATGTTGTCATAGTTCAGGCCCCTCAGCAAATTTTAAGCCTCATATTCATTTTCAGCAACATAAAATTCAACTGTTTTGGCCTCTGAACTAACTAGGTTGTAGAAGAGATATAATTGCAATTTCAGATGTATATAGTATATAGGAGGTAACAGCTCAGGGGATATATAGCATGTGTTATATTAAAGGGGTGGTGTCATAAAGACCCATGAGGGCATATGGCTTTATTAAAATGGGATCTTCAAGCATGTCCCTGTATTGTGGCCTGTTCATGTATGACCAGTCATTTAGGAAGTGGCCTGACTGCAGCGTTCCCTCCCTGACTGCAGCGTTCCCTCCCTGACTGCGGCGTTCCCTCCCTGGCTGCGGCGTTCCCACCCCCCCTGTCTGCGGCGTTCCCCACCCCCCCTGTCTGCGGCGTTCCCCACCCCCCTGGATGCGGAGTTCCTCTTGACTGCGGCGTCCCCTTGAGCACTTTTCTGTCTCATACGATAGATTATTTTTCGTTCTCTAATCCGGTTACTCGTCTACTAAGGGTCCGGTACGGTGAGGAGTCTCTATGGTAAGGGCAGTGTGGAGTGTTTTTGTGTGTGTATTCCTTGTGTTCTTTTGTTTTGGCTCACCAAAGCCACAATTGCTGGATGAACATCCCCGACCAGAGGTGTTGGCGCAGCATAGAACGGCAGTACAGGATGGGCTGGATGGCACCTCCGAGCGAGGAACAGCAGAGCTGAGTGTGCGGACGACATCTTGGTCATAGGAAAACAGGGCTGTATTGGCTGAATGGCGTCTTCCTTATGGATTGGCAAAGTTAAGTATGGAGAACGTCACCTTGGTCGTGGTATGGTCTAGCGGAATATACAAGATGGCAGTTTGGTTCTGCAGAGTCGAGTATACAGACAGGCAGCGTGTGGCAGATAACGCAGAACACAATGGCACCCCACTATAGATTTAGTCAGACTCACTTCGGGGCACATATAGCAGAACCTAGTGGTAACGTAGGGCTTATCATGGAATGTAAGGGCTAAGACGCCAACTACCTGAATACTCTGGCAGCAGGTCACTGCCTGTGCCGGCCTATAAGGCCTGGGCATCTGACCGAAGCGGTGTGTACCCGGCTATCGTACTAACCCAATGTGCATGGGAGCAGAGAGCAGAAGGAGGCCGAGCCCGGTGCTGGAGCCAGGATGGGTGGGTAACGGCTCCCGCGGGCTTGGATGGTTGAGCTTGTCGTACTGATTCAGTGTCAGGCGCCCTTTGATGTCCGCTTTGGAGCCGCCATCTGTAAACTCATTTGTTTCAGGAGCTTTTGGTTGCGGATCCTGTGAATATGTGTGTATCATTGACGTATATCTCCTCGCTCGCATCACTCTGAGGCTGAGCACATCCTCCGTGTCTTCTGGGAAGCAAAAAGTCTATCTAAGTCCATTAAAAAGGTTCATAAACCGTGAAGTAAGTAGATTTATCAAGCGTCTGGGATCGGGAATATCATAAAGATTAGTGTCATAAAGAGGAAGAAAGCGATTGAAGCTAAGCTGATTAATACGAGCGGAGCTCCTCTAATGTTCTCGACTGCGAAGGCGATAAAGCTGATGTGAGACCGCACGGACCCCCAGTGTGTACACGTAAGACCCCATTGTCTCATCGCCCCGACAGACATGAAACGTGCGTTCAGGTTTATTAGACTTTTACTAATTATTCCAAGAATCACGGAACCATCGGTGTCTGCGAGGAAACTTCTCAAAACTTCTAGGATGGTTTTTTCTAGTGTTTCCCTGGATTGCAGATTGGTGATCATCGGTGGCGGGAAGCGCAGCCGCCGAGGGTGATTCTGTATTTCCGTGAATTAAAGAGTTGATAATAGAGAGTGGAGCGTTATCCTTGGTGCATAGTGAATGTATGGAGCGAGCGCAGGAGCCGAGCCCAATCCACAGCCACTGGCTGCAATATACGCTGAGCATCTCCCTGTAATGTAGCGGAGCTCTGATCGCTGCTGCATAACCACAATCCACAGCAGCAGCTGCAATATACACTGAGCATCTCCCTGTAATGTAGCGGAACTCTGATCGCTGCTGCATAACCACAATCCACAGCAGCAGCTGCAATATACACTGAGCATCTCCCTGTAATGTAGCGGAGCTCTGATCGCTGCTACAGAACCACAATCCATAGCCGTCAGCTGCAATATACACTGAGCATCTCCCTGTTATGTAGCGGAGCTCTGATCGCTGCTGCATAACCACAATCCACAGCAGCAGCTGCAATATACACTGAGCATCTCCCTGTTATGTAGCGGAGCTCTGATCGCTGCTGCATAACCACAATCCACAGCAGCAGCTGCAATATACACTGAGCATCTCCCTGTAATGTAGCGGAGCTCTGATCGCTGCTGCATAACCACAATCCACAGCAGCAGCTGCAATATACACTGAGCATCTCCCTGTAATGTAGCGGAGCTCTGATCGCTGCTACAGAACCACAATCCATAGCCGTCAGCTGCAATATACACTGAGCATCTCCCTGTTATGTAGCGGAGCTCTGATCGCTGCTGCATAACCACAATCCACAGCAGCAGCTGCAATATACACTGAGCATCTCCCTGTTATGTAGCAGAGCTCTGATCGCTGCTGCAGAACCACAATCCATAGCCGTCAGCTGCAATATGCACTGAGCATCTCCCTGTAATGTAGCGGAGCTCTGATCGCTGCTGTATAACCACAATCCACAGCATCAGCTGCAATATACACTGAGCATCTCCCTGTTATGTAGCGGAGCTCCGATCGCTGCTGCATAACCACAATCCACAGCCGCCAGATGCAATATTCACTAAGCATCTCCCTGTAATGTAGCGGAGCTCTGATCGCTGCTGCATAACCACAATCCATAGCCGTCATCTGCAATATACACTGAGCATCTCCCTGTAATGTAGTGGAGCTCTGATCGCTGCAGCACAACCACAATCCATAGCCGCCAGCTGCAATATACACTGAGCATCTCCCTGTAATGTAGCGGAGCTCTGATCGCTGCTGCACAACCACAATCCACAGCCGCCGACTGCAATATACACTGAGCATCTCCCTGTAATGTAGTGGAGCTCCGATCGCTGCTGCATAACCGCAATCCACAGTCGCCATATACACTGAGCATCTCCCTGTAATGTAGCGGAGCTCTGATTGCTGCTGCATAACCACAGCCCACAGTCGCCAGCTGCAGTATACACTGAGAATCTCCCTTTAATGTAGTGGAGCTCTGATCGCTGCTGCATAACCGCAATCCACAGCCGCCAGCTGCAACATACACTGAGCTTCTCCATGTAATGTAGCGGAGCACTGATCACTGCTTGTATCTGGCAGTCATTCCTCTCATCATTGTGTACTTTGTATGCGGCAGTCGTTCCTCTCATCATTGTGTATCCGGCAGTCGTTCCTCTCATCATTGTGTATCCGGCAGTCGTTCCTCTCATCATTGTGTATCCGGCAGTCGTTCCTCTCATCATTGTGTATCCGGCAGTCGTTCCTCTCATCATTGTGTATCCGGCAGTCGTTCCTCTCATCATTGTGTACCTTGTATCCGGCAGTCGTTCCTCTCATCATTGTGTACCTTGTATCCGGCAGTCGTTCCTCTCATCATTGTGTATCCGGCAGTCGTTCCTCTCATCATTGTGTATCCGGCAGTCGTTCCTCTCATCATTGTGTACCTTGTATCTGGCAGTCGTTCCTCTCATCATTGTGTACCTTGTATCCGGCAGTCGTTCCTCTCATCATTGTGTATCCGGCAGTCGTTCCTCTCATCATTGTGTATCCGGCAGTCGTTCCTCTCATCATTGTGTATCCGGCAGTCGTTCCTCTCATCATTGTGTATCCGGCAGTCGTTCCTCTCATCATTGTGTATCCGGCAGTCGTTCCTCTCATCATTGTGTATCCGGCAGTCGTTCCTCTCATCATTGTGTATCCGGCAGTCGTTCCTCTCATCATTGTGTATCCGGCAGTCGTTCCTCTCATCATTGTGTATCCGGCAGTCGTTCCTCTCATCATTGTGTATCCGGCAGTCGTTCCTCTCATCATTGTGTACCTTGTATCTGGCAGTCGTTCCTCTCATCATTGTGTACCTTGTATGCGGCAGTCGTTCCTCTCATCATTGTGTATCCGGCAGTCGTTCCTCTCATCATTGTGACCTTGTATCCGGCAGTCGTTCCTCTCATCATTGTGTACCTTGTATCCAGCAGTCGTTCCTCTCATCATTGTGTATCCGGCAGTCGTTCCTCTCATCATTGTGTATCCAGCAGTCGTTCCTCTCATCATTGTGTACCTTGTATCTGGCAGTCGTTCCTCTCATCATTGTGTATCCGGCAGTCGTTCCTCTCATCATTGTGTATCTGGCAGTCGTTCCTCTCATCATTGTGTATCCGGCAGTCGTTCCTCTCATCATTGTGTATCCGGCAGTCGTTCTTCTCATCATTGTGACCTTGTATCCGGCAGTCGTTCCTCTCATCATTGTGTACCTTGTATCCGGCAGTCGTTCCTCTCATCATTGTGTACCTTGTATCCAGCAGTCGTACCTCTCATCATTGTGTATCCGGCAGTCGTTCCTCTCATCATTGTGTATCCGGCAGTCGTTCCTCTCATCATTGTGTACCTTGTATCTGGCAGTCGTCCCTCTCATCATTGTGTACCTTGTATCTGGCAGTCGTTCCTCTCATCATTGTGTATCCGGCAGTCGTTCCTCTCATCATTGTGTACCTTGTATCTGGCAGTCATTCCTCTCATCATTGTGTATCCGGCAGTCGTTCCTCTCATCATTGTGTATCCAGCTGTCGTTCCTCTCATCATTGTGTATCCGGCAGTCGTTCCTCTCATCATTGTGTATCCGGCAGTCGTTCCTCTCATCATTGTGTATCCGGAAGTCGTTCTTCTCATCATTGTGACCTTGTATCCGGCAGTTGTTCCTCTCATCATTGTGTACCTTGTATCCGGCAGTCGTTCCTCTCATCATTGTGTATCCGGCAGTCGTTCCTCTCGTCATTTGTGTACCTTGTATCCGGCAGTGGTTCCTCTCATCATTGTGTATCCGGCAGTCGTTACTCTCATCATTGTGTATTCGGCAGTCGTTCTTCTCATCATTGTGACCTTGTAGCCGGCAGTCGTTCTTCTCATCATTGTGACCTATCCGGCAGTCGTTCCTCTCATCATTGTGTACCTTGTATCCGGCAGTCATTCCTCTCATCATTGTGTATCCGGCAGTCGTTCCTCTCGTCATTTGTGTACCTTGTATCCGGCAGTCGTTCCTCTCATCATTGTGTATCTGGCAGTCGTTACTCTCATCATTGTGTATCCGGCAGTCGTTCCTCTCATCATTGTGTACCTTGTATCCGGCAGTCGTTCCTCTCATCATTGTGTACCTTGTATCTGTTGTAGCTGTTCTGTTTTGTCACAAGTCAGCTTATGGGATCACCAGTGAGGTCCTCTGAATTAGGCCTCTTCAGACCTAATCAAGATCGAGCGCTCGGAGAAAAAGATCTGCATCCATGTGGGCATGATCAATTTTCTGTTTATTTAACCAAAGTACACTTTATTTATACCATTTACAGATCAATGTGATATTGCAAATGAAGCTTCTAGCTGGACTTTACCAGTTGCTCATATGACCTTTAAGTTTTAGCAAAACAATAATGTAGAGTCATGCATATGAGATAAGAAGAAGATAAGAAGAACATTTAGAGACAATAATAATCCTTGATCTTGTCTCTTATTCCGAAGGCTCTATGACTATGAACTACCACCAGATATACTTACTAATGAAATAAAATATCTTTAATAAAGAAATAGAGAAACCATTTAACCCTTCTATATCAATTTCCCCCTTTTGTAAATGGTATAACCTTCACTACAGGGTCAGTAGGCGTCCAAACAGGAGCTGCTGGCTCATGGGCCTAGTACCCATGAGGGGTCTTCCTACCACTTCACCAATCCACCCTCAGTGTGGACACCTACTCCCCGTCAGTAGAGGCCATTTGGGGTCCGTAGTAAACTACAGAGGGTTCAATACTGAAACTCTTAGAACATACATTATTCAATAGTTTAGCTAACGCATATATCAATGTTTTTACAGCTATATAAAGCAATAGACAGAATAACAATATTTGCATACAGGATTGTATAATGCCAGAAACCCAACCTGCTAGGCCCTTAAACCAATTAGCTGGATTCATAAAAGAAAATGTATTTCCTCACCAGGAGTCTTCGCTGGAGTCATCCATATATATACATATATACATACACATGTATATACATATAATAGGAGAACAGATAAAAACTGGTGACCATGTATGTAGATACACACATAGACACAAACACACGGAAACAATCATTGTCCTTTCCACAGATAGCAACATCATTATATTGAAGACTGAACCATAATCCATCGTAGGTAATGGGGCCTGAATGAGGGATCTTAGTCTTTACTTTGGTAACTACACCCTCAATGTCCGGATTGTATTCCATCCACCACGACTGTCCCCTAGGCTGTGTGATATTTAGCTGGAACCAGGGATTAGAGACCTTTCCAGCTATAGTCAAGGTGGCAAATACATCTTTTCACCAGAATATCGATAGAGTCCAGGTTTCATTGTACATACAGTCTGATATCAACACCTCCTGTGGTTTCAGAGGTAAGGCTAAATATGGCATAGTCTTTGAAGAAAATAAAACTGTGTGTGCAGATCCAACAGTCTTTTGGCTTTTCTCCTTCCATGTCCTCAGTAAGAGAAATATGGTGGCGAATGAGTTTATTATCCCAGTCCGTATTTAAAAGTTCGCTCAGTGTCTTTGTTTGGCGCAGCAACCCTGCTACACCTAGCAGGATAATTAGCAAAACTGTCATTCTGCCGGTGGAGTGACCTCTTTACAGTGACTGGCGTGGATCCAGGTGGGCTTTCCCTCAAGTTTCACTGAGGTGGATGTGGTCAGCTGGACTTGGAATGGGCCATCAGAGCGTGGATCTAGGCCCTTCTCACGTGTCTGCGCACGACCACCCAATCACCTGGATTCAGTTGATGCACATCTGCACTTGCATTGGGATCTGGAATGGATGAAAAGACATGTTTATGCACCACATTAAGTCTTTCCTGTAAGGCCTGGACGTAGGCTGTCATAGTGCCGTGTTGCATCTGTAACACTTGTGGAAAGTAGAGACCTGTTTTTGGGGCACTACCAAAAAGGACTTCAAAAGGAGACAAGCCTGTCTTTCTATTTGGAGTGTGTCTGACTGAAAAGAGTGCCAGGGATAAGCACTCTACCCAATTCTTTCCTGTCTCTGCCATGGGCTTTTGAATTTTTAGTTTAAGTGTCCCGTTTAATCTCTCTACTTTTCCACTGCTCTGCGGATGATAAGGGGTATGGAATGCCTGCTCTATTCCCAGGGCCTGCATAATGTCCCTCATTATTTCTCCAGTGAAGTGTGTACCCCTGTCACTTTCTATGGCTTCTGGGATGCCATACCGACAGACTAGTTCCTTCATCAGTTTTTCTGCAGTTGTTTTAGCATTTGCACATTTTACTGGATAGGCCTCAACCCATCCTGAGAAGAGATCTACACATACCAGGACGTATTCATACACTCCTACCTTGGGTAGTTGTATGTAGTCTATTTGCAGTCGTTGACACGGGTAGAGCGGTCTGGGTGTTGCTTTCTTAGGGACTTTTACTGTTTTATCTGGGTTGTGTTGTGCGCAGATAATGCAGGATTGTACATGTTTGGAGGCTACGTAACTGAAGCCAGGAGCGATCCAGAAGGCATTCACCTGGTTACACATGTGACTTTTTGAGGCGTGAGTGGGGCCATGTGTTGCTTGTGCCATCATAGGGAACAGGGACCTTGGTAAACACAACCTATCCTTACTTTCCCATACTCCATTCGAGTTCAGCCCAGCTCCCATTTTCCCCAGTGTTCCTTCTCTGTTTGGGCAGCCTGATGCTGGAGGGATTTCAGGACATCCAGACTCACTGTGGCTGGGACTTGCTGGCTCCCTGCCACTATCCTCTGATCCCTAGGCCTCTTTGCCGCTGCTTTCGCAGCTGCATCCGCCCTTCTATTGCCCGCTACCTCCAGTGAGTCACCTTTTGTGTGTGCTTTCACCTTAATGATGCCAACCTGGACTGGTAACATTAGTGCCTCCATTAACCGTTTTACCAATTCTGCATTTTTAATAGGCTTACCAGCTGACGTAAGAAAAGCTCTACTTCTCCAGATAGGGCCAAAATCATGACAGATCCCAAATCCATAATTTGAGTCTGAATAAACATTAATTTTCCTACCTGATCCCGCTCTACACGCCTCAATGAGCGCTGTTAGCTCCGCCTCCTGCGCGGACATGTGCGGCGGGAGTGGTTCAGCTCGGATTACCTCATGTGAGGATACTACTGCATATCCAGTGTAGAATCTCCCATCCAGGTGGTATCTGGAGCCATCTACAAAAAACTCAAAATCTGCATTAGTAATAGGTGTATCATAGACATGTGGAAAACCGCTGTCTCCTGACTCATCAGCTCTATGCAGCCATGCTCGTGCGTCATGTCAAAGTATTCATCCTCACTTGCTACCATTGTCACCTATTCCCCCTTTTCTGAATCTACTGGCAAAAGGGTGGCTGGATTCAGAACATTACACCTCTTGAGGGTGACATACTCAGGAATCAGAAGGGCACATTCAAGTCTGAGCTGTCTGGCCATAGACAGGTGTTTCGATTGGACTTGCACAAGTATAGCATGGATGTCATGCGGGGAGTAAATTGTTAAGGGAAATGTCAATGTGATCTCGCAAGCTTTCCCTAGCAGTACTGCAGCAGCCGCTACAGCACGGACACACGTGGGTGACCCTCTGACAACTGGGTCCAATCGCGCTGAGTAGTAAGCTATTGGTCTTTGTTTGTCACCATGTTGCTGTGTGAGGACAGGTGTCGCATGCCCTCCCTGTTCTGTGCAAAACAAGAAAAATGGTTGATCGTAATTTGGAATACCCAGGGCCAGGGCAGATACAATGAGTAGTTTAAGGGAATGAAAGGAATCAATAGCTTCCTGAGTGAGGTCAAAGGGGTCAGATGACAGACAATCATGGAGGAGTTGTATCATTTGCGAGGCAGACCTTATCCAAGGCCTGCAGTATGACACTAAGCCCAAAAAGGTGCGCAGTTGCCGGTGGGACCTGGGTAAGGAGAGATTTTGGACCGCTTGTTTTCTCTCCTCAGTCAGGTGTCTTGTACCTTCAGAGATACAGTGACCCAAAAATGTTACCTTTTCCTTACAGTACTGTAATTTTTCACGTGAAACTTTGCAACCATTCTCTGCCAGAAAACACAGCAAAGAAATTGTGGCTTCCTTGCAGGACGTCTGGTCTGGACAGCAGAGCAAAAGGTCATCCACGTACTGCAATAGCGTAACCTGTGGATGAGGCGGTTGCCCCTGCTCCAGAATTCCTGCCATAGCTGTGGAATAAATGGTAGGTGAATTCATTCCTCCTTGCGGGAGGACTGTCCACATGTACTGTTTCCCCTCATGTGTGAAGGCAAAAAGATACTGACAGTCAGGGTGTAGAGGCACAGAGAAAAAGGCATTTGCCAAATCAATTACTGTAAAACATTTGGAGGTCCCTGGGATTTGTGACAGTAAGGTATGTGGGTTTGGAACAATTGGTGTTACACTCTCAGTGACAGCATTGACAGCTCTCACATCATGCACCATTCTGTACGTGTCAGGGGAACCTTTGGGCCCTTTTTTCTTGATTGGATACAAGGGAGTGTTACAGGGGGAGGACCTTTGTACTAGAGCCCCTGCTTCCACGTATTCTCTTATATCTCTGGTCAGGGCCATTGATTTGGCTGGGCTTAAGGGATACTGTTTATCAAGGGAATTTCAGACACCAATCCCTCCAGTCCCTTCGTGGTCACCAGTTTCCTAGGCCAGAGGCGAAGGAGGAGGGAAGGAAGGAGGAGAGTCAGTCTGCTCCCTCTCCTATTTGGGGTTTTTGCACTGTCTGGCGTAATGTCCATTCTGTCCACAATTCCAGCACTGTACGGTCACTCGGTCACCTGGTGCCCTCCCTCTCTGCTTCCACTGGTTTCCTTGTGCTCTAGCATACATAAGTGGTCGCTTGCATTTTGTCAGTTCAACCCCCTTAGCTACTTGCAGAAGGTCTGTTGGGTCCATGTTTCTCCACTCAGGTCTGGCTGTCTGTACTGCTTCTCGTAAAACCTTATTCATACCGTTAATGAATATACTCATCAGTATTTTGTCATTAAGGGAGGTTCTGACTTTGTACCCCACGTCTGCCCACTTCAGCTGTAACCTCCAAAAGTACGTCTCTATACTCTCCCCTTCCTGCTGTATTACGTCAGTCAGGGAAAGAGGGAAAGGTTGGTCTTCAGGGTCAGATAACTGTTTTCTTTCCTCACCGTCAGAGTAATGTCCAGCTTCCTCCCCAAAACTCAATTCCTTCACTACCTCTGTCTCAGTGTCAGCGTCCTCTGTCATCACATGTGATCTGGTTCGAACAGGATTTAGTGCAATCAGCTTAGGGCGAGTAACATTACACATAGCACAAGTACTTCTCCAGTCTGGGTTTTTCTGACTACAATGTTTACAAGTCCATTCATCTGGTCTGGGTTTCTGATCATGTGAAGGGGGGGCGGTAGCAGTCACAGTTTTTGCTCTTGGTGCATTAAAACATTTATAATACACTTTACATAACAATAATATAATAATACATCCCACTGTTATTTCTTTACATCCACAATGCTGCACCTCTTCCTTGAATCTGTGCCATTTCTCAACATCC
Organism: Anomaloglossus baeobatrachus; assembly: GCF_048569485.1. NCBI lineage: Eukaryota > Metazoa > Chordata > Amphibia > Anura > Aromobatidae > Anomaloglossus > Anomaloglossus baeobatrachus. The sequence continues at coordinate 3,509,880 of NC_134361.1, forward strand.
AAACACCCACACTCTGGCATGTCTGCATTTCTGAGTATTGGTCTGACATTTTTCACTGCTTCCTTGACTTTCCTTTCTTGCACTATCTGTTTGGCTGTTTTGGATCCGGCTGGAGCCCCACGCTGCACACTGAACAAGTTGCCCATGGCTTCAACTTATTCCCACACAGCCCACCTTTCTGCAAATGCCCTCTCAGTGTCCCTGAACCTTGTTAACAGGTCACACGTCTCCTGGCAAGTCAGAATGGGCTCTCAAGTGGTAGCTGGAAGGCTAAATCAGCATTCACTCTCACCTGCTACACTTGTAGGGCGTATTGGGAAGGGTTAAAAACACCTCTCACCCAATAGACCAGATGACTAAAGCAGGAAGGACCAGGTGTGATAGTCCTCTCACCTGCTAGACCACCTCCATGTAAGTGGGAAGGCCACCATGCTCTCTAACCCACTTAGACCTGATGTGCAGTTGGGTACTTCATGCTGGTCCTTTACAAAGTATTCCAGCAACGAATGTAAACTAAAGTTAAACCAATACACCAATACAATCCTCAGAGCTGACTTTCTCACAGAGGGCAGAAAATCGCGCAGCTGTTCACTTGACCCCTCCCAACAGAATGTCAGCGCACAGTTTGTTTAGCAAGAGTCTTATCTCGTCCAGATTCAGCTTTCCAAAATACAATCCTAATACCCACTGGTATAATACACAATCCTAGCAGAAAATTGAGACTACTTATATACCTTCACAGCACTAATATTCTACTTTGCTATAAAACCTTCATCCCCATTTTGAGGGGAAGAAACACACAATATCTCACTATAAGGACAGATCCCAGGACCACTTGTCTTACTCATTCATTGATTCCAGAAACATATGTAACAATACACCTTCCAAGAGTTAACCTCACATGCAAATAAAATTATCTAAACCGCTCTTGATACTGATGGGAAAAAAAATACATATGTCAGGTATCCACTCAAATACTCTATATGGCTATGCCCTGTGACATTTCACAACTGGAACATCTTTTCACAGTCCACAGTATAGCCTATAACCATTAGACTTATACATACATATTATTTCACCAAGTCTCTTATCTCAATTTCTCATCACTTTGTTATTCAGAGGCTTCTCATCAATATACAACAACCTATTGCCTGCCTACTTTATCTAGGCATTAATATGAAACCACTTATGAACACATATCCCTAGACCAGTGTATTGCCCATCAAAGATGCAAAGATGGCCAAAGTAAAACACAAAACACAGCAACACAGCAAATGCAATTATACAGAGACTGTCCCAAATTCCATGCTATGCAATCTATGCAATCAGTTAATAGACGGACCACAGATTATCTTATTACTCTATATTTCAACTCTCATTCAGACATGCATGAAAAAACAATACTCACTGGTGATGCCAGAGTTCTTGAACCGTGTGTACAGCCTTACCCAGAATATTCGGGAAATCAGAGAGAGTGAAATAAAGTGTAAGAATAAAGCTTCTCACCTTGCTGCAGCTGAAATTTCACTGTCTCAAGAGTCCCCAAAACTTCTTCCGAATAGGCTGGTTGGCCACGGCTCCACGTTGGGCACCAAAAACTGTTGTAGCTGTTCTGTTTTGTCACAAGTCAGCTTATGGGATCACCAGTGAGGTCCTCTGAATTAGGCCTCTTCAGACCTAATCAAGATCGAGCGCTCGGAGAAAAAGATCTGCATCCATGTGGGCATGATCAATTTTCTGTTTATTTAACCAAAGTACACTTTATTTATACCATTTACAGATCAATGTGATATTGCAAATGAAGCTTCTAGCTGGAAATTTACAAGTTGCTCATATGACCTTTAAGTTTTAGCAAAACAAAAATGTAGAGTCATGCATATGAGATAAGAAGAAGATAAGAAGAACATTTAGAGACAATAATAATCCTTGATCTTGTCTCTTATTCCGAAGGCTCTATGACTATGAACTACCACCAGATATACTTACTAATGAAATAAAATATCTTTAATAAAGAAATAGAGAAACCATTTAACCCTTCTATATCATATCCGGCAGTGGTTCCTCTCATCATTGTGTATCCGGCAGTCGTTCCTCTCGTCATTTGTGTACCTTGTATCCGGCAGTGGTTCCTCTCATCATTGTGTATCCGGCAGTCGTTCCTCTCATCATTGTGTATCCGGCAGTCGTTCCTCTCATCATTGTGTATCCGGCAGTCGTTCCTCTCATCATTGTGTATCCGGCAGTCGTTCCTCTCATCATTGTGACCTTGTATCCGGCAGTCGTTCCTCTCATCATTGTGTACCTTGTATCTGTCAGTCGTTCCTCTCATCATTGTGTACCTTGTATCCAGCAGTCGTTCCTCTCATCATTGTGTATCCGGCAGTCGTTCCTCTCATCATTTGTGTACCTTGTATCCGGCAGTGGTTCCTCTCATCATTGTGTATCTGGCAGTCGTTCCTCTCATCATTGTGTATCCGGCAGTCGTTCTTCTCATCATTGTGACCTTGTATCCGGCAGTCGTTCTTCTCATCATTGTGACCTTGTATCCGGCAGTCGTTCCTCTCATCATTGTGTACCTTGTATCCGGCAGTCGTTCCTCTCATCATTGTGTACCTTGTATCCGGCAGTGGTTCCTCTCATCATTGTGTATCCGGCAGTCGTTCCTCTCGTCATTTGTGTACCTTGTATCCGGCAGTCGTTCCTCTCATCATTGTGTATCCGGCAGTCGTTCCTCTCATCATTGTGTATCCGGCAGTCGTTCCTCTCATCATTGTGTACCTTGTATCCGGCAGTCGTTCCTCTCATCATTGTGTACCTTGTATCTGGCAGTCGTTCCTCTCATCATTGTGTACCTTGTATCCAGCAGTCGTTCCTCTCATCATTGTGTATCCGGCAGTCGTTCCTCTCATCATTTGTGTACCTTGTATCCGGCAGTGGTTCCTCTCATCATTGTGTATCTGGCAGTCGTTCCTCTCATCATTGTGTATCCGGCAGTCGTTCTTCTCATCATTGTGACCTTGTATCCGGCAGCCGTTCTTCTCATCATTGTGACCTTGTATCCGGCAGTCGTTCCTCTCATCATTGTGTACCTTGTATCCGGCAGTCGTTCCTCTCATCATTGTGTACCTTGTATCCGGCAGTGGTTCCTCTCATCATTGTGTATCCGGCAGTCGTTCCTCTCGTCATTTGTGTACCTTGTATCCGGCAGTCGTTCCTCTCATCATTGTGTATCCGGCAGTCGTTCCTCTCATCATTGTGTATCCGGCAGTCGTTCCTCTCATCATTGTGTACCTTGTATCCGGCAGTCGTTCCTCTCATCATTGTGTACCTTGTATCCGGCAGTGGTTCCTCTCATCATTGTGTATCCGGCAGTCGTTCCTCTCGTCATTTGTGTACCTTGTATCCGGCAGTGGTTCCTCTCATCATTGTGTATCCGGCAGTCGTTCCTCTCATCATTGTGTACCTTGTATCCAGCAGTCGTTCCTCTCATCATTGTGTATCCGGCAGTCGTTCCTCTCATCATTGTGTATTCGGCAGTCTTTCCTCTCATCATTCTGTATCCGGCAGTCGTTCTTCTCATCATTGTGACCTTGTATCCGGCAGTCGTTCCTCTCATCATTGTGTACCTTGTATCCGGCAGTTGTTCCTCTCATCATTGTGTACCTTGTATCCGGCAGTCGTTCCTCTCATCATTGTGTATCCGGCAGTCGTTCCTCTCATCATTGTGTATCCGGCAGTCGTTCCTCTCATCATTGTGTACCTTGTATCTGGCAGTCGTTCCTCTCATCATTGTGTACCTTGTATCTGGCAGTCGTCCCTCTTATCATTGTGTATCCGGCAGTCGTCCCTCTCATCATTGTGTACCTTGTATCTGGCAGTCATTCCTCTCATCATTGTGTATCCGGCAGTCATTCCTCTCATCATTGTGTATCCGGCAGTCGTTCCTCTCATCATTGTGTATCCGGCAGTCGTTCCTCTCATCATTCTGACCTTGTATCCGGCAGTCGTTCTTCTCATCATTGTGACCTTGTATCCGGCAGTCGTTCCTCTCATCATTGTGTACCTTGTATCCGGCAGTCGTTCCTCTCATCATTGTGTATCCGGCAGTCGTTCCTCTCATCATTGTGACCTTGTATCCGGCAGTCGTTCTTCTCATCATTGTGACCTTGTATCCGGCAGTCGTTCCTCTCATCATTGTGTACCTTGTATCCGGCAGTCGTTCCTCTCATCATTGTGTATCCGGCAGTCGTTCCTCTCATCATTGTGACCTTGTATCCGGCAGTCGTTCTTCTCATCATTGTGACCTTGTATCCGGCAGTCGTTCTTCTCATCATTGTGACCTTGTATCCGGCAGTCGTTCCTCTCATCATTGTGTACCTTGTATCCGGCAGTCGTTCCTCTCATCATTGTGTACCTTGTATCCGGCAGTCGTTCCTCTCATCATTGTGTATCCGGCAGTCGTTCCTCTCGTCATTTGTGTACCTTGTATCCGGCAGTCGTTCCTCTCATCATTGTGTATCTGGCAGTCGTTACTCTCATCAATGTGTATCCGGCAGTCGTTCCTCTCATCATTGTGTATCCGGCAGTCGTTCCTCTCATCATTGTGTACCTTGTATCCGGCAGTCGTTCCTCTCATCATTGTGTACCTTGTATCCGGCAGTGGTTCCTCTCATCATTGTGTATCCGGCAGTCGTTCCTCTCGTCATTTGTGTACCTTGTATCCAGCAGTGGTTCCTCTCATCATTGTGTATCCGGCAGTGGTTCCTCTCATCATTGTGTATCCGGCAGTCGTTCCTCTCATCATTGTGTATCCGGCAGTCGTTCCTCTCATCATTGTGTATCCGGCAGTCGTTCCTCTCATCATTGTGTGTCCGGCAGTCGTTCCTCTCATCATTGTGTATCCGGCAGTCGTTCCTCTCATCATTGTGTATCCGGCAGTCGTTCCTCTCATCATTGTGTATCCGGCAGTCGTTCCTCTCATCATTGTGTATCCGGCAGTCGTTCTTCTCATCATTGTGACCTTGTATCCGGCAGTCGTTCCTCTCATCATTGTGTACCTTGTATCCGGCAGTCGTTCCTCTCATCATTGTGTACCTTGTATCCAGCAGTCGTTCCTCTCATCATTGTGTATCCGGCAGTCGTTCCTCTCGTCATTTGTGTACCTTGTATCCGGCAGTGGTTCCTCTCATCATTGTGTATCCGGCAGTGGTTCCTCTCATCATTGTGTATCCGGCAGTCGTTCCTCTCATCATTGTGTATCCGGCAGTCGTTCCTCTCATCATTGTGTATCCGGCAGTCGTTACTCTCATCATTGTGTGTCCGGCAGTCGTTCCTCTCATCATTGTGTATCCGGCAGTCGTTCCTCTCATCATTGTGTATCCGGCAGTCGTTCTTCTCATCATTGTGACCTTGTATCCGGCAGTCGTTCCTCTCATCATTGTGTACCTTGTATCTGTCAGTCGTTCATCTCATCATTGTGTACCTTGTATCCAGCAGTCGTTCCTCTCATCATTGTGTATCCGGCAGTCGTTCCTCTCATCATTTGTGTACCTTGTATCCGGCAATGGTTCCTCTCATCATTGTGTATCTGGCAGTCGTTCCTCTCATCATTGTGTATCCGGCAGTCGTTCTTCTCATCATTGTGACCTTGTATCCGGCAGTCGTTCTTCTCATCATTGTGACCTTGTATCCGGCAGTCGTTCCTCTCATCATTGTGTACCTTGTATCCGGCAGTCGTTCCTCTCATCATTGTGTACCTTGTATCCGGCAGTGGTTCCTCTCATCATTGTGTATCCGGCAGTCGTTCCTCTCGTCATTTGTGTACCTTGTATCCGGCAGTCGTTCCTCTCATCATTGTGTATCCGGCAGTCGTTCCTCTCATCATTGTGTATCCGGCAGTCGTTCCTCTCATCATTGTGTACCTTGTATCCGGCAGTCGTTCCTCTCATCATTGTGTACCTTGTATCTGGCAGTCGTTCCTCTCATCATTGTGTACCTTGTATCCAGCAGTCGTTCCTCTCATCATTGTGTATCCGGCAGTCGTTCCTCTCATCATTTGTGTACCTTGTATCCGGCAGTGGTTCCTCTCATCATTGTGTATCTGGCAGTCGTTCCTCTCATCATTGTGTATCCGGCAGTCGTTCTTCTCATCATTGTGACCTTGTATCCGGCAGCCGTTCTTCTCATCATTGTGACCTTGTATCCGGCAGTCGTTCCTCTCATCATTGTGTACCTTGTATCCGGCAGTCGTTCCTCTCATCATTGTGTACCTTGTATCCGGCAGTGGTTCCTCTCATCATTGTGTATCCGGCAGTCGTTCCTCTCGTCATTTGTGTACCTTGTATCCGGCAGTCGTTCCTCTCATCATTGTGTATCCGGCAGTCGTTCCTCTCATCATTGTGTATCCGGCAGTCGTTCCTCTCATCATTGTGTATCCGGCAGTCGTTCCTCTCATCATTGTGTACCTTGTATCCGGCAGTCGTTCCTCTCATCATTGTGTACCTTGTATCCGGCAGTCGTTCCTCTCATCATTGTGTATCCGGCAGTCGTTCCTCTCATCATTGTGTACCTTGTATCCAGCAGTCGTTCCTCTCATCATTGTGTATCCGGCAGTCGTTCCTCTCATCATTGTGTATCCGGCAGTCGTTCCTCTCATCATTGTGTATCCGGCAGTCGTTCCTCTCATCATTGTGTATCCGGCAGTCGTTCTTCTCATCATTGTGACCTTGTATCCGGCAGTCGTTCCTCTCATCATTGTGTACCTTGTATCCGGCAGTTGTTCCTCTCATCATTGTGTACCTTGTATCCGGCAGTCGTTCCTCTCATCATTGTGTATCCGGCAGTCGTTCCTCTCATCATTGTGTACCTTGTATCTGGCAGTCGTTCCTCTCATCATTGTGTACCTTGTATCTGGCAGTCGTCCCTCTCATCATTGTGTATCCGGCAGTCGTCCCTCTCATCATTGTGTACCTTGTATCTGGCAGTCATTCCTCTCATCATTGTGTATCCGGCAGTCATTCCTCTCATCATTGTGTATCCGGCAGTCGTTCCTCTCATCATTGTGTATCCGGCAGTCGTTCCTCTCATCATTGTGTATCCGGCAGTCGTTCCTCTCATCATTGTGTATCCGGCAGTCGTTCTTCTCATCATTGTGACCTTGTATCCGGCAGTCGTTCCTCTCATCATTGTGTACCTTGTATCCGGCAGTCGTTCCTCTCATCATTGTGTACCTTGTATCCAGCAGTCGTTCCTCTCATCATTGTGTATCCGGCAGTCGTTCCTCTCGTCATTTGTGTACCTTGTATCCGGCAGTGGTTCCTCTCATCATTGTGTATCCGGCAGTCGTTACTCTCATCATTGTGTATCCGGCAGTCGTTCTTCTCATCATTGTGACCTTGTATCCGGCAGTCGTTCTTCTCATCATTGTGACCTTGTATCCGGCAGTCGTTCCTCTCATCATTGTGTACCTTGTATCCGGCAGTCGTTCCTCTCATCATTGTGTACCTTGTATCGGCAGTCGTTCCTCTCATCATTGTGTATCCGGCAGTCGTTCCTCTCGTCATTTGTGTACCTTGTATCCGGCAGTCGTTCCTCTCATCATTGTGTATCTGGCAGTCGTTACTCTCATCATTGTGTATCCGGCAGTCGTTCCTCTCATCATTGTGTATCCGGCAGTCGTTCCTCTCATCATTGTGTACCTTGTATCCGGCAGTCGTTCCTCTCATCATTGTGTACCTTGTATCCGGCAGTGGTTCCTCTCATCATTGTGTATCCGGCAGTCGTTCCTCTCGTCATTTGTGTACCTTGTATCCAGCAGTGGTTCCTCTCATCATTGTGTATCCGGCAGTGGTTCCTCTCATCATTGTGTATCCGGCAGTCGTTCCTCTCATCATTGTGTATCCGGCAGTCGTTCCTCTCATCATTGTGTATCCGGCAGTCGTTCCTCTCATCATTGTGTGTCCGGCAGTCGTTCCTCTCATCATTGTGTATCCGGCAGTCGTTCCTCTCATCATTGTGTATCCGGCAGTCGTTCCTCCCATCATTGTGTATCCGGCAGTCGTTCCTCTCATCATTGTGTATCCGGCAGTCGTTCTTCTCATCATTGTGACCTTGTATCCGGCAGTCGTTCCTCTCATCATTGTGTACCTTGTATCCAGCAGTCGTTCCTCTCATCATTGTGTACCTTGTATCCAGCAGTCGTTCCTCTCATCATTGTGTATCCGGCAGTCGTTCCTCTCGTCATTTGTGTACCTTGTATCCGGCAGTGGTTCCTCTCATCATTGTGTATCCGGCAGTCGTTACTCTCATCATTGTGTATCCGGCAGTCGTTCTTCTCATCATTGTGACCTTGTATCCGGCAGTCGTTCTTCTCATCATTGTGACCTTGTATCCGGCAGTCGTTCCTCTCATCATTGTGTACCTTGTATCCGGCAGTCGTTCCTCTCATCATTGTGTACCTTGTATCCGGCAGTCGTTCCTCTCATCATTGTGTATCCGGCAGTCGTTCCTCTCGTCATTTGTGTACCTTGTATCCGGCAGTCGTTCCTCTCATCATTGTGTATCTGGCAGTCGTTACTCTCATCATTGTGTATCCGGCAGTCGTTCCTCTCGTCATTTGTGTACCTTGTATCCGGCAGTCGTTCCTCTCATCATTGTGTATCTGGCAGTCGTTACTCTCATCATTGTGTATCCGGCAGTCGTTCCTCTCATCATTGTGTATCCGGCAGTCGTTCCTCTCATCATTGTGTATCCGGCAGTCGTTCCTCTCATCATTGTGTGTCCGGCAGTCGTTCCTCTCATCATTGTGTATCCGGCAGTCGTTCCTCTCATCATTCTGTATCCGGCAGTCGTTCCTCTCATCATTGTGTATCCGGCAGTCGTTCCTCTCATCATTGTGTATCCGGCAGTCGTTCTTCTCATCATTGTGACCTTGTATCCGGCAGTCGTTCCTCTCATCATTGTGTACCTTGTATCCGGCATTCGTTCCTCTCATCATTGTGTACCTTGTATCCAGCAGTCGTTCCTCTCATCATTGTGTATCCGGCAGTCGTTCCTCTCGTCATTTGTGTACCTTGTATCCGGCAGTCGTTACTCTCATCATTGTGTATCCGGCAGTCGTTCTTCTCATCATTGTGACCTTGTATCCGGCAGTCGTTCTTCTCATCATTGTGACCTTGTATCCGGCAGTCGTTCCTCTCATCATTGTGTACCTTGTATCCGGCAGTCGTTCCTCTCATCATTGTGTACCTTGTATCCGGCAGTCGTTCCTCTCATCATTGTGTATCCGGCAGTCGTTCCTCTCGTCATTTGTGTACCTTGTATCCGGCAGTCGTTCCTCTCATCATTGTGTATCTGGCAGTCGTTACTCTCATCATTGTGTATCCGGCAGTCGTTCCTCTCATCATTGTGTACCTTGTATCCGGCAGTCGTTCCTCTCATCATTGTGTACCTTGTATCCGGCAGTGGTTCCTCTCATCATTGTGTATCCGGCAGTCGTTCCTCTCGTCATTTGTGTACCTTGTATCCAGCAGTGGTTCCTCTCATCATTGTGTATCCGGCAGTGGTTCCTCTCATCATTGTGTATCCGGCAGTCGTTCCTCTCATCATTGTGTATCCGGCAGTCGTTCCTCTCATCATTGTGTATCCGGCAGTCGTTCCTTTCATCATTGTGTGTCCGGCAGTCGTTCCTCTTATCATTGTGTATCCGGCAGTGGTTCCTCTCATCATTGTGTATCCGGCAGTCGTTACTCTCATCATTGTGTATCCGGCAGTCGTTCTTCTCATCATTGTGACCTTGTATCCGGCAGTCGTTCTTCTCATCATTGTGACCTTGTATCCGGCAATCGTTCCTCTCATCATTGTGTACCTTGTATCCGGCAGTCGTTCCTCTCATCATTGTGTATCTTGTATCCGGCAGTGGTTCCTCTCATCATTGTGTATCCGGCAGTCGTTCCTCTCGTCATTTGTGTACCTTGTATCCGGCAGTCGTTCCTCTCATCATTGTGTATCTGGCAGTCGTTTCTCTCATCATTGTGTATCCGGCAGTCGTTCCTCTCATCATTGTGTATCCGGCAGTCGTTCCTCTCATCATTGTGTACCTTGTATCCGGCAGTCGTTCCTCTCATCATTGTGTACCTTGTATCCGGCAGTGGTTCCTCTCATCATTGTGTATCCGGCAGTCGCTACTCTCATCATTGTGTATCCGGCAGTCGTTCCTCTCATCATTGTGTACCTTGTATCCGGCAGTGGTTCCTCTCATCATTGTGTACCTTGTATCCGGCAGTCGTTCCTCTCATCATTGTGTATCCGGCAGTCATTACTCTCATCATTGTGTACCTTGTATCCGGCAGTGGTTCCTCTCATCATTGTGTACCTTGTATCCGGCAGCCGTTCCTCTCATCATTGTGTACCTTGTATCCGGCAGTCGTTCCTCTCATCATTGTGTATCCGGCAGTCATTACTCTCATCATTGTGTACCTTGTATCCGGCAGTTGTTACTCTCATCATTGTGTATCCGGCAGTCGTTCCTCTCATCATTGTGTATCCGGCAGTCGTTCCTCTTATCATTGTGTATCCGGCAGTCGTTCCTCTCATCATTGTGTATCCGGCAGTCGTTCCTCTCATCATTGTGTATCCGGCAGTCGTTCCTCTCGTCATTTGTGTACCTTGTATCCGGCAGTGGTTCCTCTCATCATTGTGTATCCGGCAGTCCTTCCTCTCATCATTGTGTATCCGGCAGTCGTTCCTCTCATCATTGTGTACCTTGGATCCGGCAGTGGTTCCTCTCATCATTGTGTACCTTGTATCCGGCAGTCGTTCCTCTCATCATTGTGTATCCGGCAGTCATTACTCTCATCATTGTGTATCTTGTATCCGGCAGTGGTTCCTCTCATCATTGTGTACCTTGTATCCGGCAGTCGTTCCTCTCATCATTGTGTATCCGGCAGTCATTACTCTCATCATTGTGTACCTTGTATCCGGCAGTGGTTCCTCTCATCATTGTGTACCTTGTATCCGGCAGCCGTTCCTCTCATCATTGTGTACCTTGTATCCGGCAGTCGTTCCTCTCATCATTGTGTATCCGGCAGTCATTACTCTCATCATTGTGTACCTTGTATCCGGCAGTTGTTACTCTCATCATTGTGTATCCGGCAGTCGTTCCTCTCATCATTGTGTACCTTGTATCCGGCAGTTGTTACTCTCATCATTGTGTATCCGGCAGTCGTTCTTCTCATCATTGTGTACCTTGGATCCGGCAGTCGTTCCTCTCATCATTGTGTAACCTGTATCCATCAGTCGTTACTCATCATTATCTATAATGTGGAGATACATGATGGATACAATGTCCGCAGTTTTTCAGTTACGTAGACTTTGTAATGTAGACCCTGTGATGTAGACGCAGCATTGGAGAGCGTGCGCAGAACTGTTGCTGTTTACAGCAAAGGTTATTGCAGCTAAAGGGCCCTGGATTAGAGAAGCAAGGCCCTGCTGCCCCATCCCCACAACATGGTACCATTGCTTCTGCGGCACACACAGTATGTTCCCATTCCCACGCACTGTAACTTAGCACCCTACTTCTGAGTAGATGGTTCCTATTCCATGTCATTTTGCCAGAACTATAGGTGCTTGAACTTCCTTTCTGCTCCTTCAGCTCTGCTACATCTGAGGGCAGGTGCTAACTTGTTATAAACAAAATAACTTTTCTCCCAAGAAGAGTTTTGATGAAAATGTTTCCTGCGGCGTCTTTGGCTAAACCTGTGCATGAACACATCCGATCGCTTTTAGCAGGATAAGGTGACACGGTGCTTGAGTTTGTAGACAACATTGTGATTTTAAGAGGTTTTGCTTAACAAGTGCTCACAGCTTTGCAAAGCATGCCCGGGAGCAGTGCGAGAAGCTTTCCAACATGTACAACAACATGAACAAGCTGTACAGTAACCTGGGAGAGTTCTTCACCTTCGATCCCAAGGCCGTCAGCGTGGAGGAATTCTTCGGAGATCTCGGCAGCTTCCGCTCGCTTTTCTTGGTGAGTACAAGTCTCCTTACTGTTCTTCTGTTTGATGTGTGCACAGTCTTCACCATTGTCTGCAGGATCTGTTACCATCGCTCTGACATGGTCTGTAGACGTGATGGCCGGAGAATCTGTCCTGTCACCTGGATAATCCAACCATGAAAAATCAGGAGTCAGAAGAGCATCTCGCACCATGGCGGCTCCTAATGAGACCTTATGGATGTGTAGGAGGACGGGATCGCCCCCACAGCTCCCAAAAGTCTTTCACACCAATAAGTCTTCTTGATGTTCTCTACTTGGGTTCTGAGGGCCAGGAGGACCGGGTACAAGGTGCTGTCTGCCATGTTCTCTCACCAAAGGGAAAGCTTTATCTTCCCAGATCTTTACAGTTGACTATTTAGCGATGTTCCCCAATCACAAAGACCTTAGATGGAGGGTGAGGGTTAGATGAGGTGAATTGCTCTGGGAAGTACAGTATTCTTCCTACAATACTCGTGCCATAGGGGAACCTACAGGTGCCTGATTGTAGAGGGTCTATTAGTGGCTCCATGGGTCCATGTAACCCTGTGTGACTTTCTTGAAAGGCCCCTAGATACAGCGAGTTCCTCCATTTGCTCTTCTTCTACCCGTTCCCATCTGTCCATCGCATCCTTCCATTTATAAGCCGGGACGCCTCCATGCATCATCCATTCATATCTTCCTATGTTCAAATATTTATTCAGGCATTTTGTTTTCAGCTGAAACATTTCTTTTGTCTGTATACATATTGATCGGATTGATTTCATGTTTTGCCATTGCATGAAGGAGCGGCGGGTTGTCTGACTGCGAAGCTGAAGGCTTTTGTTCTTCAAATAGATCTAGAAGGATTGGCGGCTGCTCAGCGACTGGTGCCGCAGATCGGCGGTAAAATGAAGGCGCCTTCTGCCATTAAAAGGCGCAAGAGAAGGGAATTACACAGCGGGACAACAGTCCTCAATCCTACAAAACCCAAACTCACACGATCGGCCATTAATGGGGATTTACTGCGCCCCAGGTCTAGAAGGAAACGACGGGACTTACTGGTGAAAAGGATACAATGTAACGCGACGTTCTCATCACTCCGGAGCTCGGAAAGATAAACTCCACAATTCAAGATGTGTGAAGGAATGAAAATGGGAATGAGGGACAACATGGGGGAATCATAGGAATGAGAGACAACATGGGGGAATGATAGGAATGAGGGATAACATGTGGGAATGAGGGACAACATGGGGGAATGATAGGAATGAGGGACAACATGGGGGGAATGAGGGACAACATGGGGGAATAAGGAAATGGGAATAAAAGACAACATGGAACAAGAAAATGGGAATGAGAGCCATGGGGGGAATAAAAAATTGGGAATGAGACACCATGAGGGAACAAAAAAATGGGAATGAGACAACATGAGGGAACAAGAACATAGGAATTAGGGACAACATTGGGGAATAAGAAAATGGGAATGGGACAAGATGGGGGAATAAGGAAATGGGAATGAAAGACAACATGAGGGAACAAGAACATAGGAATTAGGGACAACATTGGGGAATAAGAAAATGGGAATGGGACAAGATGGGGGAACAAGAAAATGGGAATGAGAGACATGGGGGAATAAAACAATGGGAATGAGATGACATGAGGGAACAAGAAAATGGGAATCAGGGACAACATGGGGGAACAAGAAAATGGGAATGAGACAACATGGGGAATAAGAAAATGGGAATTAGACAACATGGGGGAACAAGAAAATAGGAATGAGTGACAATATGGGGGAACAAGAAAATGGGAATGAGGGACAACATGGGGGAAAGTGGGGGGGAAATGAGACTGAAGTACAACATGGGGGAATGAAAAGAATGGGAACATTAGACAAGATGTTTATGAAGAGAAAGGGAATGAGGGACAACATGGAAAACAGAAAATGGGTATAATGGTAACAATAAGAATGAGGGGATAGCGGAGGAATAAAAGAAATGGCAATATGGGGAATAAAGAGAATAAGAATATTGAAGCCTAGAGAAGGGGAATGATGGATGACATGATGGCATGAAATCGGAAAGGCCTAAATTCCCCTTTCAGAAATCCCTAAGACCCGCAACACACATCCGTTTTTTTTGTACGTGTGCGGTACGTATTTGCACATACCGGAGACACATACACGCGGAGACCCATGTTATTCAGTGGTAGATGGCACACACACGTAAAATCACACGGAACGTGTGTCCGTGTCGTAAGTACGTGTGTGCGCTTTTCTACACGGACGACATGTCCGTTTTTGGCCGGCAGCACGCAGGCACGGACCCGCTTCAGTCTATGGGTCCGTGCCTGCACGGACCGCACACGGAGTATGTCCGTGTTCAGCACGTATCGTCCGTGTCCATTTTTCATCACGAAATCTGAAACACTTGTTACCAATCTATAAGGTCAATTGATGGCAAACAACACCACCAGGATCTCATGATGAATGATTAAAATCGTTAATTGGGTAAGAATGCGGGCCTTTAAAAACGGACAGCACACGGACAGCACACGTACGTATTGTATGTCAATACGGACATTTCACACGCACACACGGCTCGCATACGCCATCACACGGATGCCATACATACCGGAGAAACTCCCCTAAAAAACGGAACACGGGCCTGAAAAACGGAACGTGAGACAAGTACGTTTTTTTTGCAGAAGTGTGTTTTAGGCCTAAGATAGAGAACACCAGCAGTATCTTCAGGGGTGGACGTTGTAAGTCGCCCCAATTCCTTGATTTCTTTTACACAGACTTAAAACAGACAGAAGGTAATCCAGCAACAAAGTCCAAGGGATATTAAAATCCAAAAATTTTATTAAATCAAATTAAAATCCATATAAAAAAAGGTCCAAACAGGGTATAAACAACTGTCAGAGACAGTTCTCTCTGACAGTTGTTTATACCCTGTTTGCACCTTTTTTTATATGGATTTTAATTAGATTTAATAACATTTTTGGATTTTAATATCCCTTGGACTTTGTTGCTGGATTACCCTCTGTCTAGAAAAACCAAAAAGAACTATATCAAAAAAACACCAAAAAGGAGCCAAGAGAAATGATATGTGCACACACAGAATGTGGTGAGCCTTCCTCATAAAGATGGCTGCAGCCGAGGTGCAAGATGCCACGTGGAGCGGGAGGCACCGTCCTCCAGACCCGCATCATTTGGTGGAAACTATCCCGAGGTCCACACTGCTCCTCACATGTAGGGGACGTTCCCAAACCTCACACTTTACTTTGCTCTTATTCATTAATGCTTTTTGTGTATTTTTTAGGTTAGTTTTTAGGGTGTTGTGAGGCGTTTGCAGCAGTGGAGCGTCCGTTCTTATTAGGGCCCCCCTGTTTAGGCTCCGGTTCCATTTAAGTAGATGGAATGTTGGATTTGGCCAGTTCTGCAACCGTTCTCCCGAATCGCTCTCGGCTTGTTCACACCGGACGATGTTCTGTAACAGTAAATATAATCTTTCTTCCCAAACTTAAAGCTAAATGGAAGTGACGGGACCTAAACTGCAGACGATATTTTTAGCAGCTGTGGAGTTTTCCGGCTGCCGCCCGGGGGATCCGCCACCCCCTATTACAGCTGCATGGCCGCCCCGGTATCATCCCGGTCATCCCTGCTCTGCTGTCGGCCATATTAATAATTCACTTGTTGAGGTGTTTCGTGCTGCGCTCCCGTTCACTTGTCAGATCCTCATAAACAGGAAGCGTTTAGGCTCCATTTGCTTCTTGCTGGGTCTCTGCGTCTTCTCCTGTGAATCGCCCAGGTCGTGTCAGCTTCCATTGTATCACACGACGGGCGGGAAAGCCAGGCAGCATCATGGCTGGAAAGCGAGGCCTTCACCACGCGGCTAATACTTCTCGGTTCCACTACTGTCTGAAGACGTAAGTGTCTGGTTTATCTGAAGCCATCGTAGCTGGATGGAAAGTAATGGCAGGTTCCTTCTGGTTTGGCTGAAGCCATCATAGCTGAATGGAAAGTAATGGCAGGCTCCTTCTGGTTTGGCTGAAGCCATTGTAGCTGGATGGAAAGTAATGGCAGGTTCCTTCTGGTTTGGCTGAAGCCATTGTAGCTGGATGGAAAGTAATGGCAGGTTCCTTATGGTTTGGCTGAAGCCATCGTAGCTGGATGGAAAGTAATGGCAGGTTCCTTATGGCTTGGCTGAAGCCATCGTAGCTGGATGGAAAGTAATGGCAGGTTCCTTCTTGATTGGATGAAGCCATTGTAGCTGGATGGAAAGTAATGTCAGGCTCCTTCTGGTTTGGCTGAAGCCATTGTAGCTGGATGGAAAGTAATGGCAGGTTCCTTATGGTTTGGCTGAAGCCATCGTAGCTGGATGGAAAGTAATGGCAGGTTCCTTCTGGTTTGGCTGAAGCCATCGTAGCTGGATGGAAAGTAATGGCAGGCTCCTTCTGGTTTGGCTGAAGCCATTGTAGCTGGATGGAAAGTAATGGCAGGTTCCTTCTGGATTGGCTGAAGCCATTGTAGCTGGATGGAAAGTAATGGCAGGCTTCTTCTGGTTTGGCTGAAGCCATTGTAGCTGGATGGAAAGTAATGGCAGGTTCCTTCTGGATTGGCTGAAGCCATTGTAGCTGGATGGAAAGTAATGTCAGGCTCCTTCTGGTTTGGCTGAAGCCATCGTAGCTGGATGCAAAGTAATGGCAGGTTCCTTCTGGTTTGGCTGAAGCCATCGTAGCTGGATGGAAAGTAATGGCAGGCTCCTTCTGGTTTGGCTGAAGCCATTGTAGCTGGATGGAAAGTAATGGCAGGTTCCTTCTGGTTTGGCTGAAGCCATTGTAGCTGGATGGAAAGTAATGGCAGGCTTCTTCTGGTTTGGCTGAAGCCACTGTAGCTGGATGGAAAGTAATGGCAGGTTCCTTCTGGTTTGGCTGAAGCCATCGTAGCTGGATGGAAAGTAATGGCAGGCTCCTTCTGGTTTGGCTGAAGCCATTGTAGCTGGATGGAAAGTAATGGCAGGTTCCTTCTGGATTGGCTGAAGCCATCGTAGCTGGATGGAAAGTAATGGCAGGTTCCTTCTGGTTTGGCTGAAGCCATTGTAGCTGGATGGAAAGTAATGGCAGGTTCCTTCTGGATTGGCTGAAGCCATTGTAGCTGGATGGAAAGTAGTGGCAAGCTCCTTCTGGTTTGGCTAAAGCCATCGTAGCTGGATGGAAAGTAATGGCAGGGTCCTTCTGGTTTGGCTGAAGCCATTGTAGATGGATGGAAAGTAATGGCAGGTTCCTTCTGGTTTGGCTGAAGCCATTGTAGCTGGATGGAAAGTAATGGCAGGTTCCTTCTGGTTTGGCTGAAGCCATTGTAGCTGGATGGAAAGTAATGGCAGGCTCCTTCTGGTTTGGCTGAAGCCATTGTAGCTGGTTGGAAAGTAATGGCAGGTTCCTTCTGGTTTGGCTGAAGCCATTGTAGATGGATGGAAAGTAATGGCAGGCTCTTTCTGGTTTGGCTGAAGCCATTGTAGCTGGATGGAAAGTAATGGCAGGCTCCTTCTGGTTTGGCCGAAGCCATTGTAGATGGATGGAAAGTGATGGCAGGCTCCTTCTGGTTTGGCTGAAGCCATTGTAGATGGATGGAAAGTAATGGCAGGCTCCTTCTGGTTTGTCTGAAGCCATTGTAGATGGATGGAAAGTGATGGCAGGCTCCTTCTGGTTTGGCTGAAGCCATTGTAGATGGATGGAAAGTAATGTTAGGCTCCTTCTGGTTTGGCTGAAGCCATCGTAGCTGAATGGAAAGTAATGGCAGGCTCCTTCTGGTTTGGCTGAAGCAATCGTAGCTGGATGGAAAGTAATGGCAAGCTCCTTCTGGTTTGGCTGAAGCAATCGTAGCTGGATGGAAAGTAATGGCAGGCTCCTTCTGGTTTGGCTGAAGCCATTGTAGATGGATGGAAAGTAATGGCAGGCTCCTTCTGGTTTGGCTGAAGCAATCGTAGCTGGATGGAAAGTAATGGCAGGTTCCTTCTGGTTTGGCTGAAGCAATCGTAGCTGGATGGAAAGTAATGGCAGGCTCCTTCTGGTTTGGTTGAAGCCATTGTAGCTGGATGGAAAGTAATGGCAGGTTCCTTCTGGTTTGGCTGAAGCCATTGTAGCTGGATGGAAAGTAATGGCAGGCTCCTTCTGGTTTGGCTGAAGCCATTGTAGCTGGATGGAAAGTAATGGCAGGCTCCTTCTGGTTTGGCTGAAGCCATTGTAGCTGGATGGAAAGTAATGGCAGGCTCCTTCTGGTTTGGCTGAAGCCATTGTAGATGGATGGAAAGTAATGGCAGGCTCCTTCTGGTTTGGCTGAAGCCATCGTAGCTGGATGGAAAGTAATGGCAGGCTCCTTCTGGTTTGGCTGAAGCCATTGTAGATGGATGGAAAGTAATGGCAGGCTCCTTCTGGTTTGGCTGAAGCCATTGTAGATGGATGGAAAGTAATGGCAGGTTCCTTCTGGTTTGGCTGAAGCCATCGTAGCTGGATGGAAAGTAATGGCAGGCTCCTTCTGGTTTGGCTGAAGCCATTGTAGCTGGATGGAAAGTAATGGCAGGTTCCTTCTGGTTTGGCTGAAGCAATCGTAGCTGGATGGAAAGTAATGACAGGCTCCTTCTGGTTTGGCTGAAGCCATTGTAGCTGGATGGAAAGTAATGGCAGGCTCCTTCTGGTTTGGCTGAAGCCATTGTAGCTGGATGGAAAGTAATGGCAGGCTCCTTCTGGTTTGGCTGAAGCCATTGTAGATGGATGGAAAGTAATGGCAGGTTCCTTCTGGTTTGGCTGAAGCCATTGTAGATGGATGGAAAGTAATGGCAGGTTTCTTCTGGTTTGGCTGAAGCCATTGTAGCTGGATGGAAAGTAATGGCAGGCTCCTTCTGGTTTGGCTGAAGCCATTGTAGATGGATGGAAAGTAATGGCAGGCTCCTTCTGGTTTGGCTGAAGCCATTGTAGCTGGATGGAAAGTAATGGCAGGTTCCTTCTGGTTTGGCTGAAGCAATCGTAGCTGGATGGAAAGTAATGGCAGGCTCCTTCTGGTTTGGCTGAAGCCATTGTAGCTGGATGGAAAGTAATGGCAGGTTCCTTCTGGTTTGGCTGAAGCCATTGTAGCTGGATGGAAAGTAATGGCAGGTTCCTTCTGGTTTGGCTGAAGCCATTGTAGCTGGATGGAAAGTAATGGCAGGCTCTTTCTGGCTTGGCTGAAGCCATTGTAGATGGATGGAAAGTAATGGCAGGCTCCTTCTGGTTTGGCTGAAGCCATCGTAGCTGGATGGAAAGTAATGGCAGGCTCCTTCTGGTTTGGCTGAAGCCATTGTAGATGGATGGAAAGTGATGGCAGGCTCCTTCTGGTTTGGCTGAAGCCATTGTAGATGGATGGAAAGTAATGGCAGGCTCCTTCCTCCTTCCAAGAATACCTGGAGCAGCTTCTCTTCCATTTGAAGACGTAGGTTTTTTACACCCATTACATGGCCAATGCCATGCCTTATGTGAGGGCAAATCTGTGAGAAGACTCCTGGAAATGAAAGTCCTCGCAATCACCAGGTGACCCGCGGCCCCCGTGAGCTGTCTGCTTGTCATCGGGGCTTCCACCTCGGCCCGCTGCATAAGAATCATCTGATCCTGGGCAGTAAGACCCGATTCATACAGAACCGGCCATTGTGCTGGTGGCCAGGACAGAGGGTATTCTTTGCCTCCCTGTCCGTTGCTTATATAGACGAGCAATGATAATTTGGAGATGTCCTCGGCTCATAAACAGTCCTCCATCTCAGGGAACATTCATATGGAATTTTCTATGTTTCCAAAAACATCCAAATACAACACAGGAAAAGTTAAACCCTGATGTAATCGCTCTGGCATTGTGCACGGTGGTCTGGAGTAGGATGCACCAAATCCATTATGGGGCTTCCCCTTCCGGCTATCTTCTGTCCACTCTCTAAAAAGATGATGGAGCATAAAGAGTGCAACTTTTCAATCAGCATTACTGCAGAGCTGTGGTGCAAGCTGATGAATCGGGACCGGAGTCTTCATGACAGATCTCCAGGATGTGTATACAGCTATGTGCAAAGCCATGTGTCTTCATGGTTACTGTGGTATATGCCCCCTCCCTGTGTAGTCAGGTCATGTGGTTACTATGGTATATGCCCCCTCCCTGTGTAGTCAGGTCATGTGGTTACTGTGGTATATGCCCCCTCCCTGTGTAGTCAGGTCATGTGGTTACTGTGGTATATGCCCCCTCCCTGTGTAGTCAGGTCATGTGGTTACTGTGGTATATGCCCCCTCCCTGTGTAGTCAGGTCATGTGGTTACTGTGGTATATGCCCCCTCCCTGTGTAGTCAGGTCATGTAGTTACTGTGGTATATGCCCCCTCCCTGTGTAGTCAGGTCATGTGGTTACTGTGGTATATATCCCCTCCTTGTGTAGTCAGGTCATGTGGTTACTGTGGTCTATGCCCCCTCCCTGTGTAGTCAGGTGATGTGGTTACTGTGGTATATATCCCCTCCCTGTGTAGTCAGGTCATGTAGTTACTGTGGTATATGCCCCCTCCTTGTGTAGTCAGGTCATGTGGTTACTGTGGTCTATGCCCCCTCCCTGTGTAGTCAGGTGATGTGGTTACTGTGGTATATATCCCCTCCCTGTGTAGTCAGGTCATGTGGTTACTGTGGTCTATGCCCCCTCCCTGTGTAGTCAGGTCATGTGGTTACTGTGGTCTATGCCCCCTCCCTGTGTAGTCAGGTCATGTGGTTACTGTGGTATATATCCCCTCCCTGTGTAGTCAGGTCATGTGGTTACTGTGGTATATGCCCCCTCCCTGTGTAGTCAGGTGATGTGGTTACTGTGGTATATGCCCCCTCCCTGTGTAGTCAGGTGATGTGGTTACTGTGGTCTATGCCCCCTCCCTGTGTAGTCAGGTCATATGGTTACTGTGGTATATGCCCCCTCCCCCATAGAGTCAATAAAGAGGCAGGTGAAATGGAGAAAGCCCTGACCGGAGAGCACATAAGCTGGCCTTGTTTGCGGTCACGTAGACGCATAGGTCTGCACAGGGGCTGCGTACACGGCAGAGAACATTTCATCTGGAGATCTGCGCGGTTGCGTCTCTTTCTTACTCTTCACATCCTTTGATGCGTCTCTCTCCTTCTAGCCCGGCCCGTGTCTCGCCTGCGCAGCACCGAGCGGTTCTTTGGTATTTTCCAGCTCTTGCATTATTTCCACTTTAATTGTATGGATTTTTAACCCCTGCTGTGACATTTGTTTTGCATATTCACCTGTCAGTCAGGACGGATGGTATATTCCGGGGAGAATGATTGCAGGCAGGAATGCCGGCGGTGCACATTTCCCGGCAGTGCATTAGATAAATGTAATCAGACCGCGTGCGCCATTTACTCTTATTGGACATATGATTACATATAAATTAATCTCATTTCAATTTGTTTGAAGACTGTTCAGACTCCTGATGACATTAATGTATTATTGATCGATTAAATGCTAAAAGGAAAAATAAGAGCCTCTCGCCTCGATCAGGAGATGCCGGGGATGGTCCTGCTCCAGCGCGGCCACTGAGCAGACATATTTATTATCGGAGGAATCAATAGATCAATAAGCCAAAGCTGGAAGCAGTCCTCTACAGACTGGAGCGGCATTTATCCAGATCCAGTGATGGCACGAGATCCAGAGATGGCACGAGATCCAGATCCAGAGATGGCACAAGATCTAGATCCAGAGATGGTACGTGATCCAGAGATGGCACAAGATCCAGATCCAGAGATTGTACGTGATCCAGAGATGGCACAAGATCCAGTCTCAGCACCAGATCCAGAGATGGCACGAGATCCAGATCCAGTCACAGCACCAGATCCAGAGATGGTAGGAGATCCAGTCACAGCACTAGATCCAGAGATGACACGAGATCCAGAGATGGCACAAAATCCAGATCTAGTCACAGCACCAGATCCAGAGATGGCACGAGATCCAGATCCAGTCCCAGCACCAGATCCAGAGATGGCACGAGATCCAGATCCAGTAACAGCACTAGATCCAGAGATGGCATGAAATCAGATCCAGTCAGGCTCCAGATCTGCATCTAGTGACTTCACCAGATCCAGAGATGACACGAGATTCAGATCCAGTCAATGCACCAAATCTGCATCCAGTGCCCGAAACAGATTCAGATTCAGTGACCACGCCAGATTCAGTGACTGCACGAGATCTAGATCCAGTGACCTCACCAGATCCAGAACCAATGACAAATCTAAGGGGTACTTTGCACACTACGATATCACAGGTGCGATGTCGATGGGGTCAAATCGAAAGTGACGCACATCCGGCCTCGCTGTGGACATCGGAGTATGTGAATCCTTTTTACTACAATTAACGAGCGCAAAAGCGTCGAAATCATATGATCGGTGTAGGGTCGGTCATTTCAATAATTTCAGAAGGACCGATGTTACGATGTTGTTCCTCGTTTCCGGGGCAGCGCACATCGCTGTGTATGAAGCCGCAAGAGCGAGTAACATCTCCTACCTGCGTCCCGCCGGCTATGCGGAAGGAAGGAGGTGGGCGGGATATTTACGTCCCGCTCAGCTCCGCCCCTCTGCTTCTATTGGCTGCCTGCCGTGTGACGTCGCTGTGACGCCGCACGACCCGTCCCCTTAGGAAGGAGGCGGGTCGCCGGCCAGAGCGACGTCGCAGGGCAGGTAAGTGCGTGTGAAGCTGACGTAGCGATAATGTTCACTACGGCAGCTATCACAAGATATCGCATCTGCGATGGGGGCGGGGACTAACGCGTGCGGCATCGCAAGCATCGGCTTGCGATGTCGTAGTGTGCAAAGTACCCCTATGATACAGCCATCCAAAACTGTAGTGAATAATAAAAGTTGTCCTTGTTCTATTCCTCTGATACAAGAGGTCATTATACATGGGGGATAAATGTAGTGATGGTCTTCTCAAAGAATTGGACCAAAATATGTAGGAAATGGACTTCCACGTTGATGCTCTTCTCCTTGATGAGGGTAGGTCGTGTGTCCACTTCTTCATGGAAGAGACTGCAGCATTAGGAGATCTGGAGCAGAATACTCTGGTCCTGATCACCTGGTTGGGTGATGATCTTCTAAGTCTCAGGTGGCTGATCATGAGGCATCAGACAGGTCTTCTGCAGAAGTGCAGTGTTTATAGAGATTAGGACCCCCTAAAATCCACAGCAGAAAGCATCTGCTCTAGTGTAACCAGTGAAGAACGTGGTATGAATGCTCCACGGATGGCCGATGAGGTCTATGGGCACTGTGGGTGGAAGGGTCCATGTTTCCTATAGTGACCATTTACTAAGATCCTGCACGAAGCTGATTTTTACTATTACGGTTGATAGAAGCTGGAGGCTGACAACCCGAAAAGGAAACCTGCAATTACGCAATTAGTTTGCAGCCCAAAAATATATAGTGAAATTAAAAAACACAGGTTATCCCTACAGGCTTTTTGTTTTTGTTTTTTTAATTTTATTTTTTTCAATAGAGACCTATCTTATATATTTTTTGGCTGCAAACTCTTAGTGCAGCATTGTAGATTTTCTGATAAAGGATTGGCCCTATTATACCGGCCATTTATCGGTTCAACCTGGGGCCGTCTAAGGCAGCACCACATACGGCCGCTTAGTAAAATGTTGTAATCTGGTAACTGAAAATGAAGCCGTAAAATCCAAGAACTATAAGTGATGATACTCAAGTCTAGAGATGAGCGAACCTCTAGAGGCTCGAGTTCAGTTCAGTTCGTCGAACGGGGGCCGCGTTCGTGTTCGGTTCGGCAAGCCGTTCGACGAACCTCTCGAACCCCATAGAAAACAATGGGAGGCATTCACAAACACATAAAAACACCTAGAAAACAACCTCAAAGGTGTCCAAAAGGTGACAAACAACTCACAACACAACACAAACACATGGGAAAGTGACAAGGACATATACTCATGCGAAAACTAAACAGCTGGACAAGGAAAAAGAGGAGGAGACACAGCTATAGGCATGGCATGCCCTTCTAAAATCATGTAAAACACAGCAAGGAGACTCCAAGCAGAGTCTCCCTTTTTTCCAAAAATTGGGCCCCAAAGACACCACTTCAGTGGCAGCACTTGTGCCCCAGTTGCAAACTGGATAGGTTGATTTGCATCAAGCACATTCAAAAATACGCCAGCCTTAGCTGTCCCCAGGATGACACCGGGCTAGGTAGCAAAGTCCTTGTTGAACCAAGACTTGGTCATCTTGGCTCATTTTTAAAAACACAGCAAGCAAGGGTTACTCCAAGCAGAGTTTCCCTTTTTTCCAAAAACTGGACCCCACAGACACCCACCCCTTCAGTGGCACTTGTGCCCCAGTTGCAAACTTGACAGGTACATTTGCATCAAGCACAATCCAAATCCACAAGCATTTACTCTCCCCAGGATGACACAGGGGTAGTAAATTCCTTCTGGATCCATGACTTGTTCATTTGGATGAACGTCAGTCTGTCCACATTGTCACTGGACAGACGCGTGCGCTTATCTGTCAGCACACACCCAGCAGCACTGAAGACACGTTCAGAGACAACGCTGGCAGCTGGACACGACAAGATCTCCAAGGCGTAAGTGGAGAGCTCTGGCCATTTTTCAAGATTTGAAGCCCAAAATGAGCAAGGCTCCATTTGCAAAGTCATGGCATCAATGTTCATTTGGAGATACTCCTGTATCACCCTCTCCAGCCGTTGACTATGTGTCAGACTTGTTGTCTCTGGTGGCCTTGCAAAGGCCGGTCTAAAAAAATTATGAAAAGATTCCATAAAATTGCTGTTACCAGCACCAGATACGGTGCTACTGGTACGGGTAGACTGTTGAAGATGACGAGACCGTCCCATGTTTGTCAAGTTACAACTGGGAGATTCACTCCCTGCACCTGCACAGTTGTTTGGTGGAAAAGCCGAGCTAAGATCGAGTAACAGCTTCTGCTGATAGTCCTGCATACGTGCGTCCCTTTCTATGGCTGGAATTATGTCACAAAATTTTGACTTGTACCGGGGATCTAATAGTGTGGCAACCCAGTAGTCATCATTACTTCTAAATCGGACAATCCGAGGGTCATGTTGGAGGTAGTGCAGCAAGAAGGCGCTCATGTGTCTTGCGCAGCCATGCGGACCAAGTCCACGGTGTGTTTGTGCCGGCGAGGTGATAACCGAGCTTTCTTCCTCTGACATCTCCCCCCAACCTCGTTCAACCAAAATTTGACCAAGGTCTCCCTCATCTGCTGAGTCTTCCATGTCCATCGAGAGTTCGTCCTCCATTTCTTCCTGGTCTCCTGCACCTTCCTCAACATTTTGTCTGCTACCATGCGCCCTTGTTAATCCCTCTTCCCGTCCCATGCCTGCCGCCTTGGTGATGATGAACGTCTGGACCTTGGTGATGTTGTTGTGTCTTGCGCATATGAATCCTCCTGTAGTTCCTCCCCTTCCTCTTGTCCCACTCCCTGACTCCGAAAAGTGTTTAGCGTGTGCTCCAGCATGTAAATGACTGGAATTGTCACGCTGATAATGGCATTGTCAGCGCTAAACATATTCGTCTCAATGTCGAAACTGTGCAGAAGGGTGCATAGGTCCTTGATCTGAGACCACTCTATCAGCGTGATCTGCCCCACCTCTGCATCTCGTTGGCCCAGGCTATACGTCATAACGTATTGCACCAGGGCTCGATGGTGCTGCCACAGTCGCTGTAACATGTGGAGAGTCGAATTCCAGCGTGTCGCCACATCGCATTTCAGGCGATGAACCGGCAGGCCGAATGACTTCTGGAGTGATGCAAGTCGGTCAGCTGCGGCGGTTGAACGGCGGAAGTGAGCAGAGAGTGACTATGCCCTGTGCAGAAGCCCATCTAGGCCGGGATAGTGGGTTAAAAATTGCTGGACAGCAAGGTTCAACACGTGAGCCATACAAGGCACGTGTGTCACTTTGCCCCGGCGAAGGGCCACACCCAGGTTTGCAGCATTGTCGCACACGGCCTTCCCTGGCTGCAGCTTGAGTGGAGACAACCATTTACGAAACTCGGACCGCAGAGCTGCCCACAACTCAGCTGCTGTGTGACTCTTATTTCCAAGACATTTCAAGCTAATGACCACCTGATGCCATTGAGCTCTGCTGCCAGCATAGTAAGGAGGTGTGCAGGATTCCTTGTGCGCAGTTGCAACGTGGGTGGCCTGACCAGGCAGGCTTGGGGCGGAGGTGGAGGACCCAGACGAGGTTGAGGAGGCAGAAGCAGTGGAGGAACTTCGACATACAGAGGATTGACGCACAAGTCGTGGGGACGGCAAGACTTGTTGAGCAGACCCTTCTCCATCTATCACCATAGTTACCCAGTGCCCAGTCAGCGACATGTAACGCCCTTGTCCATGCTTACTGGTCCAAGTATCGGTGGTGAAATGCACCCGGTCGCGCACAGAGTTTCTCAAGGAAGCGGTGATGTTGTGTGTGACATGCTGGTGTAGCGCAGGCACACCTTTCTTGGAGAAGTAGTGGCGACTGGGCATCTGGTACTGGGGCACAGCGACAGACATAAGGTCTCGAAAATCCTCTGTGTCCACCAGCTGGAAGGGCAGCATTTCGGTAGCCAAGAGCTTACAGAGGGATAAAGTCAACCTCTTAGCTTTGTCATGGCTTGGAGGAAATGGCCTTTTATTTGTCCACATCTGAGGGACCGAGATCTGGCTACTGTGTGGAGACAGTGGTGAGTAGGGTGTCCCTTGAAAAATGCAGGTTTGTGAGGAAAGTGCAGGCGTAGACATGATGCTGCCTTCATCCAAAGTTGGTGCTCTCGATGTCTGAGAGAGCTGTACACCAGCACACGTTTCCCCTTCCAAACCAACTGACGACCTACCAAGCAAACTGCCTGTTGCAGTTAAAGTGGTGGAAGGTCTGCGTGGAAGAACAGGTCTGACATCTGTCCCCACAGTCATAGAAGATGAAGAGCGCGCGCATGCACTGGAAGGGGCAGGCGGTGGTTGGCCCGCTCCGCTAGGCCGCATTGCAGCACAGTGAGCTTCCCACTGGAACTTATGCTTGTTATTCATGTGACGATTCATGGAAGAAGTTGTCAAACTGGTGAGGTTTTGGCCTCTCCTTATAGATTGCCAACAAATTTTACAGATCACATGATTTGGGAGATCCTTTGCAAGGTCAAAAAAGGACCAGGCTTAGAGGACATGCACCTGCAGAGCCACCCCGACTTGTGCTCAGCGGCAGAGTGGTGGCTGAGGATTCACTTGTTGACGTGCTTCCAGTACTCCGACTCTGTCCAGGAAGGCGCAAGGTTACTACGTCGTCAGTTGCAAACTCCACCGCCTCTGTTGACCTCCTAGAGTGCCCAACTGAGGGTTTACGGTATGTGGGATCTAGAACTTCATCATCAAGTGTTGTGTTTGCACTCCCCTCGCCCTCAGACCTAACCTCTTTCTGCCCTGACTGAATAGTTAAGTTGTCATCCGAATCTGGTATTTGCGTCTCATCGTCATCAGTATGTTCCTCATTGTCTCCACCAACAGGTGTTACAGTTTGGGAATGAGGGTCTACATTATGCTCAGAAACTTGGTCATCAGGGCCTGAATCTGACACACAAAGTTTCTGGGCATCACTGCAGACCATTTCCTGGTCTGTACTCACTGTAGCTTGGGAGCAGACCTCTGATTCCCAGCCTATAGTGTGACTGAACAGCTCTGCAGACTCAGCAATCTCTGTTACACCATACTCTTCAGGGCGGGTGGAGACTTGAGAGCTGGGAGAAAGCAAGTGCGATTGGGATGACAACTCAGAGGAATGTTGTTTTTTTGATTTTGAAGTTGAGGTGGAGGAGAGACCACTTGTTGTAGCACTTGAGATCCATTCAAGCTTGTGTTTTTTTTGTGCATCGTCTACCTTTTGTTCCAGTTGTTTTGTTCCGTAAAAAAGGGAGCACATCGGATTGTCCACGGAAAATAGTAGACATCTTACTTTTGCTGGAAGATGGCCTATCTTCAGCAGATCTTAATGTAGCTTTCCCACCTTCCCCACGGACACAAACTTTTTTTCCTTTTCCAACACGCCTGTTCCCCTTTCCACCAGCATCTGTCATTTTGCCACTCATTTTGTTAGCGACAAGATTGTCCACTTAAAATGTGGTAGTAAAAATTGAGAGGTGGTGTAGATTGCAGAGGTGGTCTAGCTTTATTGACAGCTGAAGAACCAACACTGACTATCCCTGACAATGCAACTATGGCCCTAAAACTGCAGCACTGTTTGCTATAAAAATAGCGTAGCAAAATGGGCAGGAGGGTAGAAGGCAGAGGTGGTGGGACTTGCTTGGCACCAGTAGGACACTGATTTAGTATAGCAGACACTTTTTGGGTGCCAGTAAGTTTCAGCACTGTTAGCTATAAAAATAGCGTGCCAAAAGTGGGCAGGAGGGTACAGTGGCCGGGCTCTCTGGGTCAGTGGACAGGAAAGGAAGCCTCACTTTCTATCCCTCCTAATGATGAAATGCAGCAAGGAATTCCCTGAGCTGAGGTACACAGACGCTGTTATCTAAAGCTGTACACAGCGCTTGCACGGACCTGCCTACCAGCTATGGCTATGAGCGCCTGGAAATCAGCCCTGAAAAGGGCTGAAATAAACAGCAGTCCCTAATCTCTACAGCGCTGTGTGTGTAGCGCACACAGCAGGAGCGGCGGCAGCAGCAGCGTGAGCGGTGACTGTCACCCACACGCAGAAGGCAGATAATGGCGTCCTGAGGGAAAATGGCCGTATTTATAATGCAAGGACATGTCACATTTACAGCCTATGATACATGCCCTTGCTTGTCTGGCAAAAAGACCACTAAGGCCGGTTTCACACATCCGGCTTTTCGCTTGTTTGCCGGATCCGGCGCTCTCCCGTACAGACAATACAGTACAGTGACAGCGCAACAAGCGCCGGTCACGTGCTGTCATGTGACCGGCGCATGTGACCCGGAAGTTACAGCGCTGTCACTGTACTGTATTGTCTGTACGGGAGAGCGCCGGATCCGGCAAACAACGAAAAGCCGGAAGTGTGAAACCGGCCTTAGCTGTGTGTGTCTGGGATTGGCTGACATGCTGGCCCGCCCCACTGCACGCGCGCTTAGGAAAAAAAAAATGGCGATCGTCATTCTCTCCGCACCACAGATCTAAAGTTCGATCTCAAGCACCCCCAAAATCACTCGAACATGAAATTGGCGAACCTCGAACATCGCTCATCTCTGCTCAGGTCACTGGATCATCAGATGAGCGCCCACTCTCGTGATGTCACCGCATCTGTCCAGCCCTAGAGGAATCCGTGACCTTCCTACTGCAGAATTGGCCACAAGCCTCAGCTTCTATAGGAGAATATTGAATTGTATTGACACCACCTGATGCTTCTGTTGCCTGTCATCTGCCTCCATCTGATGCCTCTGCTGCCCATCCTCCGCCTCCCCCTGATGCCTCTGCTGCCCGTCCTCCGCTTCCACATGATGCCTCTGCTGCCCATTTTCCGCCTCCACCCGATGCTTCTGCTGCCCGTCTCTGCCTCTACCTGATGCTTCTGCTGCCCGTCCTCCGCCTCCACCTGATGCCTCTGCTGCCCGTCTCCGCCTCTACCTGATGCTTCTGCTGCCCGTCTCCGCCTCTACCTGATGCTTCTGCTGCCTGTCCTCCGCCTCCACCTGATGCTTCTGTTGCCCGTCCTCTGCCTCCACCTGATGCTTCTGCTGCCCATCCTCCGCCTCCACCTGATGCTTCTGTTGCCCGTCCTCTGCCTCCACTTGATGCTTCTGCTTTCTGACCTCCGCCTCCACCTGATGTTTCTGCTGCCCGTCTCCGCCGCTATGTGATGCTTCTGCTGCCCATCCTCCGCCTTCACCTGATGCTTCTGCTGCTTGTCCTCAGCCTCCACCTGATTCTTCTGCTGCCCGTCCTCTGCCTCCACCTGATGCTTCTGTTGCCCGTCCTCTGCCTCCACCTGATGCTTCTGTTGCCCGTCCTCTGCCTCCACCTGATGCTTCTGCTTCCTGTCCTCCGCCTCCACCTGATGCTTCTGCTGCCCGTCCTCTGCCTCCACCTGATGCTTCTGCTGCCTGTCCTCCGCCTCTACCTGATGCTTCTGCTTCCTGTCCTCCGCCTCCATCTGATGCTTCTGCTGCCCATCATCCACCTGACGCTTCTGCTGCCCGTCCTCCGCCTCCACCTGACGCTTCTGCTACTCGTCCTCAGCCTCCACCTGATGCTTCTGCTGCCCATCCTCCACCTGACGCTTTTGCTGCCCGTCCTCCACCTCCACCTGATGTTTCTGCTGCCCGTCCTCCACCTCCACCTGATGCTTCTGCTGCCCATCCTCCGCCTCCATCTGATGTTTCTGTTGCCCGTCCTCCGCCTCCACCTGATGTTTCTGCTGCCCGTCCTCCGCCTCCACCTGATGCTTCTGTTGCCCGTCCTCTGCCTCCACCTGATGCTTCTGCTTCCTGTCCTCCACCTCCACCTGATGTTTCTGCTGCCCATCCTCCGCCTCTACGTGATGCTTCTGCTGCCCATCCTCCACCTCCACCTGATGCTTCAGCTGCCCGTCCTCTGCTTCCACCTGATGCTTCTGCTGCTTGTCCTCCGCCTCCACCTGACGCTTCTGCTTCTCGTCCTCAGCCTCCACCTGATGCTTCTGCTGCCCATCCTCCAGCTGACGCTTCTGCTGCCCGTCCTCTGCCTCCACCTGAAGCTTCTGCTGCCCGTCCTCTGCCTCCACCTGATGCTTCTGCTGCCCGTCCTCCGCCTTCACCTGATGCTTCTGCTGCCCGTCCCCTGCTTCCACCTGATGCTTCTGCTGCCCGTCCCCCGCCTCCACCTGACGCTTCTGCTTCCCGTCCCCTGCTTCCACCTGACGCTTCTGCTTCCCGTCCTTTGCCTCCAACTGACACTTCTGCTGCCCGTCCCCTGCTTCCACCTGACGTTTCTGCTGCCCGTCCCCTGCTTCCACCTGACGCTACTGCTGCCCGTCCCCCGCCTCCACCTGATGCTTCTGCTTCCCGTCCTCCGCCTTCACCCGACACTTCTGCTTCCCGTCCTCCGCCTCCACCTGACGCTTCTGCCTGTCCCCCATCTCCACCTGACGCTTCTGCTTCCCGTCCTCCGCCTTCACCTGACGCTTCTGCTTCCCGTCCTCCGCCTCCACCTGACGCTTCTGCCCGTCCCCCACCTCCACCTGACGCTTCTGCTTCCCGTCCTCTGCCTTGCATGGTCCAAGTGTACCTCCATGACTGGTGCAGTGCATCTACCATGATGCAGAGAAGCCACAGCAGCAGGTTTTCCTTCTCGAGAGCCGCAGCTATTAATGATTTCCCCTGGTTTGGGAGCTGTGGGAAGTGCCGCTTCTCCTGGAATGATTCATTCGTAGCCAGAGGGCCCTGTAAACACGAGGTCGGGCCCCAGCAGAAATGCCCCGTGTAATGTACATACCTTCCCTATGTTCTACTTACGTTCAGATTTTTTTATTTTTAATTTTACGAGTGGTACAAGCTCGGCCGCTGACAGCGGGATGTGTCATGTAAAATCTATACTGCTGGCGCCCACACGGGGATCGATAAGAGGCCGCAGAATTTCAGGACCATCATTGGGGAATGTGTGGATACAGAGGGGTCGCCCCCACGCCCGATCTCTGCGCCACAATGTTTCCGTCTGTCAATTTGGTTATTTCACATATATGAAAATGGACCAAAGCCGAGGACGGTGCAACATCGTCACTGACAAGCAACTCCGCAAAGCCATCGAGGAACGTGGCGTAATTTCAATGCTTTGGTTCAGATGTGTTCATGTTTACGGCTTTTTTGATTGCATTATGTGACAATGGCGGCATTATAGCGGATGAGATGCCACATCTCCAATCTAAGTGTGTAACCTCCGGCTATTTACCAAGGAATCCGTGTTCTTGATGAACATCTGTCTCCTTGAAGCTTGGTCAGTAAGAGCGAAAACGCCATCTGTTCCCATATAAGTTAATAACTGGAATATTATTAGTTTAGTTTGGACATGAATCGAAGCCATCAGCAATATTCACAATCGCTCTTTTACATGCCTCCTTTCAACTTATGACTTCCATATATACTGTATATACTGTGTGCAATAAAGGGTCCTAACTGCAAAATACAGATTATTATACTGAACTGCGGTGCAGGGCAATAACCTGCGCTACGGGGGCTATAACCTGTGCTACGGTGGCAATAACCTGCGCTACAGGGGCAATAACCTGCGCTACAGGGGCAATAACCTGCGCTACGGGGGCAATAACCTGCGCTACGGGGGCAATAACCTGCGCTGCGGGGGTAATAACATATGCTGTGGGGGTAATAACCTGTGCTGCAGGGGTAATAACCTGTGCTGCAGGGGCAATAACCTGTGCTGCGGGGGCAATAACATACGCTGCAGGGGCAATAACCTGCGCTGCTCTAATCTGGGAAAATGTAACATTCAAGATGTAACACTCTCTAAATGTGAGCGTGTAAGGCCCCTGCACACCCTGTGTTTGGGGAAATACTTTTACCTCGCTGTTTGTAGCCAAAACCAGGAGGGAACAATCATAGGAAAAGTATAATAGAAACACGAGCACCACTGCTGCATTGTCACCTACTCCCCAAATACTCAACGTCTGCACGTGGCCTAACGAGCTCTCCGCGTAGCATAGTGTGGTGGATCTCTCCGCGTAGCATAGTGTGGTGGAGCTCTCCGCGTAGCATAGTGTGGTGGAGCCCTCCGCGTAGCATAGTGTGGTGGAGCCCTCCGTGTAGCATAGTGTGGTGGAGCCCTCCGCGTAGCATAGTGTGGTGGAGCTCTCCGCGTAGCATAGTGTGGTGGGGCCCTCCGTGTAGCATAGTGTGGTGGAGCTCTCCGCGTAGCAGAGTGTGGTGGAGCTCTCCGCGTAGCATAGTGGGGTGGAGCTCTCCGTGTAGCATAGTGTGGTGGAGCTCTCCGCGTAGCATAGTGTGGTGGAGCTCTCCGCATAGCATAGTGTGGTGGAGCCCTCTGCGTAGCATAGTGTGGTGGAGCTCTCCGCGTAGCATATTGTGGTGGAGCTCTCCGCGTAGCATATTGTGGTGGAGCTCTCCGCGTAGCATAGTGTGGTGGAACTCTCCGCGTAGCAGAATGTGGTGGAGCTCTCCGCGTAGCAGAGTGTGGTGGATCTCTCCGCGTGGCATAGTGTGGTGGATCTCTCTGTGTAGCATAGTGTGGTGGAGCTCTCCGCGTAGCATAGTGTGGTGGATCTCTCTGTGTAGCATAGTGTGGTGGATCTCTCCGCGTGGCATAGTGTGGTGGATCTCTCTGTGTAGCATAGTGTGGTGGATCTCTCCGCGTGGCATAGTGTGGTGGATCTCTCTGTGTAGCATAGTGTGGTGGAGCTCTCCGCGTAGCATAGTGTGGTGGATCTCTCTGTGTAGCATAGTGTGGTGGAGCTCTCCGCGTAGCATAGTGTGGTGGAGCTCTCCGCGTAGCAGAGTGTGGTGGAGCTCTCCGCGTAGCATAGTGTGGTGGAGCTCTCCGCGTAGCATAGTGTGGTGGATCTCTCCGCGTAGCATAGTGTGGTGGATCTCTCCGTGTAGCATAGTGTGGTGGAGCTCTCCGCGTAGCATAGTGTGGTGGAGCTCTCCGCGTAGCATAGTGTGGTGGATCTCTCCGCGTATCATAGTGTGGTGGAGCTCTCCGCGTATCATAGTGTGGTGGAGCTCTCCGCGTAGCATAGTGTGGTGGATCTCTCTGTGTAGCATAGTGTGGTGGATCTCTCTGTGTAGCATAGTGTGGTGGATCTCTCCGCGTGGCATAGTGTGGTGGATCTCTCTGTGTAGCATAGTGTGGTGGAGCTCTCCGCGTAGCATAGTGTGGTGGATCTCTCCGTGTAGCATAGTGTGGTGGATCTCTCTGTGTAGCAGAGTGTGGTGGATCTCTCCGCGTGGCATAGTGTGGTGGATCTCTCTGTGTAGCAGAGTGTGGTGGAGCTATCCGCGTAGCAGAGTGTGGTGGAGCTCTCCGCGTAGCATAGTGTGGTGGAGCTCTCCGCGTAGCATAGTGTGGTGGAGCTCTCCGCGTAGCATAGTGTGGTGGAGCTCTCCGCGTAGCATAGTGTGGTGGAGCTCTCCGCGTAGCATAGTGTGGTGGAGCTCTCCGCGTAGCATAGTGTGGTGGAGCTCTCCGCGTAGCAGAGTGTGGTGGAGCTCTCCACGTAGCATAGTGTGGTGGAGCTCTCCGCGTAGCATAGTGTGGTGTAGCTCTCCGCGTAGCATAGTGTGGTGGAGCTCTCCGCGTAGCATAGTGTGGTGGAGCTCTCCGCGTAGCATAGTGTGGTGGAGCTCTCTGCGTATCATAGTGTGGTGTAGCTCTCTGCGTATCATAGTGTGGTGGAGCTCTCCGCGTAGCATAGTGTGGTGGAGCTCTCCGCGTAGCATAGTGTGGTGGAGCTCTCCGCGTAGCATAGTGTGGTGGAGCTCTCCGCGTAGCATAGTGTGGTGGATCCCTCCGCGTAGCATAGTGTGGTGGAGCTCTCCGCGTAGCATAGTGTGGTGGAGCTCTCCGCGTAGCATACTGTGGTGGAGCTCTCCGCGTAGCATAGTGTGGTGGAGCTCTCCGCGTAGCATAGTGTGGTGGAGCTCTCCGCGTAGCATAGTGTGGTGGAGCTCTCCGCGTAGCATAGTGTGGTGGAGCTCTCCGCGTAGCAGAATGTGGTGGAGCTCTCCGCGTAGCAGAGTGTGGTGGAGCTCTCCGCGTAGCATAGTGTGGTGGATCCCTCCGCGTAGCATAGTGTAGTGGATCTCTCTGTGTAGCATAGTGTGGTGGATCTCTCCGCGTGGCATAGTGTGGTTGGTCTCTCTGTGTAGCATAGTGTGGTGGAGCTCTCCGCGTAGCATAGTGTGGTGGATCTCTCTGTGTAGCATAGTGTGGTGGAGCTCTCCGCGTAGCATAGTGTGGTGGAGCTCTCCGCGTAGCAGAGTGTGGTGGATCTCTCCGCGTATCATAGTGTGGTGGAGCTCTCCGCGTATCATAGTGTGGTGGAGCTCTCCGCGTAGCATAGTGTGGTGGATCTCTCTGTGTAGCATAGTGTGGTGGATCTCTCTGTGTAGCATAGTGTGGTGGATCTCTCCGCGTGGCATAGTGTGGTGGATCTCTCTGTGTAGCATAGTGTGGTGGAGCTCTCCGCGTAGCATAGTGTGGTGGATCTCTCTGTGTATCATAGTGTGGTGGATCTCTCCGCGTGGCATAGTGTGGTGGATCTCTCTGTGTAGCATAGTGTGGTGGATCTCTCCGCGTGGCATAGTGTGGTGGATCTCTCTGTGTAGCAGAGTGTGGTGGAGCTCTCCGCGTAGCATAGTGTGGTGGAGCTCTCCGCGTAGCATAGTGTGGTGGAGCTCTCCGCGTAGCAGAGTGTGGTGGAGCTCTCCGCGTAGCATAGTGTGGTGGAGCTCTCCGCGTAGCATAGTGTGGTGGAGCTCTCCGCGTAGCATAGTGTGGTGGAGCTCTCCGCGTAGCATAGTGTGGTGGAGCTCTCCGCGTGGCATAGTGTGGTGGATCTCTCCGTGTAGCATAGTGTGGTGGAGCTCTCCGCGTAGCATAGTGTGGTGGAGCTCTCCGCGTAGCATAGTGTGGTGGAGCTCTCCGCGTAGCAGAGTGTGGTGGAGCTCTCCGCGTAGCATAGTGTGGTGGAGCTCTCAGCGTAGCATAGTTTGGTGGAGCTCTCCGCGTAGCATAGTGTGGTGGAGCTCTCCGCGTATCATAGTGTGGTGGAGCTCTCCGCGTATCATAGTGTGGTGTAGCTCTCTGCGTATCATAGTGTGGTGGAGCTCTCCGCGTAGCATAGTGTGGTGGAGCTCTCCGCGTAGCATAGTGTGGTGGATCTCTCCGCGTAGCATAGTGTGGTGGAGCTCTCCGCGTAGCATAGTGTGGTGGAGCTCTCCGCGTAGCATAGTGTGGTGGAGCTCTCCGCGTAGCATAGTGTGGTGGAGCTCTCCGCGTAGCATAGTGTGGTGGAGCTCTCCGCGTAGCATAGTGTGGTGGAGCTCTCCGTGTAGCATAGTGTGGTGGAGCTCTCCGCGTAGCATAGTGTGGTGGAGCCCTCCGCGTAGCATATTGTGGTGGAGCTCTCCGCGTAGCAGAGTGTGGTGGAGCTCTCCGCGTAGCA
Source organism: Anomaloglossus baeobatrachus (assembly GCF_048569485.1). Taxonomy (NCBI): domain Eukaryota; kingdom Metazoa; phylum Chordata; class Amphibia; order Anura; family Aromobatidae; genus Anomaloglossus; species Anomaloglossus baeobatrachus. The sequence continues at coordinate 3,546,082 of NC_134361.1, forward strand.
GAATGTGGTGGAGCTCTCCGCGTAGCAGAGTGTGGTGGATCTCTCCGCGTAGCATAGTGTGGTGGAGCTCTCCGAGTAGCATAGTGTGGTGGATCCCTCCGCGTAGCATAGTGTGGTGGAGCTCTCCGCGTAGCATAGTGTGGTGGAGCTCTCCGCGTAGCATAGTGTGGTGGAGCTCTCCGCGTAGCATAGTGTGGTGGAGCTCTCCGCGTAGCATAGTGTGGTGGAGCTCTCCGCGTAGCATAGTGTGGTGGAGCTCTCCGCGTGGCATAGTGTGGTGGAGCTCTCCGCGTGGCATAGTGTGGTGGATCTCTCCGTGTAGCATAGTGTGGTGGAGCTCTCCGCGTATCATAGTGTGGTGGAGCTCTCCGCGTAGCATAGTGTGGTGGAGCTCTCCGCGTAGCAGAGTGTGGTGGAGCTCTCCGCGTAGCATAGTGTGGTGGAGCTCTCCGCGTAGCATAGTGTGGTGGAGCTCTCCGCGTAGCATAGTGTGGTGGAGCTCTCCGCGTAGCAGAGTGTGGTGGATCTCTCCGCGTAGCATAGTGTGGTGGAGCTCTCCGCGTAGCAGAGTGTGGTGGAGCTCTCCGCGTAGCATAGTGTGGTGGAGCTCTCCGCGTAGCATAGTGTGGTGGAGCTCTCCGCGTAGCAGAATGTGGTGGAGCTCTCCGCGTAGCAGAGTGTGGTGGATCTCTCCGCGTAGCATAGTGTGGTGGAGCTCGCCGCGTAGCAGAGTGTGGTGGAGCTCTCCGCGTAGCATAGTGTGGTGGATCTCTCCGCGTAGCATAGTGTGGTGGAGCTCTCCGCATAGCATAGTGTGGTGGAGCTCTCCGCGTAGCATAGTGTGGTGGAGCTCTCCGCGTAGCATAGTGTGGTGGAGCTCTCCGTGTAGCATAGTGTGGTGGAGCTCTCCGCGTATCATAGTGTGGTGGAGCTCTCCGCGTAGCATAGTGTGGTGGAGCTCTCCGCGTAGCATAGTGTGGTGTAGCTCTCCGCGTAGCATAGTGTGGTGGAGCTCTCCGCGTAGCATAGTGTGGTGGAGCTCTCCGCGTAGCATAGTGTGGTGGAGCTCTCCGCGTAGCATAGTGTGGTGGAGCTCTCCACGTAGCATAGTGTGGTGGAGCTCTCCGCATAGCAGAATGTGGTGGAGCTCTCCGCGTAGCAGAGTGTGGTGGAGCTCTCCGCGTAGCATAGTGTGGTGGAGCTCTCCACGTAGCATAGTGTGGTGGAGCTCTCGACCTTTTTTCTGTTCCATGCATTCAGGGTAGGGACCTACAGAGAAACTCAACACCACCAACTCCACCTTCTTGTATCCAGCTGCTTATTCTCTCTAAACACCCCATTGATTCTTGGTTGGAAGAGGAGAAATGGCTCCATAATATACCATCTAATGCCACCTGAAACTAGTCGGAAAAGACCAACAGGTGGCGCTCCGTAGAGCAGAGGTAAATGTCATGCCCCTGAGAGTTGGTTGCAGTGCTCTCCTGGGTGAGATGGGCTTCCCACAGGCACAGCTCTGAGCTTTGTGCAGCGTGGCCAAGCTGCTCCTTCTGCCGGTGATGCCCAGTGTCAAATACAGTAAATGCTACAGAGAGTAGAAAAATGAGGAACCATTGGGCCTAAATCAAGTGACCGTAGCTCCAGCCATCCGTAGCGCCAGCCATCCGTAGCTCCAGCCATCCGTAGCTCCAGCCATCCGTACCTCCAGGCATCCGTACCTCCAGGCATTCGTACCTCCAGGCATCCGTACCTCCAGGCATCCGTACCTCCAGGCATTCGTACCTCCAGCCATCCGTACCTCCAGGCATCCGTAGCTCCAGCCATCCGTAGCTCCAGCCATCCGTAGCTCCAGCCATCCGTACCTCAAGGCATCCGTACCTCCAGGCATCCGTACCTCCAGGCATCCGTACCTCCAGGCATCCGTACCTCCAGGCATCCGTAGCTCCAGGCATCCGTAGCTCCAGGCATCCGTACCTCCAGGCATCCGTACCTCCAGGCATCCGTACCTCCAGGCATCCGTACCTCCAGGCATCCGTAGCTCCAGCCATCCGTACCTCCAGGCATCCGTACCTCCAGGCATCCGTAGCTCCAGCCATCTGTAGCTCCAGCCATCCGTACCTCCAGGCATCCGTACCTCCAGGCATCCGTAGCTCTAGCCATCCGTACCTCCAGGCATCCGTACCTCCAGGCATCCGTACCTCCAAGCATCCGTAGCTCCAGCCATCCGTACCTCCATGCATCCGTAGCTCTAGCCATCCGTACCTCCAGGCATCCGTAGCTCTAGCCATCCGTACCTCCAGGCATCCGTACCTCCACCCATCCATACCTCTACCAATTGATACCTCCACCCATCTATACCTCCACCCACGAGCCGTCATTTATTCCAGCAGCGGCACTGGTTCCTTGTTATTCTTCTACACTCTGCAGCATTAATACACCATGGCCCCTATGGCGTGTAGTGGAATCTGCCTCCATGTAGAAGTATAACCAGTAAGGTCCATTGGGCGCCTGTAGCTGTTGGTTCCCGCTCTGGTCCGGGTCCGGCTCGTGAAGATGTAACATGGCGGCAGCTTCAGCCCTTACTTTCTCCACAGTTTGAGGTTTCTAATACTCGGTAGAGGAGGACATGGATCCTTCTTACAGCCGTAGACTTATTTCTTGGCGTCTTTAGGACATTTGCACCCTATTTTCTCCGGTGCTAAGACGTTGCCCATTAGAAGGTGAAGACCACCCTCCCTGCCCGTCTTCCCCTATATTATTGACTTATAAACTGTTCCCTTTAATCCCAGTCCAGGCTGGTTACAATAAGATCCATTTTTTGTTCTCGCTCCTCTGAGCTCGGATTTCGTCCCTTCTGAAGGGCGATGGACGGTGAGCCGAGGAGCGATACACTTCAGATGCAGGCGACATCTTCATTACTATTTTATGTCATCCGCTATAAAGCTTTTACAACAGAAACCGAGAGAGAAGGTCCCAAAAATCAAAAGCCTCATTAATTTCCATTTTACAGTTCCAGGGAGAGTGAACGACGATGACCTCTTTGATTTCCAGGGAACCATTAACAGATACTAAGGAAAAACTAATTGTGTTTGTAAATCATATGGGGAAAAACTAAAGATACGAGGACAGAGGAAGAAGACGAGAAATCTGAGGATCCGAGGACGGAGGAAGAAGACGAGAAATCTGAGGATCCGAGGACGGAGGAAGAAGACGAGAAATCTGAGGATTCGAAGACAGAGGAAGAATACGAGAAATCTGAAGATCCGAGGACAGAGGAATCAGACAAGAAATCTGAGGAGCCGAGGAAGGAGGAAGAAGACGAGAAATCTGAGGATCCGAGGACAGGGGAAGAAGACGAGAAATCTGAGGATCCGAGGATGGAGGAAGAAGACTGGAAACCTGAGGATCCAAAGACGGAGAAACAAGACGAGAAATCTGAGGATCCGAGGGCAGAGGAATCAGACGTGAAATCTGAGGATCCAAGGACGAAGGAACAAGATGAGAAACCTGAAGATCCGAGGACGGAGAAAGAAGACGAGAAATCTGAGGACCGAGGACGGAGGAAGAAGACGAGAAATCTGAGGATCCGAGGACAGAGGAATAAGACGAGAAATCTGAGGATCCGAGGATGGAGGAATAAAACGAGAAATCTGAGCATCCGAAGACAGAGGAAGAATACGAGAAATCTGAGGATCCGAAGACTGAGGAACAAGACAAGAAATCTGAAGATCCGAGGACAGAAGAAGATGAGAAATCTGAGGATCCGAGGACGGAGGAAGAAGACAAGAAATCTGAGCATCCGAGGACAGGGGAAGAAGACGAAAAATCCTGAGGATCCGAGGATGAAGGAAGAAGACGAGAAACCTGAAGATCCGAGGACAGCGGAAGAAGACGAGATATCTGAGGATCCAAGGATGGAGGAAGAAGACGAGAAACCTGAAGATCCGAGGACAGGGGAAGAAGACCGGAAACCTGAGGATCCGAAGACGGAGAAACAACACGAGAAATCTGAGGATCCGAGGGCAGAGGAATAAGACGTGAAATCTGAGGATCCAAGGACGGAGGAACAAGATGAGAAGCCTGAAGATCCGAGGATGGAAAAAGAAGACGAGAAATCCGAGGACGGAGAAAGAAGACGAGAAATCTGAGGATCCGAGGACGGAGGAAGAAGACGAGTAATCTGAGGATCCGAGGACGGAGGAACAAGATGAGTACCGTAATCTGAGGATCCCATCGCCCTGCTCTGTACAGTAAATGTTTGTTGAAAGTGTCACAGAATTTAAGGAGGCGCCACCAAGTTGCAGGAACACATGGCGGCGGCACCACCAAGTCCCCGGGGCACATGGCAGTGGCGACACTACCTTCTATGAATATAGTTACTATAATACTGCCCCTATGTACAGGAATAGAACTACTATAATACTGCCCTTATGTACAAGAATATAACTACTATAATACTGTCCCTATGTACAAGAATATAGCTACTATAATACTGCCCCTATGTACAGGAATATAACTGCTATAATACTGCCCCCTATGTACAGGAATATACCTGCTATAATACTGCCCCTATGTACAGGAATATAACTACTATAATACTGCCCCTATGTACAGGAATATAACTGCTATAATACTGCCCCTATGTACAGGAATATAACTACTATAATACTGCCCCCTATATACAAGAATATAACTACTATAATACTGCTCCTATGTACAAGAATATAACTACTATAATACTGCCCCTATGTACAAACTATAACTACTATAATACTGCCCCTATGTACAAGAATATAACTACTATAATACTACCCCCTATGTACAAGAATATAACTACTATAATATTGCCTTTATGTACAGGAATATAACTACTATAATACTGCCCCTATATACAAGAAGATAACTACTATAATACTGCCCCCTATGTACAAGAATATAACTACTATAATACTGCCCCTATGTACAAGAATATAACTACTATAATACTGCCCCTATGTACAAGAATATAACTACTATAATACTGCCCCTATGTACAAGAATATAACTACTATAATACTACCCCCTATGTACAAGAATATAACTACTATAATATTGCCTTTATGTACAGGAATATAACTACTATAATACTACCCCCTATGTACAAGAATATAACTACTATAATACTGCCCCTATGTACAGGAATATAACTACTATAATACTGCCCCTATATACAAGAAGATAACTACTATAATACTGCCCCTATATACAAGAATATAACTACTATAATACTGCTCCTATGTACAGGAATATAACTACTATAATACTGCCCCCTATGTACAGGAATATAACTACTATAATACTGCCCCCTATATACAGGAATAGAACTGCTATAATACTGCCCCTATATACAAGAATATAACTACTATAATACTGCCCCTATGTACAAGAATATAACTACTATAATACTGCCCCTATGTACAAGAATATTACTACTATGATACTGCCCCCTATGTACAAGAATATAATTGCTATAATACTGCCCCTATGTTCAAGAATATAACTGCTATAATGGTTTGTAGTCAGTAAACATTCCCTATCGGTTGCTGCTTTTGGTTCTTGTGTGTTGCACTATAGTGTTAATGGTTGTGTAATGTTCCGTATTTCATGGTGGTCTCGGTCTGCTGTCCGCTGCGGCCCCTTCTCCATGTCGTCCCCTCGTGCACTAATTGGTCTCTCAGCACATGGAGAATCTGGAATACAATAAGGCACTGCAGGGGAAATAAATAAATGATAAGCTGAAATCCGAGGGCAGCGCTCCCCTCCAGCACATCCCGGTCACATCGGCCGTGCGGAGCGCCGAGAATAACAACTTCACATGTCATTGCTTTTCTCCACTTCATGTTAAAATTGTTCTTAAATGTTGAATAAAAACAGTTTATGACGTTTCTATTGGTAAAACGCAAACTAGAAGGGCACTAGTATTATTATTACACCACGTCTGATTGTACCCACCATGTGCCCACCTTGTACCCACCATATACCCATGTGCCCACCTTGTACCCACCATATACCCATGAGCCCACCTTGTACCCACCAGATACCCATGAGCCCACCTTGTACCCACCATATACCCATGTGCCCACCTTGTACCCACCATATACCCATGTGCCCACCTTGTACCCACCATATACCCATGAGCCCACCTTGTACCCACCAGATACCCATGAGCCCACCTTGTACCCACCATATACCCATGTGCCCACCTTGTACCCACCATATACCCATGAGCCCACCTTGTACCCACCAGATACCCATGAGCCCACCTTGTACCGCAATGTACCCACCATATACCCATGTGCCCACCTTGTGCCCTCCTTTCAGAGTTGGCGTTAATGTGTAGGGGTCCCCGGTTTTGGCCCTCTTCGGGGGTCGCAGCTCTTGTGCATTGCACAGATAAGATATTGATTTTATTAGGATCCATGTAATCCCTTATTTGTCCAGTGGGGGCGCATTTACTGCCACCCTGCACAGGGACATCCCTTTTTTGGTGACCGTACAGACCGCAAACCCCTCTTGTGACCAGTGGAGAGGGACGCCATGGTCCGGGGACAATACCTCTCCCTCCACAGCTTCCCCTCCTGGTGACCGCCACCAATCGCACCGTTGGAAGGGTTAACACCGCCACACTCCTAGTGGGGAACAAAAAGTGAAAATAATCTAAAAACAATGTCTACTGTAAATTCAGAGGGTGGGACAATGTTGGTGCCTTCCCCTTTAACGCTGACCCGTATTACAACAGCTGATGTAGCTAATTCTTCCGAGTTCTGGGCGCCGTCATTCCGTCTGTGGCGATTTTGTTGCTGCAGGCGATGCCAGAATGGAGGATCTGTCACTGGGTATGGTGGGGCCTGCACTGTGTCTGGAGAGGCCTGCGCCGTGTGTCTGGAGGGGCCTGCGCCGTGTCTGGAGAGTCCTGCGCCGTGTGTCTGGAGGGGCCTGCGCCGTGTGTCTGGAGGGGCCTGCGCCGTGTGTCTGGAGGGGCCTGCGCCGTGTCCAGAGGGGCCTGCGCCGTGTCCGGAGGGTCTGTTGTAAGGCGCAGCTGCCCCTGTCCTGCAAACCACCATTTTATTTATGTAACTGTGCAGTGTTTGAAATTGATATGACCATGTGATGTGTTCAGACAGGCCTCTAGGTGGCCTCAGTGCAGTGACTGCTTCTCTGGTGCCTTCGGATTAGATTGTGACTAAATCCCACGTTGGTGTGCATGACCGGTTTGGTTGGTGGGCATGACCGGTTTGGTTGATGTGCATGACCTGTTTGGTTGGTGTGACTGGTTTGGTTGGTGGGTGTGACCGGTTTGGTTGGTGGGTGTGATCGGTTTGGTCGGTGGGTGGGATCTGTTTGGCTGGTGGGCGTGGCCGGTTTGGCTGGTGGGTGTGATCGGTTTGGTTGGTGGGCATTGTCGGTTTGGTTTGTGGGTGTGATCGTTTGGTTGGTGGGTGTGATCGGTTTGGCTAGTGGGCGTGGCCGGTTTGGTTGGTGGGTGTGATCGGTTTGGTGGGCATGGCTGGTTTAGTTGGTGGGCGTGACCGGTTTGGTTGGTGGGTGTGATCGATTTGGTTGGTGGGCGGGATTGGTTTAGTTGGTGGGCGTGATTGGTTTGGCTGGTGGGCGTGGCCGGTTTGGTTGGTGGGTGTGATCGGTTTGGTTGGTGGGTGTTATCGGTTAGGCTGGTGGGCATGGCCAGTTTGGTTGGTGGGTGTGATCGGTTTGGTTGGTGGGCGTGATCGGTTTGGCTGGTGGGCGTGGCCGGTTTGGTTGGTGGATGTGATCGGTTTGGCTGGTGGGCGTGGCCGGTTTGGTTTGTGGAAGTGATCGGTTTGGTTGATGGGTGTGATCGGTTTGGTTGATGGGTGTGATCGGTTTGGTTGG